>NC_090659.1:77466499-77811499 GCF_013368605.1 Nyctibius grandis
CCCCATGGTTTATCCCACTTACAGCAATCTATCAAAAGAACGAGGGGCATTTACTCTCCTTCCCCATCAGAATGACTGGTGCAGAAATACTGACACATGTTCACAGTCACAGCAGCTGCACATCCCTCCCTCTTCCAAGCACCAGCCTTCCATCACTTTGGGGATGCATTTGTCACTGCAGCACAATCTTTATTTATTATTATATTTGCCTATGTTTTTACAATAAACTAGTTTGTTTAACACTTCTTCTCTGTTGTTTTCTCATTCTTATGCATATATTCAGCTCCGCAGTTCAGCCAATCTGAAAGCAAAAAGCACTAGAAATACCGTATTTCACATATTTCACGTAATTTTAAACATTTTCAGGTTGAGCCGCCACCAGCACACAGAAAATATTTTTGACAAAATAAAATTTGGCAGACTAATCGCACTAAGTCCAAAGTTTGTTTTTTAATACCTATTGTGCACATTTCTGAAAGTTTACAGCTTCCTGAAATGAACACTGTCCCTCCATTTCTGGGAAGGAAAACAGGATAGCTTGAGATAAAACTGTGTCACGGATTTCTCAGTCCAGCATCTCTCTCAAAAGAAAATGAAGAGCCCTTCTTAGACTGGAGGAGAGATACAGTGTGCAGACTAATTAATAGAAGCTGCTGGTTTTCTCATTTTGCACATGCAAAGCCAAGAAGACTCTTAGCTCCAAAAAGTGAGAAAGATCTGGAAGAACTGATATTTCCTTGGAAAAGCCTGTGGCCGGAAAAAGACAACAGGAATGTTGTGTAGAAAATAAAAAGAAAAAAGAAGGCAACCCGTTTCATTTTAAAAGGCTTCTTCCTGACACTATTCTGCCTGAAATGCCAGAAGGTCTCTGTGATACTAGCTGGAACTGCTGTGAGGTAATTATATGTAGTTACATAAAGCAGCCTAATGCTAGCCCAGCAAATTGTCTAAAAGAAGGGAACATATTCCTTGTTAAATGTTTTGTCATGATGACCATGCCCTTTATTTATCTCTAACACAACATGCTTATTCTGCCCCATCTACTGTTTTCACCCTGCAAATTTATGAGGCTCTATTAATCTTCTGCCCTGCTGACTCTCTCTGTTGCAAAGTGTCAGCAGACTTTTGTACCTTGCTAATGTACAAAGTGCTTCCTATGAGTAATATCAGCATTTTGCCTTTTAATTGCACATATAATTTTTAGGTCTTACAGCTAATAAGGGAATTGAGACCACAGTTCATCATTGTCTCGAATGGTACTCCAGGGGTGTAGGGACTGTAGAAGCTCAGAGAAGAATATACTTGTCCTCGTTCCAAGCAATAGTTTCTCTGATTATAGCAGCCCCATTCACACCAGTACAGTTACAGGTCTGCCAGCATTTCCATTATAACCCCAGCTTTTTGGGATTTCAAAACTGTTGTAAAAATTTATAAAACATAGCATACATTCTTTCGGCTTTGTTTTTTTTTTTGAGCAATCACTATGCATTGTTTTTTCTGCATTATCATTATTATTATTATTATTACTACAACTTTCTAAAGAAGTTGATTTTATTATTTTAAAGACCTAATTACTTGCAGGGAAGCAAATAGTGCTTTGCAGTCCAACTGAAAACTGATATTCCTCATAATCAAACTAGGTCGTGAGTTTGTTCATTGTTTGTTTCATCTTTTCCATCCGAAATCAAATTAAAAAAGTGATAGCCTGGTGCTAACTTGGAACAATGCACAATAATTTTATACTAACAAACTTTAACTAGGAGTTTTCCCCTCGTCTTGAAATGGACATTACTGAGGAGTATCCCTATTCTTCAACTGGTTGGAGGGAAAAATATAAGTTTACATTCCTCTATGGTAGTTGATCAGAGAGAAGATCTCATGTATCATATGCTGGAGGGTTTGAAGAACGTGTGCCAAATTGTGCAATTAAACGCTTCTCTCATAAGTATGCAAAGCAATAAAAAGTAAACAGATTGACTACTGGAATATCATGCCACGGGAACTGCTTATAAGCAAATGACAGACTGTTCTTAACTATTGGGCATTACTTTATTGTGGAAAAGTCCACAGAAAAATCAGAGGTCTGGTATATTTTTCAGATCCTATTAGGAATGGCGCAAATTTTTTGCTCCTGGTCATAATGCAGGGAGTGTGGGGGCTAAAAAGGGACTGTCACTAAGTGCCCTCCAAAGATGGTTTTCTGTCAGATGATTATATGTATCTGTATGGCCTCAGAAGGTTCATGTCATGCAGATCAGTTGCTTATTTTCATTTCCACTGTTCCTGGACACTCTTGATGTCTGGGTGAGACCACTTCAGAATGTTTCATGTCTTCCCTCTGGTTTCCACACTCTTGTCCCACAGTTTGCCAACATCTGCATCATACTGGTTATTCATCTGAAGATTTTTAACATTTGGTTGTTATATCATCTCCGGTTCCAGTATTGTTGTTATAAAGTGATGTATTATTCATGCAATCCAGGGCTCAATTTTCAAACTTGTGAACTTCATACTATATTACCATCATAAATATTGATTTCAGGGCACCCACAAGCATTTTTAGTCCTTCACTGAAAACACAAAAAAGAGACATCTGTACTCTGTGGAGCATAAAATCAAAGTCTGTGTATGCATGGCACAATGGGATGCCAATCTAGAGATCCCAAATAGCTGTCCTGGCACACAGTGGGCACTTGTGCAGATATGTGCCAGGGCCCACAAGCTGTGTAGCTGCATCTCCACACATTTGGGGGCTTAGACTAAGCAACTGTGACTCCCTTAATGAGTTTGGACCCTTCATTGCATTGATACATCTACACTGCTTCCTCTTCTGTGGTCAGCTCACTGAATGGTGGTGGCAAGCTGACAGATGGCTTGGATCAAAAAGTCAGATTATAATAATACCAAAAAAAGAAGAGGAACAAAGGCCATGGCTTACATAATCCTGCCACGAAGTCTGAGCATTCAAGTGGTTTTGTCTTCTTATGAAAGCCCATTCTTTTTCGCTTATTTGTGGGACAAAGATTATGAGATGAACAGTAAAACCTGCATTCACTGGACGCAAGGTGAGGAAGGCAAGGAGGGTTCAAACAGGCTCCGGGTGAGCATTCACAAACTTCCTCATAAACTGGATCCTCACTCTGGCTTCCTGGGTCCTTGTTTGCTTTGGTGGAAAGATTACCCCAGTTCCAACTGAACAGAGCCTAATTGTTACCACTGTTACCATACTTCTGAGAAAAACATCCCAACTATACTCTTTCCAGCCAACTTTCTTACCTGAGTTAAGAGTGATGTTGCCACTATATATCAATGACACCAGTAGTGTCTGCAAAAGCACTGAAAAAAGTCTTAAGGGAAGTATTTTTGTGTGTACATACATACATATAAATATGTATAAAGAGGGGTGTGTATGTATATATGTTTTTATAAAAAAGACAAAGAATAAATTCCTTTGAAAAGAACCATGTATTAGAGATAAGCAAGGTTCACTGCACAGGCTCTCAGTCCATCTCAGCATTACAGTAAACCCACAGGCCACCTCCCTTTCTCCAGTATTCACAACATCTCCTGAAGTGTATGACCAAATTGCAGGCCTTACACTTTCCATTATCCCCTGTCTATGTTACTTTAAAAACAGTACTGTAACAATTCCTACTAACACAGATACTACTGATGGCAGGAATAAACCTTGAAATTTGGATTTGGTAGATTTGGGGAAAAAAACAGAGCGCCATAAGGCTTCTAAAGAGGTTTTCAGGCAAAAAGTAGCTGTCATAAAGATGTAGCTAATTGTTCACAGTACAAAATGCTGATGAAATGCAGACATTTCCATTAGGTTTTCTAAAAAGGTTACCCAAATGTTCATAACTATATTTCTTTCATTTAAATTGCCTTTATAATCTCCCTTCTTATTATTTTATTGTTAAACATTTTGAGATAGTTTTTTCTTACCTGTCACGAAAATGCCCTTCATCCAGTTTTCCTTTGTAGATGCCATTACTGTCTCTCCCTTCAAGGAAGAGTGATATTCCAAAGGAAAGTATTAACCTTAACTTACGTCTCTGGTTAAAAATAAAATTACTTCTAAACTTCTGAAGCTTATATTCCTTCAGTTCTTGAGATATTTACGAAAAAATTCTTTCCTATACTGACTACATGAACTTGACTTCTTTATTTCTTTTTCTGGCTCCTCTTTTTAAACTGGAAGTAAGTACTGAAGATGATAGCAGATTATCAAATGCACTTAAAACAAAGCTAGACTACATTAATTAGTGTTGTATGTGCACTCAAAGTGGGTAATATAGTTCATCCTCTGGCACTCAGCTCATTAATTTCAAAATGTATGTTACTAAACCTCTTATCTTGGTTTTATCTAATTAAATTATTAAGATGAAACTTAATAAAATCAGAGGTTTTTAAATGTCATTCAAGGCACAGCTACAATTAAGAGATCAAATATTCATAGTTTTAGAAGACTCAACCCAGCAAGACCACTTTTGGTGTATGATCAATTTTGTGCAGATTTTTTTCCAAACTGAACTGTCTTTATTGAATGTTATGATTTGCAAAGATAGACAGGAAATTAGTACATACCACTCTGAACAGATAGGTTAATTAAGGTTCAGTCTTGTATTGATATGTACATATTATAAACATTTAAATAGTATGGATTAACAATGGCCTTGGAGCTAAAATGGTGCTGCAGGTTGTTATTGTCCTCTAAGTACTACGGTGTCACTGGGCTGGCTGAAGTTACTGTCACAGTGATCTGGATGGCTAACCACAAACTTCTAGTGTCCTTCAGACACCCTGATGCATCCAAGACATTTGGTGGCAGATGTGACATAGTCACTACCTATGTCCTTCTGTGGTAGCAGCTGGAGACAAGGCCATATAGTCAAGAGCATTTAAAATGGCAATAGACATCTCTATTGAGGCACCTAAATTATCTCCAGACCATCCAGATACTGTGTGCTCTAAAGACATCAATACTTCTGTCTGAAACATAGAGTAAGTTTGTTCTAGAAAGAGAAATATGGAATCACAGAGTAACCTGGAATCACTACCTTGCAGCTGATCAAGCACCAGTCACAGAATCACAGACCCATTCAGGTTGGAAGAGACCTCAGGAGGTTTTTATTCCAACCTCCTGCTCGAAGCAGGAGCATTTCTGAGGTCAGATCAGGTTGCTCAGGGCTGTGTCTTCAAAACCTTCAAAAAAACCTCATGTCTTCAAAACCTTCAAAGACAAAGACAGCACAACCTCTCTGGGAAACCTGCTCCACTGCCTAACTCTCCTCATGGGAAATTAGTTTTTCCTTATATGAAGTCTGAGCATCTCTTGTTTCAACTTATGTCCATTGCATTTTGTCCTCTCATCATGCAAAACTCTGAAGAGTTTTGCTGTGCCTTCCTGATAGCATCCTTGCAGGTTTTGGAAGTCAACACAAAACATTAGGCGCTGGATCTGTCAGAGTTTTAGCTCCCATGGCTGACCTACCTGGCACTGTTTTGGAAAAGACCTTTGAGATCATAGAGTCCAACCGTTAACTTAACACTGCCAAGTCCCATTAAACCATGTCCCTAAGCACCACATTTACACATCTCTTAAATACCTGCAGGGATAGTGACTCAACCACTTCCCTGGGCAGCCTGTTCTAATGCTTGATAACCCTTTCAGTGAAGAAAGAGCCAGGAGATTAGGTGCTTGGCAGCCTCTTGCCTGTTTAAGCAGCAGCATTTCTGAGTTCTCACTAAATCTCTTTCCACAGAGTTATCCTCAAATTAAAAGAAAAAATTCAGTCCATCGCTCTGCCTTGAAAGCTGCCAGTCTCCAAAACAGTGAACGCCGTAGATCCAGTGTCCTTTCTTTGTTGTTGATGTCATTATGATTGTGGCTGCAAGTCTTGTTCAGGATAAATAATTCCTTGTACAAAAGAAACAGCAAAACACTTTCTGTTTCTAGCAAGATAAGTCAGCACATTTATGATACTGGGCAGTGCATTGTCTCTGCTGAAGTACGTATGATTGGCCACATATTAAACTACTCCGTTGGTTCAGGACTGGAACAGAAGTATTAATTCAGTGGAAGTGAAAGCGACTTGTCTATCTGTCAGTTCTAGCCATGCACTTCCAGAAATGTGTGGCTGCTCTCACAGGAATGACAGTCATCATTTAGCAACAAAAAATATTAAAGGGTATTGTCTGAATTTAAAAAAAAAAAAAAAAGAAAAAAAGAAAAATTTCTTTGAGGCAGACAAGATGTCTGTCCTGCTTTGTCTACTTTTATCTTCTGAGGATGCTTAGGTAAACACCCACAATCTTCATAAGGACAGACCAGCTCAGTGAGTAAGGTTGGTATGCTATAAAAGACTCATTGTCTATATTCATTTTAGATTGTACCTACAGAGGATTTATAGAAACAATACTTAGGTGGCACTGAGGAGGCTATCAGTGCTATTTACAGACAATTTAAAGGAATAAACCTGCAGTTACGCCTGTGTTTGCTTTCCCTTGTGGTCTCCCTGCAATGCTTTCTAATCCTATTGTGACTTGATTGTTTCACAGCAAAGTGCTCCACAGAGGCCAGTAATTGGCACACAGGTTCAAATTAGATTGCTGTGTGTTTAGGAAAGCAGGGGTCATTTCCCATCAGCACCACTCATTAAGAAGCAGAGTGCTAAGTTTTCTATTACAGAAAATACTCGTATGTAAGTGTATGCATGCTTGGAAGAGGGATTTTATGTATAACCTAGAGCAGAATAAGTCTGTGATCAACAATATGCAAAACAACTTTGGTAAAGGAATATATTAACTACATATTCAATGACAGTTTTCTCAATTCTGCATCTGTCTGACCATCGTGCACAAATTCCTTTTCACCACGTAATATGAAGTCAAACATAGGTGAATTCAGAAGCCAGATTGGAGGCAGTTGAAAAGTTGGCCTTGTGTGCCCCTGGCTCTTGTGAATTTTAATCAGGCTCTTAGCATTAATTGTAAACCAGCCAAGTTTCAGTTCTGATATACCCGAGGTCCCAGACAGCTCCTGCGCATTTGCTGTGGGGAAGAAAGAGAAGCCAGGGTTCAGAAATGAGGCAGTTGGGCCCCAAATTAACTGAAGGAAGAGAGATACCATCAGTATGCACCAGAAAGGAGAGGGAAGGGCAGGTAGGATTGAGAAAAAAAGAAAGAAGAAAAAAAATCTGTCAAGAAGAGCAAACACCCCATGCCACAAGCTTAATTGTTCCTGGCAACAAACAACTAATCATTTGACAATGTTTAAACAGAGGAGAGGTATTTGGGTAATTCTTGCCTCACCTGAGATACCCTGGGCACCTGACTTTCCTCAAACGCTGAGTAGTGTCCTTTCCTCTAGGGTGACTAAGGGATGTGTCTATCTATGTCTTGTCCGTGGGTCCTTCAGAATGAGAAAGCTGGCACTGCAGCAGTCACACCTCCAAGGAAATCTCACTTGCTAGGCTTGCATCAACCATTTTTAACTCGCACATTATCATTACTGTGGTATGGCCTTTATTTTGCATAATAGCCTAGTGGTTAGAGGTCTCCTGCCAGAAAGAGGACACCTGGGGTGTAGCTTGAGGCAGCTGCAATCTTATACCACCCCACTGCAGAGGAGTCCCATGGGCAGAGAGTGCTAGTGTATTTCTAGGGAGAGTATTTTCTGCTCCATAATGAACCGTGGGGAGGGGGGAGGGAAGGTCACTGCATGGGAATGGCACGAGGTCAGAAGGAAAGTGAGCGGATGAGTATGTAACCCTCTGGCTTGGTGGCAGCACGTTCATCTGAGAGAGAGCAGATCTGAAATGTTGGTCCATGCCCTGAGGAGTGGGTATGTATTTCACATGATGCCTTGGAAGTAACCCCTGGAAGACTCCCCATCCCACCTGGTCACTTAATTTCACAAACCCATTTCAAGTTTCAAATCACAGTTTCACAGAAGTGTCACGCAGGAGACAGATAGGGTCTGGCATGCGTGCCTCTCACTATTGCCTGATCCATCTTTAGTGGATCCTTATCCAGTGGATCCATACCAGCATCTTCCTGAACTCTTTCCCCATTCACTGGGTGCACAGCTGATATGCTGAGATCAGTCTTGCAAATTCTGCTCCTAGGGCACCATTCAGAAGGTGACCCTGTTCTTAAAACTATTTTGGTCTTCCCCTCATGTGGCTACTAATTAAAATGTTTCTTGTGCTTTTCTTCAAGTCCTGAAGTCTACCATGGTGGGGACAAGACCTCACGAGAAAAGCCTGAATGAGGCAACCCAGGGCCACATCCTGTAGCTTGTGGACACTACTTTAGCAGTGTCCAAAACTGCATGCCTAAGAAAGATTACAAGGACAAAGTGTACAAACATATAGGGTCCTTTCCCTAGTCCTCTCCCGATCTCCAATTGCTTTCAGCTATGGGACTTCCTGGAATTGTCTGGGATTCTATGTCTCTAGTAAACACCAGTTTATTTCTTTTTCAAGGTACTTATCCAATGTCCTTTAACCTTTGAAAACTCTTTTCTTTCCAGGGGAAACTTACTCAAATGAAAACAAAATATATTGAGATCTTTAAGTAAACTAACTCATGCTTCCTTTTCCCTCTCCTCTAACCAGCAAGGTGTATTTTTTACACATAAGAATGAAAAAAATTTGCTGTGTATGTGAAACAGAGATAGCAATCTTCTTTATTACTTGCTCCCTCTGATGTGTGCCTTAAAGATACACTATAATCATGTAACCTGTCATGGAAAGCAACATCAAATCGAGGATGATGATACAAAGCAAGCAAGAAATGATACCTATCTATTTGTGGAGTTTTGCTGTGTAAATCAACAGTCAGTACTGGCATTTCTCCTTCCCCCTCCCCTAATCGACACTAGCCGGTGTCGTGGTTTTAACGCGTCCGGCAGCCAAACACCACGCAGCCGCTCACTCACCTTCCCTCCGCTCTGGGGAATAGGGGAGGGAACTGGAGGGGTGAAGGTAAGGAGACTGGTAGGTTAAGATAAAAATAATTTAATGATTGAAAAGAAATAAAATAAAAATAATAATTATAATAATAGTAATAATAGAATATACAAACAAGTGATGGACAGTGCAGCTGCTCACCACCCACCAACCAATGCCCAGCCCATTCCCAGCTAGCGATCCAAGAGAATCACAGAATCACACAGAATCAATCAGGTTGGAAGAGACCTCTGGGATCATTGAGTCCAACCATTGCCCTGACAAAACCGCAATCCTGAAAGAGTGAGAGCCAGCTTCCCAGCCAACCCTCATCTATATACTGAGCACAATGTTGCATGATATGGAATATCCCATCGGCCAATTTGGATCCATTGCTCTGGCTATGCTCCCTCCCAGCTTCTTGTGCACCTGCACTCTAGGAAAGCATGGGAAGTTGAAAACTCCTTGATTCCTCAGCAACAACTAAAACCACGAGTATATTGTCAACATTCTTCTCATACCAAATCCCATACAAAATCAAAAATACACCACTATTCTAGCTACCAAGAAGAAAATTAGCTCTATCACAGCCGAAACCAGGACAGACAGTGTTGTGCATTATGGTTTTTTATCTGGGTTATATTATATATCCAGCATGGCAAGTCACAGCTTTGTGGAGATCCCTTATCTTTAGACTGGGACTGCATTCCTCTGTCTTCTCAACACACATCTGTTAAAACGTTGTAAAATCCACAGTCATGTCTGGATTGAAAATGTGTTAACATGTAAAGTATTAGAGAGAAATACAGTTGTTACTTCAATTCTGCTGAGATTTGCCTTCGTCTTCCTAGGATTTTACCACATAGTCACTAACATGCTGAGAATACATCTTTTTTTTTCCTGCTATGGCAACAGAAACACTGCTGCTCTCTGAAATCCCATTCATTGTAGTCGGATTCCCACAACTATAAACATGTGGGAAATAAGTCTGCTTGTCTGCTTTTTTTCTAAAGAAGACAAATGATGAGAAACCAGCATGATATATTCAGAAATACGTACTTCCATGTGGTGTCACATGAGAATGAAAGGCACAGATGCACTTTCAAGGAACTGGGGGGGAAAAAAGAGAGAAGGAAGAAATGAGTGAAATGGAAATCTGAAAAGTTATAGAAAATAAGTGGCTTTGTAATGTTTTATTTTATGATGTAGATCATCATGAGATAATTGAGATCAAAGTCCCAATTAGCCCAGTATCTTGCCTCCAAAAATGACCAGTAGTGATTGTCTAAGAAGAGTATAACCATGACACAACAGGACTAACAGCTGATAAAACTTCTCCAGAACAATCTATCAGTCACGAGTGATTTCCCAGAGGTCTATCAATCTGATGGTCCTGGGTAGACCTTTCTTCCATTTTTTAATCCATTTTTTTTAAACCAATAATATTTTTAGCATATACAACATTCTTTGACAAATTCCACAGATAATAAGCACCTCTTTTCTCTGTTTTGAACGTAGCATTTGCTAGTCTTGTTGATGCTTACTAATTCTTCTATTAGAAATGATAAACATATTTGCCTTCGACACACCATTAGATTTTATAACCTTTAGGTGATCTATTTTCTAGGCCAAGGAATTTCTGGTCTAAGTAACCATATCTTCTACTGGTACTAGTAGGACCAGTGAACCACCCTGCTCCCCCCCAGTTCACCTATTTATAGTTAATTTTGCTTTAATGTTTCATATGGATTATTAATAAAGGAAACCATTTTTTTTTTTTAACCACAACTGGTAGTGACTAAAGAAAGGTGATTTACTGACTATCTCCGACTGCATCCTACCCGTTGGGCTTCTAGTCAATCAGAAACCTTATTTGTTGGGGTTGGAAATGGCTGGTTGGTACAAGCACAGGCTCCTCACCTGCACACTGGTCCCATACCAGCACACAGACAGGCACGTGGAGCCTTGGCCACCACCCATAGTGGTGCTAACAGTTGTGCCTGGACCCTAAACTGCAGAGTTTGGAAGAGGGTGTTTGAGACAAAAATGTAATTGTGTTGTATTTTGGTGAGAAACTGAGGGAAGACTGGTTTGTTCCTCCCTCCTGGGTTCACAGGCCGCAGGTCCCTGTTGTCGAGGGGTGCCAGCAGCCATGCCCTTCTTCATTTATGGAGCATTAAGATCACTCGGTCACTTTGGAAAGATTGCCTTGATTGGCAATCTGGTGAGATTTTGCTGCGTGCTGGAGGTAAATCATGTGATGTTTTTCCCAGTGAGCTTCTGTATTCTGAGCTGCAGTTGCACATTGTTGGATCTGGCAAACAGAAACATTCTGCTTCACTTATGTCCCATATCGCAAACCTGATGGACTGACCCCTAACTGAGAGTTTAGGTCATTCCAGATGGAGCAAAATTAGCAACAAAGTACATATTGCAAAGACTTTTTAGGAAAGATAAGCTTTTATTGACTGAATAGTACCACCAAGTAGAACAAAACAACTTTGTATGTGCAAACCTACCCAAGCTATTTCTTTCCACACACTTCTGGCTATTCAGCTTTATTGAGACCATCACAATTAGCAAAATAGCCACTAGATGCACGGGTCATAGAATTTAACTTAAAGTACAAGCTCTGCTGAGGTCATTGCATTTCCTTGTACGCTTACATATATCTGTTATGTTCAGAGTGACAGCGAGACTATAATAAAACTCCTGTGATGTGTGTTGCTCAGAAGTAACATAACTTTTCAATGGTTCAAAATATGGTCTAAATTCTGTTGGTCTCCCTATTACCTATCAAGATTTTTTTTTCTAATATGCACTATTTCTATGTTATGTCCTGTCTTTCTAATTTATTCTAGAACTACCGTGAAATCAAAATCATTCAAAAATCCATTCAAAGAGTTAAATACAATAATTTCATCATTAGAAAGGACAGTGTGTAACTATTAGGCAAAATAGTCTAACTCGTGCTAAATGACAGGTCAAAGAAAGTTCATTCCTAATAATGCAAATCACAAATCAGTGTCTCAGGAATAGCATATATAAAATGATGCCTGAAACATCAATAACAGGTTTTTTTCCCTTATAATTATTATTAGCTTGGTAATAGTCGTTAGTGACCTATCTCCTTCTGCTGATTTAGTAAAGTGCACCTAATAACAAGCAGGGGTCAAACGTACAAACCAAATGGCACTGCATTCTCTAGATACATAGTGCAGTTTCTAATGATGTAATAAATGCCTTGCAGTGTTTGTGTCTCACCCACCAAAATTAAGCCTATTAGAGTAAAATATGCCAATTGCAAACATTGTAAATCTTGCCTGGAATATAAAACAAATCTCTATAAACAGTGCTAAAATGACAAACTACCTCTTGTGTTAGAGAAGCTGAATCTCTAACGTAGCTTTTATTTCAGTTCTCAGTTAAAAACTCAAGCCTTCAGAAATGGTGTATATTTATTATATAAACAGCGAGAAAGAGAGAAAACAATATCACATTACGGCCTCTTTTTTACAAGGAATTACTTGTGACTTCAACAAAAATATCTTTTTAAAGAATACATCTCTTTACATGAGAAGAAGAAGATATTACCCAGTAATTTTGGACTTTATATGGATATTTTAGCATAGAAAAGACAACCTTCTCTTAGACAAAACCAGTTGGTTCACAGTTCAGGGAAAGAATAGTAATGCTTATACCCATCTCTGTATTAAGAGTATCCACAAAATCAGTATCCATAAAATCAGCCAGTCCTTTACTTAACCGTACTGGAACCCACTCAAGCCACTGAGTTTAAAACCATGGTATTATTATTCTTGGATCTCTATAGCTTAGCAGCACAAAGCTGGTCTCCAAGCACTTATTCTCTATAAAGAAACACAAATATTTGGCCTTTGGGTTGTAAATATTGTGTCACCATTGATTTTTAACATACAAAGTGTATTTTCCTGAATGTCAAGTATTCTCAAAGTGCAGCGACTCCCATGAGCATGGAGTGCCAGGAATTAAAAACAGTTTAAAAGCAGGAGCTACAAGCAAGGAAAGAAGAAAGTAATAGCAAGAAACAAGAGAAAGAAGAAATGAAAGAATAACTAATATGAACTTAGCCAAGTATTATATTATCATTTATCTCCCAGACAAAAATGTCACCTGGGGAGCATAATATCCTGTCATCAATAAAGAGAAGACTGAACTGTGATACTATCGATAAACCTTTTCTTACTATGTAAGATAGTTTTCTTTAAGGATTTGTGTATCCCATGCACTAGAGGAGATTTTTTCCCACCTAAGTAATAGGATTGATTTTGGGATCAGACACATTGGTGGTTCACAAACAGTGAAAGTGTCAGTAGCTGAATGGAAATGTGGCTCTGACAATTTGCTGTTACTGCCTTATAGCACTTCAATGTTGTATTTCTGCACTGAATCAGCTGCTTTGATGCTTTTTCACCAAACTGATCTCCTTGAGAAGGTGGTTCAGAGCAGGACCCTAACTTAGTCGAGGTGCATAGACTCGGAGCAAGTGATCCTATTCTCCTGGGACAAAGACAAGTTCTGTGTCACCTCCAGCGATGCCTGCCTCCTGCCACAGAGTACAGAGGGATGGTTAGAGGTGAACATAGCTGCTCCCTTCAAATACCTGGGATGAATCCAGGCTGGGATAGAAGCTCACTTACACAGCTGGGAAAGCTGAGAGGGATTCAGCCTACTGGATGCAATGCCTTTTACAGGGTAGCCTCTGGCAGTGCAATATCCTTTACACAGGCTGGTGGTAAATCAACAACCTGTCCAATAATAAATAAGAGGAATACTCCTTCTAGGTGATTATTCAGAGCAGGCCCATCTCCATAGCTTATTTCTATAGCCCATGTAGACTCTCAAGGTTCCTGAGAGGGCAATGCAGAGTATCTCAGGTCATGTTCCTCCTCTGACTCTTACACCTCCCTCTCCCATGCGCTTGTGTGAATACTTCCCTAAGCCAGATCTTTGAATAGCAAATTCAGTCCAGATTGGAGAAGAGACACTGACTTTCCTCTCCAGAAAATGTCTTCAAGCAACTGTACCATAAAAGTCGTGGTGGCTAAAACTCTTGTTTTCTTTCATCCTTCCCTATCTCACTTCCCAAGACCAGTAATCATTTGAAGGATATTACACACCAGATTCAGAGATTCCTTTGAACTATTTTCTCATTTATTGTGTTTACTAGATGTTTCTTTCATAACTTCAAAAAAAGTCTGGCATCCATCTCAATTTTATCTGCCTAAGAACAGTCAGGTTGCTGTCAGATATTGTCTTAGACATTTACATAAATATTGACTAGTTAATACAAACCATTCTTTAATATACAGGCACATATGCCAGCTCCTTTTAAGAAGGTTGAAGAACTCCGAGTTCTGAAACATTTAAGAGACATTAAAGATATCTTTTTGATAAAGACTGCCTCTTGAGAGATGGTGAGAATTTCAAACTCTCAGCGTTAAAGCACTCATCTTATCTCAGCAGCAGGCATTCAGGGCCTGGAAAACCTGCCCTAAGAGACCAAAGATACTCCATCTATTTAGTTTATCAAGGTGAAGCTTAAGAAGCTATTTGACATGTAAAAAAGTACAAGCATAGGGGAAAAACTCCCGATAGCACGTTCTTTATATGTAACCAAAATTGTACCCGTTTCCCAGAGTTAGAGGTAGGTACGTTCAGGAATAAAAGCAGGATCTGATCTATTTAACTAACTAAAGTCCAGGAATGGCATGTATAGTATTCCAGTGATCATATTTGAGATATCTAGCAAACTGATCCTCCTAAAGGAAACTGATCCTACCTGATAGATCCTGCTACAAAAACCAATCCTATCCATCTAAGTTAGAGACCTAATTGAGGTCTTTTCAAGCCTAAATAAAGTGATTACTTTTTAGGAACCATTTGGAGAGTCCTTTGGACTTTCTGAGAAATATCAGCCTTTTTTTTTTTAGTGTCTATGTAAGAATGTAATTTAAGAAGGCTGTTGTATTAAACACCAAAATGTTTAAGAAAAAATTAGGTAGACAAGATCTCCCCAAAAGCATTTATTTTTATCAGTTGGATTCACTCCTGGATAACAGCTATAGATAACAGTTTCATTAGCCATTGGAAAAATGAACTGAGGACTACATTCTTTGGCCAGAAGTGACTCTAAGAGGCATAACCTCAGCTATAAGGTGTGATGGAAGGATCCCAAGGTGAAATTCCATGTCCGGTCGTGATTAGGAGATGACACAAGATGCATATTCATTTAGAGCAAAATTTAAGATGTATTTGAAGCACTCCATAGCACCCGTTTGCTTCTGAGATCCTATTTCTACATGACTGACTGCAAAGTTGTTTTAAACTATATCTTCTCTGTTTTAAAAGCAACTACTGTAGACACCACGATCTTCAAATGGAACCTACTTCCCTTCATGATCGGAGCTCCTGCAGCTGCGGGTGGGGAGCCTTCCTCTGGATCTTGCATGAGGGACGTCTGCTGCCTAAATGCTCATTCATTCATATTTGTGGCATATGTCTTCTGATCAGTACAGGTGTTTTTAAAATAAGTACTGTGGATTATACCAATAGAAAATAAAGCCTATCAATTTGTCAAATAGGAATTATTGTGGCTTTCAGTTTACTCCCCTCATAACGGAGAATTATGTTTTTAAATAGATGAAAACATCACAGGCAACACCCACATATTGCTTCTAAAAAAGCCTGGGATCTAGTAAAGAATGCAAAGGTTGCAGGTACTGCTACACATTTCCAGAAAATTGTTTAACTTTAAGTCTTTACAGTAAATTTACCTTTCTCTCTCTGTCTCTCTCTCACACACTTTGAAAGACAATACCAATGTTTTATTGTACACTTGGAATTATGACAATAGTTCAGGAATAGTTTTGAAAATCTAAAATAACAGCTATCGATTGTCTCAAACTATTTAATCTTCAATTAGACATTGAACTTTAAAACTGGCAGAATATCTAAGATTTTCCTATCCTTGAATAGCTGTTCATTTTTGTCTATGAATAATACATCTTGCTACAACAGTGCAGCCAGATACTGGTATAATTAGATACATTTCTGAGGTCTGCCTATGGTTCATGCATCAAACGCTGATCCTTCAGGCTGCCTTGTATAGGTCTATAGGCTTGGGACGCTAAAGAAATGAACACAGTCATGCTAACAGTGCCCTCACTCCAGTTACAGATGTAAGATGACAGTGACTGCTCCGAGGCATACTAATTACAAAGTATTTAGCAGTCAGTCTCTAGCACACACCTGCCAGAAGCAGAGATGGGGGAAATGTGATATCCCTGTTTCTTATGTTACACAGAGCCCAGCTGGAAGGTAAGTTCTTAAGAGGCCAATGACTGTACAAACCATATGTTATCACAGTTCAATCACGCCCATAGCTTTCCCCATTTTAATGTATATTTGGTATTACTAGGTAATGTGACATCTTCAGACTAATCAGATAGATACCTTAACCAGTGGGAATATTAAGGTAATACAGTGCTACAGATAACATCCATTGCATTATGTTAGCTTCGCACTTGTATTTCTGCGGAACGGCTCCATCTCCTAGCCTGTTCTGAATATAAACTTTGCCAGGAGGCAGCCCATTTAATCTAGACACAGATTTTATTATTTCAACTTATGCCTGCTGTGGATCTTAACATTTTGGGTCCAAATAGCTCCTAGAAAAAAAAAAAAAAAAAAAACACCAAAGAAAAGCTGTCTGAGTGCAAATTTTGCTGTGTAGATCTGCTTCTAGCTGAAAGAAACAATAGATAAATTGGTTAGAAAAGTCCAAAGAAAAGATAATTAGATCTGTCCATTTTTTTTGTTGTTTTTAATAACTAAAGACAGAATAGTATCACCTTTAAAAACTATCCTTGTTCTAAATTTTTATAAAGAAAACAGAGAGAAGGACCAGAAGGGAAAAAGGAAGAGCACACCCATTTACAGATGCTCTGCAATGTAGTTAGGGAAAAATGGAAATAAAATAAAGCTTTGCAGCACAGCATTTAACTGCTGCTGATTAAATTCTCTGTCCACAAGTTGTTCCAAAGAAGCCAGACATACTCAAACTGGGGAAAAACTAAAATTTTAAGTTTTTCTTCTGACACTGGTGAGGAAGAAATCAGCTTTATCAGAATCAGGGAAATGCTTTGCCTTTCACATCATAATATTCTCTTATATCTGCTGATCCCAACGTTTTCTACAATGCTGTTTTCACCCGACTGCTTAGACACCCGTCCACAGGGCTAACACAGTTGCCCAACATCACTCCGTGGCACAGTCAGAATTCGAACCCACAGACTGACTACACGTTGGAGGCTTAGTCTTCTGGCTCACAGAAACTGCATTAATGCAAATCCATATGATTACAGAGCTGAAGGCAAGAAACACTTAGGAGTAGCCCGAGGAAGATTCAGAACCAGAGAAGCAACAAGCCACATCAGTGTGCTTTGTGGGTTCAGGAAACCCTTTTTTTAATATATATTGGGTGTATCATTAACACTCAGGGGCACAGGATATTCAGCAGGAAAAAAAAGAGAGTCCTCTAGTGCTTTGACTAAACATTTTCTATTTCAGTTGTAAGACCTTTGGGAAGGGGCTTTATCTTGTATACGCAAAACTTCCTGCTAGTACATAAACGATGCAATCAAATTGCTTTCAGCTGAAAATTTGGGGACAATATTTTTGATGAACAAAGTAACCATAAAAGATTTTATGTTTTTGTTCTTACCCTCTCCTTATCCCTGCAATCTCGTCACTCTTCCTTACTTTTGATTTTGCCAATGAAGAAGGGGGGGAAGAGAAAATAAAATAAAAATACAAAATCTGTTTTATGACCAAACACCTGAAGCTCTTGTATATAACTTCCATTTAACAAAAATGCCTATGTTCATTTTTGTTTCAGCTAGAAAAAGAAAAATCATTTCAAACATCATCCCTTCATGAAACCCAGCTGTTTGCATTACTGTGGAAGAGATTTGCAACTCTTTCCGCTCAGCTGTTCCGTTTATAGGTCAGTTTTAACTGATTAAAGGGGTATGAGAAAAGTGACTAAGCTTTTCTCTTCCCACTATTCTTTTCCCCTCATCTTGCTCAAACAAAATAACCTTGATGACCAAATGTAAGTCATAACTCAGTGAAATCTCTTGAATACTTGCATGCTGGTTGTTTTTGAGAAAGCACTGCATAAAGGCTTCAGGATTTCATCGATTATGTGATCTGATCTTATCTTATTGGCTAAAGTATTTTTCAGTAATTTAGATATATGTATCCTGTGTAGTTGGAGAACTTAGGACTTCTCTAACACAGTGCCTCCCCACCCTTCTCTCCTTCAGGTTCAGATAACCATGGTAAAAGAAGGGCTAAGCCAGACACTTGGAAAACAGAAAAGCTCAGAAAAGAACAGTCACATATCAGAAAGTTACAGGAAGAAGAACTCACAAAAAACCCCACATTCTCACTTCAGAAATTGTCATTCTACTACAAAATCTGTGTGCTCATGCAAATCCCATCATTTAGACTAAAATTTCCCTTTGCAGACCTCAGCTGTAGATGCCAGCATGCTGGCAAATGTCTTTATTCTCACTGGCAAAAGTATCTCCTTAACCCTTTTCTCACCAGCGTACTGCTTGCTGTGTTGTCAGACAAGACAAATACAAACACAAGTATAGCCTGGGTGTATGACTGCTCCCCTCTTCCTCTTTCACGATACCATGGGCTTTACTTGCTAGTGATGGAAAGGCAAATTCTTCATCCTTTCTTTCTGCATGGCTGACCTTTTACATTTAACTGTGTCTACCTAGGCACTTGCTAAGCCACGGGTTTGCTGGAATACAGTATCAGAGGGTAATTCCAGTGTATGACAGTTGGCAGACTGGAGTTCAGCACTTTTCTCTAAAAGCAGGACTTGAGCTGCCTAGAGAAACCAAGCAATTTCTCATCCAAATGGTCTACTAAAGAGCTGGACTTAAATTACTTTCTCCTTTTCCAAGTGGTGCCCTTGCTTTGAAACTGCTTTATAATGGAGTAGTAAGAGCAACAACAAGTTGTATTAGATTACAACTAGATATTCTCTCTTCTCATATGGATTTAAGTCTGTTATTCTCAGTGTATTTAATTTAGGCCAAATTCTAATTAAACACTAGATTGTGCATTGCATTTCACTGCTTTGCAAGAAGAATCTCGTTTGCTCACACACTGTGTGGAATACATATACAAATGTGTAATTACTTACAATATTTTATAGAAATCTGCAGTTACAATGAAAAAAAAAACAACAGCAATGAGGTTTTGTGATTGTGTTGCACACAAACCAGAGCAGAATAGAGCAATGTAAGCAATGTCAATGGCTCCTCTCGCCGCTTAAGGATCAGTAAGATAGGAAAGATGAGTGTTACCTGTATACTAATTACCTGCCTATGTAGCCATCTGAGTGATGGCCCTCAAGAAGCAATGGTTTCTGCATCCACGCTCTTCTAGTGGCACCACAAGGAAAAGGCACCCAAACAGCCTGAGGCACCTGAGCCACTCAGATCTACTCCGTCACCTTTCTCCTTAGCCAGTTCCCTGGATGTCTTTAGTCAGGACAGCCAGTTATCCACATCTCATTGGTCATCTTAGTTAACAGTAAAGCATAAATTAAATTCTGTAAAATTGCTAGGGTTTCAGTTAAGAATGCCTATGAAGAGGAACCATGAATTGAAAGTGGTTTGAATTTTTTTGCAGTTATTAAAGCAAAACCCTCCTTTAATACCATAAACAATATTAGGATTTTTTTTCCTAAAACTGGCATTTATTATGAATGTTTCTTGAGTATACACTGGTGTGCTTTATTTTTCTAAAATAAAATTTCAGGCTTTGCCTCACATTTATTATTAATGCAAGATACACGAATGTCTCTTAAAATTGTTGTATCAGGTGATATTTGCAGGTGCAATTGTTTTGTTTAGCAGATGTTATTTCAAGAAAGTGAGAGAGAGGTGTTTCCCTCACAGTCCACAGGATGGTATCTCAACAGGGAGCTGGACACATACCTATATTTCATAATAAATGCTCACCTATAGACTCCGTTCAATGGTGCCCTGCCTCCAGCGAAACAAAACTGTATTCACTCACGTATTCCTATCTCCAGCTTCATGCTTTTCTATATGCAAACAGCACATCATACACATCCCCGTTATGGGAACATCTGAGAGGAATAATCTTTACTTGCAATCAGAGGTCAGAAAACACTTCTGGAGACTGGATATATGCACTGCTGGTGCTGGTATAGCTTTCTGGAAAGAAAGGAAGTCTGGTGGAGCTTGGATGCTGTGATGCTCAGTTGTCTAAGGAATGGTGAAGTGCTGAGCTCTTTAGAAAAATCTGTCTGGAGAAATGTAAGTAAGTCCTAAACCAGGAGACAACTTCCACTGGAAAAAACACCCTCAAAGGGATATGCCCTTTTGGAACGTGGCCCACAGCTACGGTGACATTTGGGAAACGGCCAATGAATTTGAATTACCACTGTCTTGCTGGATGCATGATGAAATGTGTTTGGACACCTTTTTTTTATTATTTTTTTTTTATTATTTAAATACATTTGGTTTGGGGGTTGTTTTAGTTTCTGCAAAACAGTGCCCTAGTTGCACTTGGTACAGGCATTTGAGCTTGGATCTCTTTAAGTAAAGCAGGAATGGACCTGCTGGGAAGATCCTGAGGGCTTCTCCAGTCCCTCATCTGAAAGGTCCAGAAAACTCACCCTTACATTAGTACCTAGGAGGTACTTACTCCTTCTGTGTATTAATGGACAAAAATTGGCTCTCCCAGAGGATCATTCACCTCTTAAGCTGCATGTCTCTCTGCACTTACCACACAGGTGATTACTCCTAACCCAGGTGCTCTACTGGAAACCTCACAGGTAGTTGGGTTGAATCTGAATCAAACAGCTCTGCTGTTGTTCTACATGAGGAAGAACATCTGAAGAAATTAATAGTTACCAGGTGATGTACAGAGAAAATAGAAGATATTTCATAGAATCATAGAACGGTTTCGGTTGGAAGGAACCTTAAAGATCATCTAGTTCCAACCCCCCACCACAGGCAAGGACATCTTTCCACTAGACAAGGTTGCTCAAAGCCTCATCCAGTCTGGCCTTAAACACTGCCAGGGAGGGGGCATCCACAGCTTCTCTGGGCAGCCTGTTCCAGTGTCTCACTACTCTCACAGTAAAGAATTTCTTCCTAATATCTGATCTAAATCTACCCTCTTTCAGTTTAAAACCGTTTCCCTTGTCCTATCACTACATGCCCTTGTAAAAAGTCCCTCTCCAGCTTTCCTGTAGGCCCCCTTCGGGTATTGGAAGGCTGCTATAAGGTCTCCCTGGAGCCTTCTCTTCTCCAGGCTGAACAACCCCAACTCTCTCAGCTTGTCTTCATAGGAGAGGTGCTCCAGCCCTCTGATCATATTCATGGCCCTCCTCTGGACTGGTTCCAACAGCTCCATGTCCTTCTTACGTTGGGGGCCCCAGAGCTGAACGCAGTACTCCAGGTGGGGTCTCACGAGAGCAGAGTAGAGGGGCAGAATCAACTCCCTCGACCTGCTGGCCACACTTCTTTTGATGCAGCCCAGGATACGGTTGGCCTTCTGGGCTGCAAGTGCACACTGTCAGCTCATGTTGAGCTTCTCGTCAACCATCACACCCAAGTCCTTCTCCTCAGGGCTGCTCTCAATCCATTCTCCACCCAGACTGTATTTGTGCTTGGGATCGCCCCGACCCACACGCAGGACCTTGCACTTGGCCTTGTTGAACTTCACGCGATTCTCACAGGCCCAGCTCTCAATCCCCTCAAGGTCCCTCTCCTACAGTGGGCAGTTCTTCATCCTTCCAGTCCCTGCCTCTGCCTTCTGGGACCTGGGTGGTGAGGCTAGAGCACTTTTTGTTTTCTTTTTATTGCCTGGTTATTCATAGGAGTTATAGCTGTATTATATATCTAATTCTTTAAAGAATATTTTATTAATGGTGAATAACTGTTAGTGTGTTTTGGCAGATATGTATTGCTTCTTGGATCTAAAAAAAAAAATATTTTTTGTGTCTGATAAGGACAAAATTTTTATGCTTGTATTTTGCTTATTGTTATATCTCAACATATATTGACACCATTAGATTTTCTCTATGTTTCAAAATACTAACAATACGAGCTAACATTTAATGCCTATGTTAGAAAAACTAAAAAAAATCATACATGATCAGCAAACAAAACCCCAAACAAAACAAAAACGACTGAGCTGGCATGATATGTTTAATGGATGTAGAGACTGATGTGAAAGCTGCTGTAAATACCTTTCATGAAATCCTTCTCTAAGGTCAGAGGCAATGCAGTCTGTCATGTCTTGAAAGAGGAGTATCCCTCCTGATGATTCAGACATTGAACTGATGACAGGGATTCATAAGAAGAGGATATAAAACTCATTTAAATCAGTGAGTACTTCTCCTGTGTCTGAACAGCAGGATTGAGAGAGCAGAAAAAAAAGCTATGCAATAAGGCAGAGAGAGTTGTTCAAGGAAAGTCAACGTTAGAAAATGCCTCTGCTATTAGCTGCTAATTTTAAAAGGGACTTTTAAATTGAAATATCTCTCTGTGGAAGAGTCTTCTGAAAGCCATGTTCAAACTGCAGTGGGTAGACAGCTAATTTTCCATGTAATACTATCTGAGGTGTGGAGGATCCTGA
Source organism: Nyctibius grandis (assembly GCF_013368605.1). Lineage (NCBI taxonomy): Eukaryota > Metazoa > Chordata > Aves > Nyctibiiformes > Nyctibiidae > Nyctibius > Nyctibius grandis. The sequence continues at coordinate 77,489,203 of NC_090659.1, forward strand.
CACGATATAGAAACACAAAAGACAGCACATGACCACAGTATTAGTTTCAGTGAGTTCAGTAACATCTACAGACAACACATTAAGTAATGAGTTCTAGCAGAAAAGTCCAGTCAAGCTGCTTGTGCCATTTCCCTACCTAAATATTTTATATATTAAAGTATCATTGGGACCAAAACAGTGAAATTATAACTAGAAAGCATGAGTCTCTGTTTAGTCCCTAACACTCTTCATTGGCTGGAATTTGTAGTGTAGAAAGAGAAAAAGAGAGGACTAAGCTGAGTTAGTTACAAAATATATTCGTATCATGTATTCTCTGACTTTTGTCGTCAAAACGAGTGTGCAGCAGAGCCGTGCGAATTTTTGGGTGTGCGTAATGGCCTCTAAAGATTTCCATATAAAAAAATGCAAGAAACATTTTCTAGATAAAATATCTAGGGATAAACTAACACACTCTCCACTTTAAGTCAGATAGGGAAATGTATTTCGTTAATATTTGTGCTATCAATACCATTAAGAGGTGCCTATAAATAACAACGGGCATCTGAAAAGATTGCCACCTATCCCAGGATGTTTTCAAGTCAGTAGACTCAAAGTACTAAGGAAAGAAATGCCAGCAGAGAAAATAACTCTATAATTGACAAATTAGGCTAATCTAATGATAGACGTATCAAAAAGAAGACGGAAAAAAAAGGATGAATATTTTATTTTTATATGTGCTCCAAACTTGTCTTTAATACTAAAGAATCTATAGAGCACAGTGTGCAACTGTATAGACAGCTGCATCATATACTACTGTAATCCATAGTAGATAAAAGAGGAAAAAATAATTTTAAAATAGGAGATCGCAAAGAACACAGCAATGTTTGTTTACCTTTGTTTCCCTTTTTCAAAACACGTTAAAGATTCCTAAGGAATTAATTTAGCTGCTTGGGTCAGTTTGAGCAAAAAATACTTCGAGACTTCTGAAAATGTTAATACAGGTGCTAAAATTTATTTTGTTAATTGCTGGAATAATCAATAACTAATTTTCATTCTAAACTAAGTCCTTCATGTGTCTTAAATAAACCAATGGAAGATCATTTACATCTCAATAACAACCCTTAACAATGTCATGTCATTAAAATCCAAACTAAATCTCAATAATGCAGGTTAGTGACCAGTAAAGGACTTATTACCTGGGTCAAGTCCTTGGGGGCTGTGGTGGGCCAACTGGTGAAAGCCTTGCTTGTGTGTGGCTTTTACTCCAAATATGAGCATGATATCCCATAGGAATGATCCCATTATTTGGTACTATGTCATTTTCTAAATGGTTATACATTACACCTATTTCAGGAGCCTGTAGCAGATTCATGTATGAAGATCAACCAAGCATAACAAAACAAAACAAAACAAAACAACAATCAAAAAAAAAAAAAAGACATCAGAGTAATATGAGGCAGAGAGATTTAAAAATAAACAAATAAATATGGTTTTGAAAGCTTACTTGGAGCTTCACCTTGCTTTCATTAAAATGTTTCTGTATAAGATGGTAATTAGCATAAATGAGAAGTAAAATTATATTGGCCTTATGTACTAGCTAGGAACAGAGAAAGGCATAACTATTTTAAGACGCATTTTTAACAATGCTTTTGTGATACCAACACACTTGCTGATGATATTGAAATTTTGATGTTAATTAAACAACCCCTAACCACTCAGTACATCTCAGATATATACACTTTGTAATTACCTCCATTATTGAAATAGCTAGTTTGATTTATCCTTGCCACAGTAACATTCTCGCTTCTGTTATTTTTGTCTTTAGAAAAACATAGGTCCCAGTGAGGGAATATAAAACTATTACTATAAATTAAATATTAAAGCTAACTTATTTTTGCATAAGAACACTGTCAAATAATGGTGGTAATTGTTCCTAAGAAACGGACTTTTTTTTGCCTTTTTTGGAACACAAATTAAAATCTAATTTTCAGTTCTTTTGTAAATTTCATATAGTTAGTGTGTATAGTTTTACTGATGGCAGTAGCTTAACAGGGAGCTATTATAGTCTTAGCTTAGCGATTAAGAAATACAACATTTGTTGAAGAGCTAGGCCTTTTAGTCTAGAATGGATTATCACTTGATCCTTCCTTACGCATTTTTATACAGGAGTGCATTATCCTTGGAGCCACCCTGGGCTCCATGCCTCATTAACCTGGGTGTTAGATAAATCAAAGGCAGCCTCAGAGACAAAGATAAGCAAACTGCAGGCCAGCAAGACGATGATGTATGGATCCAGGAGGCTAATAGGAAAGTATTGACAGGAAAATGGTGTGCTTATCCTGCAATCACTGCATATTGCAATGAGAGCTCCCAAAAGCAGATGGGATACACTTCAGGGAATGCAGGAGTAGGAGATTGTTAGGCAGAAATGGATCCTCACATCTTAAATTCTAACAAGAACTTTGTTTCTTTGCGGCTGCACTTCAAGCATAGCAGAGAGGTTAGTAACCAGGCAATGGCAAATTCTAAAAAGTTAATTCATTGTAGAGGTAAACATTATTATTATTTTAAGATTGTAATATAACCACCAAAGCTGAATTTTGCATATGTCAAACATTAAAACAAACACACTTTGCAGAGACAATACACAGAACAACAATTCCATATGCTCAGAAAAAGCATTTAGCACTAACAAAACCACATAAAGCCTTCTGCAGAAAACAATGTTTCAGCTGTGAATACCTTTCCAATAAGGAAGGCAGCGTGATTGGCAAAAATTCTTGCAAAACAGGGCACATTCTGTGATTCCCCCTTGTGCGTGTTTTCCGTTCAGTTCCAAGGGTGACATTTTCCAGAGGATCTAAGTGACTTGCAAGCCTTAACCACAAATCACCTCTCAGGTACAGTAAGTGGTCTGCTTCCACTAGTTGGAAATGATGAAAAGTGTTCCAAGTTTTGTCAGGTCTGCTGATGGTTTTGGGGTTTCTTTTCCAAGACTTGTCTGACTAGAATGATTTTAGAAAGGGGGGGATGTTTTTTGGAGGCTTTTTGTTGTGGGATTTGGGTTTTTTTTAGCACAGATTTTAAAACAACTGAATTAAGGGAAAGACCTCATAAGATTTTGCATGAATCTCAGGATGATCATACAGATCCTGGAAAATAAAGCCGGGCTTGACATGATTGATTCTCCCCATTATTTATTTCTGTTGATCATGGTGTTTTGTAAGACCTTTTCTCTTAAATGTACATAACTACTCTTTCAAAATACCAAGTATCCTTCTAAATCATTACCCCACCTTAAAATCATAATTTACTGTGTTGTCTTTTTCTTTCTGTACTTTGAATATCAGCCTACTAGTTTTAAATTAATATTCCTGTGGACTCCACTGGGAGCAGGATCAAACCCCAAACCTATGTACTGAACAGAGTTGGTCTTATTTTCCCCAGTGTTGTGACTTACCGGGGACAAGGGACAGGATGAAAAGCACTCAGCAGCATTCTGATAACAGTAAACAGCCTAAAATTTGAGCTAAGCTAAATTTGATACACAAAATCTGAGGCTATTTTACATGGCCTGGTGCAAGCAGCCAGACTTTTCAATGCCCAGCAACAGCTGGTGGTCAAAAAATGAACATGCAATGAAGAAAGGTGCTGTTTGCAGAGCTCCTGTGTCCCTTGCTGCAGAAGTAGGAAAGGGACTGCTCGGGCAGGGGGATTGGACTAGATGATCTTTCGAGGTCCCTTCCAATCCCTAACATTCTGTGATTCTGTGATTCTGTGACACACGCATGAGATGGATCCAGTGATGGTAGGATGGGATTCATGGTGTCACAGTTGGCACAGATGAGCAGCACCCCAAAGGGCTGGGTTCTCTCTCTGCTTCTGCCATAGAGTTGCCAATCATATCTCAGAATGTAGTTTTTCTCCGATTCTGATCTTTTCAGTAGGTACCTTGAATAGAAGCACGGTCACCGTTTGTGAACTAGTGGAGAGATGAGAATCTGAGAGTAACTATCTATTCCTTGTTTCAGGAACATCAAGCCTGGGGCTTGATGCACTGAGGTGCTTAGCAAAGGGAAATTTAGAAGGTGAGAATATGCTCCTGTCCCATTAGCCCAGTATGATATATATATAATATCACCATAGTGTATGAATTCAGGTTTACATTTGGCACTCCTAGGTGGAAACTCAAGTTAATGGGAGCTTATGTACTTTTCCTTTGGTATGTTGCAAGTTTCCCTTCCTCTATATTCATGCTTTGTGTTTCTGCCTTCCTACAGCCCAAAGCCAGCTCCTCTTCTAAAATCCCACCTGGCTCCATGGACTACTCCTCATTCCTAATCCAAGATAAACTGCTCCTTCCTCTTTTCGTACAATCTTGGCATCACTAGGGAAAAGGATGAGAACAAATGTGAGCAAGCTTCTCCATGTTTGATACTAATGCTTGGCTGGCACCATCGAGAGACAGATAAAATGGAAAAGCTTTGTTAATGGGCTCAGGGGAGCTCTGTGGAGGCAAAGCTTGTCTGTCTGCCTGCTACAGCTCCTTGCAGTGAGGAGGAGAACCTAGAGCCCTATAGAGAGCCCTTAGCGCTGACCTCAAACATCAGTATCATTGCCCAGCAATTCTGTCATGCCCAACAAATCTCTAATAAGCAAATGGAAAGAAAGATACCCATAGATTTATGATTTGGCTGAGTTTGGGCAGGTTTGAATGGGGGAGGTGAAAAAAAATCATCTGTAGTTTCAGCAACATCTCTCTTTTCTGAGATGCCTGACCATTTAAATAAAAGGTTGTCCAAATATAATTTCTGGTAAAATACTATTTTTTTAATCACCAAACCTATTCCCAAAAATGCTTAACAATCTTTGCTGCTTATTTTTTTTCTAAAATAATTTTGTTTCAGGCAAAAACATAGTATATAAAATTACAGTCCAAATAGTCAAAGAGGGCAAGAGAGTTAAAACCAACTGATAAAAGAGTCTTATAAGGGAAAATAGCACAGAACTTAACCTATATGTTCATGAGAGCTCCACCTTGAACTGTTGTAAATACTCTGCTTTGAAAGAACTATGGAGCTTTTAAAATTACTGTTTTTTTACTTGGCTATTCTTAAACAACTGTTAAAGGAAATATCTGACTGCAGAATAGCTCTGAGCCACAACAGAAAAAAAAGACATAAATAAACTATTTTGTAATTCTGAAGTTTTAAGTAGTAACATTCAAGTGCTATGGAACTTTGACTTTTTTGGGTTGTTCTTCCATCTGTTCTCTCATTCCCCTTTCTCTCCCACAGAATACATAACTGCTAGATGGGTGATGTGTACCAAACCCTGACAGTTTGGAAGTTTTCTCCTCATATTCCAAAAATCCGTTTGCAATTTTCATCCAGAGGAATACCAGATGTGTTTCCTGCTGTATAACGTAGCTGCCTCCTTCTGCGTGACAAAGTGTTGCATAGTGCCTTCTATGAAGTTCAGGCATTGCCAAACAGGACAAATCAAATCCTACAGAAATATAGTATTGCAGGTATTGTTACACTTATAGGGGCAGTAAGTTATGACCAGATATTAAAGGAGCTCAGTACACCAGAGCTATTGCTTTTATCTGAGACACTGGCTTCTGATCAGTTTTGGAAACTAGACCAACATCTATTGAGTTGATTAATCAGAAGCTATGGTCTTTAGAAAATCTGCCTTAATGTGGATTCTACTTACAGACTTTTGAAAATATATTTCTTGGGTTTTGCATTACAAATCATTATTATTCCAAGAATTAACACAATAACAAAATGGAATTTCTTAAAATACAGTTAATGATACTGTTATGTTAGGCAGTGTAACACTACAAATGTCCTCCTCTGGAGGGACACATGGACCATTTGTCTAAGTTAGACACATTTAGAAACCAAGCTGGCCTTGAAATTTACCTGAGATGTTAAACAGAAACTCACTTTATCACGAACGCTTTAGAAAACCTGCAGTCAGGCCTTTACACTAGCGATAGCAATGCAAATCACACCACTTTCAAAAGACCATGCTTAAAAAATTAAAACACAATCTTATTTACCTACTTACTCACTTCTCAGTCAGCATGGGTCAATTCCCTGACAGGTTTACTAAAATACCACTTACTTTTTTTGTTATCGTCACTGACAGCAAAAAAACTGACAACCGCATTTTGCTGCTCAGCTGGTAACCAGACAATTTTGCAAGGCTTAATTATATATATATAATATGTGTATATATGTATGTATGCATGTATGTATATATATATTTCTAACAGCAATTCCCAGTGCAAACAGGGCATTCTGAACATTTCCTCCCTTGAAACATGAAACAAAATAAAATAACCTAAGCATGGCCAGAATGCTGTGCATTTTCCAAAAGCCTCCCCACTTTCGATTTGTTTGTACCGCTTTATCTGGTCTCCTACATGATCCCAGGGAACAGCTTGATTAATGCCCACTCTAAGTGGTACAAGGAGCAGTCGCAGGCAGGTTGTTATTCAGAAGAGGTGCAGGTACTCGGCTCGCGCCCCAGTGGTCGCAGCGCCTTTGACGGCTCTCTCGGGGTCTGCCTGTTATCTGCCTGCCCCCGCGGCCTGCAGCTGTGCTTCCCGATGGCCTGATGGACCGGCTCGTGTACCTGGGGACACAGGCAGGGTGCATCCATTACTCATTTGTGACAATAACCAATCGAGGAAGATGTAGAACTCAATTCCGGCAGAAAGACCTATAATGTTGGAGTCAGGAGGTTATCGCTGTGGGACCTGCACCTTGCTCCTTACCCCTCTTATCGAGAGCTTTACAGACTCTGCTGGAGCAGCAGCTTGTACAGCTGAGGGCTGCAGATCTGGGGCCCAGATTAGCATGCATCTTCCTAAATGCTAAAACATTTAATTAAAAAGTAGAGGTTAGTTAAATTGTTGCTGGCTGAGAAGATGCTTTTGGTAAACAGGAGGCAAAAGCTAAAGGATTTTGCCACAGAAAGAGGTGGCAAACAACTTCCTGAACTCATGTCTTTGTAGAAAATTATGTGTTTCTCTCTATTCTCATTTCACAGTGAAACTTTATACAAGGTACCAGCACAATCCCAAATCCAATCCATAACGCCTGTTAATATAAGTTAGAATCTGTGACTAAGGACAGTATAAAGACCTTAGCACTTGAAAAATGACAAGGCACATAGCTTTTCATAAAGCAGAGATGTTGTTTGATCGCTGTCTATTCATAGTTAAAAGTTCTGAGAAAGATTCTCTCTTTTAGAGAGAAATTAGTCAGAAAAAATCAAGAAAGATCATTAGGATATGTGCAATGTAAGACACTGAAAACTCACTTGATGATTTAGAGCCTTTTCTCTGAATATCTTGATCCTAGGAAGATCCAGGTAGACTTTTTAGTACCTTAATTGTTTAAAACAACTCAAACTTCTGAAAGAGTAGACAGAAATAGTACTCATTTATCATTAATGCCTTCAATTATATTTGGGAAGCTCATTTAATCAGTCATACAGACCACAGATTCTGACAGTATTTTAGCAAACTGTGCCTGAACTGGAAAAGGAAAGAAATAGATTAAAAAATGGTTTTATCAAAGATAGAAAGTGCTGGCTTAACTGTGTAAAACTATTACTTACCAAAATACTGGTAGGTGAACTCACCATCTGCATCACCAGAATACAGTAAAGAACTGAATTTTATTCCTACAGAAGAATATAATCCTATTCATTTAGGGTTAAATCATTAAATCAGCATTCAAAAATAATCTGTAATCTTTTGTACACCTTCTTAGAAAACTTATAGCATATTTTTAAACTGGGATAAATCAGGAGGTTCAATTACAGAATATTTAGGCATAAAACTGACAATCAGTTTTATGCATCTATCTCCATTTATATCTGCTTGCTTTAGCAGAGTGCTCCATGATATATGAAAAACATTTTAGAATAGCTTATTTAAGTATGCTTTCCTCTGTATTTTTCCCAGGTTTATTAACATATTTTAACTTTTTTTCAGCTTTTCCAATGTGGACTTTAGCAAATATTAATTATTCAACAGCATCAAAAGCACTGTAAAGGTAGGATGAGAATAGAGACAGTAGTAAAAAACCTTCTACTTTGCAACCCTAGAATAAAATCAGCCAAAGCAAAATTATACTGCATCAGAAGAATAAAATCAGGTGAAGCAAGACTTAGAGAAATATTCAGGGCAGGGGGAATAAGAGCATCCTTGAGATGGTGAGAGGCAAAGAGAAGGAGACAAATAAATTAGAAACTGGAGATGAGCAGAGCCAAAGAGCTCTGGGTATTGAGAACCAGTATTTGCATGAACAGAGAGAAACTTGCAAAAGAAAGAAAGATGAGAGAGAGAAATGATTGCATAGTTATTGAGTGGACACTGCTACAGCTGGGCTATTTTGCACAGGCTTGAAGAGCCACAGCACCATGATACTAAAACAGAAGAAAGAGAGGCAAGAACTGCTAGATGGCTGACAACCAGAGTATTTTCTTCCTCTCTGAAAGGACCGTACCAACTGCTCTAAAATACTGAAGGTCTGAAGAACCAGGAGTTTTAGCAGGTTGTACTCAAAGAAGGAACACAGAGGAAGGCAATCAATCATTCCTGTTCTCAGCTGAGAAATCAAACCCCATTAGAGCATCGGGAATGAGCATAGCTAAAACAGCTACAGCTTGGTTGAGGATCTGGGGACTGACAGCTCTTCTATCTGAAACTGGAGAATATGAAAGAAGTGGCCAACCTCAGTCTTGTGAAAGAAAATTAAGGACACTTCTGCTTTAATCTCTCTTGTGAAATGTTTAGACCTTCAAAATCTCAGGAAATTCTAAGTTACTGGAAAAACAACAGAGCCTATATACAACAGGGCCTATCTGGGAAACAACAGAGCCTATATACCATGAAATTCTGTCTGGGTCATGGGCTCAAGCACTGGTACTGTGAAAATGTTATTGCTCTTCGTGACTTGGCCATTGCGTGGGCCTGCCTGTGCAATGCCTGGACACAATTCAGGGAACAGCACTTCCCAAAGACTGCTCTCTTCACCTGGTATGGATCAGGCCACCATGTTTGGGGGGAACTAACTGTACCATGCTACTTGCTCACAAGATCAGAGAATAGTCCCTGGGCTCACTGAGCTTACTAGTATGGATGTAGTCTTTAAATGCCTTGTCCCTAAAGCTGCTTTAGTCTAAAAGACAGCATGTACAGACACTACAGGGGCAAAGGTCATAGAAACATAGAATCATTTAAGTTGGAAAAGACCTTTAAGATTATCAAGTCCGACTGTTAACCCAGCACTGCCAAGTCTGCCACTATTAAACCATGTTCCTATGTGTCACATCTACATGTCTTTTAAATACCTCCAGGGATGGTGACTCCACCACTTCCCTGGGCAGCCTGTTCCAATGCTTGATAACCCTTTCAGTGAAGAAATTTTTCCTAATGTCCAATTTAAACCTCTCCTGGCACAACCTGAGGCCATTTCTTCTCGTCCTATCACTTGTTACTTGGGAGAAGAGATAAATAATACCCACCTTGCTACAGCCTCCTTTCAGGTAGTTGTAGACAGCAATAAGGTCTCCCCTCAGCCTCCTTTTCTCCAGACTAAACAACCTCTGTTCCCTCAGCCGCTCCTCATAAGACTTGTGCTCTAGATCCTTCACCAGCTTTGTTGCTCTTCTTTAGACATGCTCCAGCACCTCAATGTCTTTCTTGTAAAGAGGGGCCCAAAACTGAATGATATGCCACTCTGAGTATATATATATACATAGTCATGAGCATGACATGAACAGTAAAACTAATTCTGATGAACTTTTCAGGCAGGATTCATCTGCCCTCCATTTAGATGTCTACAAGTTGAACATTTAAATCCGAGCCAGTGATGTATGGTACTTTAGAGTCATCAGAGAAAGATTAATCCACTTCCAAAGGCACCCCCAGACAGCTCAGGTTTGCAACTTAAGATTGGGTTAATTGTTCTCTGAAGGTGTTGTTTCTCCTCATTCACAATCCATAAAGCCCAAAACGATGAGATGAGTCTTAGATGTACCAATTTTAGATGGCTAAAGCTAGGCAAAATGAGTTCTACCTCTGTGACTATTTGGCTGTTGGAATACTGTAGTGGCAAGTGTGTGCATTGAAAAGCCTAAACAGAGCCCTGGTCTTCCCCTTGTCTTGCACATTAATACCCCACTTCATTCTCCCTAATGGTGAGATTTGCTTCGGCAGGCACAAACCGAGTTCCCTTTTCCCAACTTACTCTGCTTTGACTGCAGCAAATCCAATAAATGCTTGTGACATAGTGTCAGAAACAACAGATAAAGGAGAGACAGCAGGGTGGAGGAATAACCACCGCTCAGGGCACAGGACCACTATCTGACTGGTGTTCCCAGGGGCTTCTGAGAACAAACTCCACAATGTAGTTAGAAGTTTATTTTAAAGAAGTGCATTCATACATTTGGTGTTATCTAGACAGGAACATCTCAAAATATGATATGGCTTAATTAACTACAACTAGGATAACAACACACTTTTCTGAATTAGGTTTCAACCCTCTAAACAAGGGGTGAATGTGCAATAATGTTTTTAAAGTTGTTTTTAGGTCAGCTGTAGATTTCATTAGGTAAGCACATGAACCTCAGTTTAGAGATAAGGCAAACAAGTTCAGACCGTTGTGGTTAGATCCGGTCAGCTCACCCGGTTTTTTAATTGAATATATCAAAAACATTTTAAATCGATATACAATTTCACTTTGCTTTGTTTTCCACCCTATTTATGATCACGTGTTTACAATCAGTCACTACCCATGACCAGAATATTCATGAATGTAAAAAGATCTACCGAATTCAGCAGCCCATTTCTATTGAGCAATATTACACCACTGAAAAGAAAAATGCCTGCACTGAGACTGATTATTGCTGGTTCTAAAATTAAGCTTGTGATTATCTCTTTTCATCAACTATAAATTAAATCATGATCAGAAATGCTCTTCATAACTCTGAAATAAAATGGCTCACTAGTGATGACTAACAAGTGATGAACTTACAAAAGTAGACCTGGATAGTGCCTTGCATGTACATCACAAGTGGACTGCTTTCAAACAACAGATCACAGAATCACAGAATCAACCAGGTTGGAAGAGACCTCAGGGATCATCAAGTCCAACCGCTGCCCTGACACCACCCTGTCAACTAGACCATGGCACTAAGTGCCATGTCCAGTCTTTTCTTAAACACATCCAGAGAAGGTGACTCCACCACCTCCCTGGGCAGCCCATTCCAATGTCTAATAACCCTTTCTGTAAAGAAATTCTTCCTGATTTGTAAGATCTATAAGATCTTATAAATTTATAAGATCTATAAGATCTATAAGAGAAGCCTACTTAACTACAGACCAATGATAACACGTTTAACTCTATCAGCTGTAATGATACCTGACCTTTCTATGATGTTCTGGGGTTTGAGGGGTTTGAGATTTTTCTTTTTAGGATTTTGAAGTGACTCATGTTTTCAGACACTATTCACTTAATATGGAAGATTAGAATTGAACTGCATCACAGCTGAATAACCTCTTCAAAGCTTCAAGTGAAAGAAGCAAGATATATCCTTAACTCTAAACTTGTAAGGAACTCACTAAGAACAAACTGCAAGCCTAATATTTTATGGTAGTGTGTCTTTGGAAACAATTTCCACCAAAATATAGTTATTACTTATCTATCCATACCATATAGGACATAGCTGCTGGAAAGCAGCTTGGAGGAAAAGGACCTGGGGGTCCTGGTGGGTGGCAAGTTTAACATGAGCCAGCAATGTGCCCTTGCCGCAAAGGCAGCAAATGGTATCCTGGGCTGCATTAGGCAAATCACTGCCAGGAGGTCGAGAGAGGTGATCTTTCCCCTCTACTCAGCACTGGTGAGGCCACACCTGGAGTGCTGTGTCCAGTTCTGGGCTCCTCAGTACGAGAGAGACATGGACATACTGGAGAGGGTTCAATGGGGGGTCACATGGATGATGAAGGGACTGGAGCATCTCTCCTGTGAGGACAGGCTGAGAGAGCTGGGACTGTTCAGCCTGGAGCAGAGAAGGCTCAGGGGCAATCTCATCAACGTATACAAATACCCAAAAGGAGACTGCAAAAAGTATGGAGCCAGACTCTTTTCATTGGTGCTCAGTGACAGGACAAGAGGCAATGGGCACACACTGAAACACAGGAGGTTCCCTCTGAACATCAGGAAACACTTTTTTACTGTGAGGGTGACTGAGCACTGACACAGGTTGCCCAGGGAGGTTGTGGAGTCCTCATCCTTGGAGATATTCAAAACCTGTCTGGACATGGTCCTGGGCAACCAGCTCTAGGTGGCCCTGCTTCAGCATTGAGGCTGGAACAGATGGTCCTCCAGAGGTCCCTTCCGACCTCAACCATTTTGTGATTCTATGGTTCTGTGATTTTTTTACTGAAAAGAGTTATCACTCTTCCATGTGTACCCAATGCAGATTTCTCTCAGTACTCACACAATACATATTACACAGCTTGTACACAGTTGTAGTTTCCATAACAGCAGGAAGCTCTTAAGCTAAGACTATATGCTAGTTTTGTCCACATTCCACTGACTTACACAAAAGCAGAGTTTGACAAATTCCGGGCAGGTCTGACGCTAAAACTTGAAGTTTCAAAAGAAATCAGGTATATACTAAGGGAGCACACGAGTTCCATGAAAGACTCACTTAGCTACGTCCCTAGCCTGTCTAGATCCAGACCTCTTAGAGGTCACTGTCTTCCTGGAGATAGAATAAATGGATTTATACTTGAATTACAGTATCACTATATTTGATGGAACACAGAACCTCAAAACACATACAAACCTGCATGAAGCATGAAAAGCCACTCCTAGCATATATTTGCAAACAAGGAGAAATTCTTGAAATTAATTCAGTAGAAACTGGTAAAAACATACAAAAGTTTTAAGATATCCATCACCTTTAAATGGAGTTATACCAACAAAATACTCAGTAGTACAGAAAATAAAATTCACCTTAATTTCCTCAATATGAAGGGTTCTGCTTAAAATCAAGAAGTCATAGTTTGGATGGACAGTGGAAGTTTGCTTGGAGTTGGACTCTGTTACCACCAAAGGAAAAGTGAAGGCGAAGTCAAAAGAGTATATAAATAAGAAAAGCTATTTATTATGTCTCAGACAGCTGAAGAAATGCTCAGAAGTCTTAGTGCTTTTTTTGTGTCTCCCCTCTTCCATGATAGATTACGCTGTCTAGGTGGATTGACACCATATCTCAGATAAAAATATACCTGACTGACACTCTGAACTTCAAATTCAAAAGTTTAAACTTACCTTAAACTAAACTGAACTTAAACTTAACAGTTTAAAAAGAAAGTTTCAAACCAGAAGATAGATTTTTGATTTTTCCAGGAATTTCCACCATGAGAGAGGTGGGAAATTGCACACATTTTGACAGCTTATGTTATGACAAGCATAATTTTATATAGTTTATCTTATTTAAGAACAACTGGAATAGCAAAATAAAATATAAAACCACTAAGAAAATACAATGCAATAGGAATTAACATTAAAATATAAAATGCAACATCTTTTGAAACAGTTTCAAAAAATTTGGAAATAATCAAAAATTAAACACTACATTTCAGATAAAACCTAAATAGACATTGCTGATTTTTTTAAATTAAATATTTCCTACTGTTCTTCAAAACAAGACATCATTGGAAGCAATACACTTCTACAGAACAGTTTGATGAATCCAGAATTTTTTCAGCAAGCTTATTCTCTCCTATAGTTCTTCCATGGGGAATCACACTGTTGATGTTTTGGTATCAGGATAATTTATAAGGTATTGACCAAGTTTTAGTAAGCAATTAAGCCAAAGTGTGAGACTTTTCTCAGGCAGAATTCCCACTGAAGCTAGCAGGAGCTCCGTTCGAATTGAGGCGAGAAGCCTGATCCAACACACTGAAGTGTTAATGATTCAATGGACTTTGCAAAAGGATCCTAATAAAGCCTAACTAAAAAAAATTGTTAGTTGGTTTGTTGCTGTTAAATATCATCACAATACTTAAGAGGTGGAGAAGATGCTCAATTTGAAAGAAAGCACTTTTTAAAAAGAACAGTGGTAAGGGAACTTAGCAAAATGCCAACAAGATAAATGGCTACTATATTTGTAAAATAAATCTGTCCCCTGAGAATCTCCAGTCTTCCCTTTGTAGATCAGTATGTAGCATGGACTTTAGCCGCATTTAAGTCTGCTCATACAGAAGCTTGAAGAGACCTTCCCTAGCAAAATGTGATTCTGTATGGAGAAATAATTATATAATTATATGTAGTCTTCCTGTGTTCTCTTCTCAGTGTGCTTGCCTGACAATGTTTCGCTATCCCTTTCCTTCCTTTATATCACTTGTAATGGAGATGAAGCGGCCTTGATTTCCAGTGAAATGGAAGGATAGCAGCAGGTCCACAGGAAGAATTCAGGATACTTGCCATAAAACATCTACCACATACAGAAAACCAGGATTTTTTCCAGGATTATTCAGAGCCAATGCAAGCCTGCAACATACAGTGAAACATTTGTCTTGAACACCCTACGGTGATTTTAATGGAAGAACAGTTCTTCACAAGTACATGGAACTCCTCTCTCTTCTTTTTTTTAAAAAATCTTTTTCGCAGTTTTGTTACAGGATCTTTATTTTTAAAAACTTTTCTGGGTTATCCAGTTTAAAAGCATTACCTCCATCACTGACAAGCACAGAGTCTGTTTCACAGATCCTTTTGACATGATTTAAGCCTACCACATGTTCCTAGTGAAACCACACTCTGTATATCTTGTATGATTTCAGTTTCAAAAGCACAAACTCAAAACTCACATAGAGTCTGTTCGAAGTTTCAGAGATTTCAGTGAAATGTAAACCTCATCTTTTCCCTGTTTTGATTTGTGGTTTTGGGGCCTCATGTACTTTACTTTGTATAAAAATATTATTGAATTGTAAAAAAATCAATGAGAAATAATAACAATAAACATAATTTTACTGTTAAACAAGTTAATGGTAAAATGTAAAATACTTTCAAAACAAAACTTATATTTGTGTAAGAAAATCTCTAGACTCTTGAAGACTAAATACTTGTCTGTGATAGTTTTGATGCTACTTAGGCATAAAAACACAAAACATGGCTAAATATTGCTCTAAAAGTTCTGCCCACATAAATGTAAAATCCAACATGCAAAGCCCCAGCATTTTTCCACCAGCTAAATATTTACTTGAAGAAAAAGCTGTGAAGTAGAGATTTGGTAATTCTTTCTTTTACAGTCCTGGAATATGTAAATTATTGAATTCATCTTTTAAAATACAATCACAAAGAAAAGAAATTTTTGTCTAATGCAGAGCAAAACATTTGGTTTATATGATGTTGCTTTACTGTCTGACAATTTTATTTAACAGATATACTCTTCAATCCTACACAAACTTATGCCTATGTTAACATTTAAGCAGAGAAATAAATTCATTGCGATCAAAAGTACAACACAGGCTAGAACTCCTGCCAGTTTGAAGAGTAATAAAAGCTTTGGATCTGTTTTTTTTTCTTCCAAAAGTGTGTACCCCTTGTGTTTTTTACTTAAAACAATGCATATGCCTGAATCTGCAGGCAATCTCCAAAAACACCAAGAAGCAGCTGTTTTGACAGACTACCCAATATAAAACCAGTGTAGGCCAATGAACTACCCTTTTCTGCCCCTTGCTGAGCTGTGTATGTAGCAAGAGAAAAGCAGAAGATGAGAAAAAAGACCAGGTCCTATCCACAACTTTATTTGTCTGCTCCAAAAGGTGCAATCAACTTCCTGAAAGGTCTCCTACTGCGTTTTCTTTTTTTGCATCTTGAGATGTGCAGAACAGAGCCCCCAAGATATTTCAGGGGAAGGGACCGGAAGCCAGGACTAAAACCTCACATCACTCTGCATCTAGAGCCTCAAATTTCCTTCCTCTGAGTTGGAGCACTACAAGCCTGCACAAATACAGTTAAACAAATGTTTGCACCAATACAGAAAAGGCATTTTAAGCAGAAAAGGGAAATATAGATACACACCATGTGCTAGTAGCCTCTGCAGAGACTTACTGTGGTGCAGGATTTAAAATTCTCTGCATACGAACAGTTAATCACCACAACCATTTAAAATGTCAATGGAAAAATAAATTGTTTCCAAGAGCATATAACTGCCCAGATAGCTTTCATCAGCCCAGCCACATGAAAGACCCAGAGGCAACTGCAAAGCCACCATCAACACAAGTGCCTGTGGAGTCCTCTCTGGTGCCAGATCCTGCTGCTTCGGCTATAAACAATATCTCCTGTAGCGTTACGTCTAGGATCTCTGGCTGCCAATCAAGCAGGAAGAGAAGGAGAAGGAAGAACTGTCTAATGTACTTGAGTAAATGTACTATCTCCATTAAGTACTGTATTTTATACCTTTGTGGAATAAGTGGTTTTGAAGAAGGATAAACCTCCAAAATGTTAAAAATTCATTGCAGAGAAAATGTAGTGGCTGCTTCGATGCTTAATTTTTATGAATATGAACATTTTTATAGACTTCAGTCTCCCCACAGAACATTAGGCTAATGGACATAAGGCAATTTTTCTTAAGTAAGTTTATGCTCAGGCATTCTTGCATGTTTGTATCAATCCAGGTGATGCTCCTAGTGAGCAACAAACAGCAGAAGGCGTTTGCAACATGCCTCCATTTTCCTCATTGGTCCTGACACAGGTTCTCCCACTGAGAGTAGGGTTTATAAGCTAAAAACGATCAGGGGAAGCCACGGTTTCAGGCAGCACACACTGCTCTTGCCTGTAGCAGTGTCGTAATTTTGCACCTGTGTCTGAAATAGTTCATTTTGTTTCTCTGTGAATAAGGCTGAACATGATGCCCAAACCAGGAACATCTGTTTTTGGTGCCCAATTTGACCATTTTCTGGTCTGTCTGTTGGATTAGACTCATGTAATGGCTCAAATTTTCTTGAGGCTCAACCCAGTCATTTATTTGTGTTCATTGTCAACCCAGGACACAATCAATTGCAAAAGAGCAGATCAGTGTTAAGGCTCCAGTCTGCAAACAGCAACTGTCTAGTTTTTATTAGGGTGCATGTTTACCACAGTGGTAGTGATGCCACTTCCACAAGTCAAGTTGAATAAGAAAGGTGTGACAGATGCAGTCCTGGATATCTAGTCTATAATTACTCTGCATTTTATTAGACATGCCAGCAACAGCATTTGCATCAAAGGCTAATTGCCCCTTCACTTTTATGCTAGTAATTGACTTCAAGCCCAGAAGTGCAGACAAAAGGAAAAAAACAGGAAGAAAAAAAAAAAAAACACTACTGAAAGCTAAATACAAAACTTGCCTCTGATAGCTTTGGCATTACTTAGATAAAAGGGAAGCTATGGATAATTATTGCTCTGAAACTTCTGCTAATGAAAAAAAGGTCTACTAGAAACATATTCAACAATTGCAGACTGTGGCTGCAATGGTAGTTTAACGATGTCATGCTTTCTTTTCTTAGCTGTAATCTTTTCTTTCAAATTGAACTAACTTCTCATTTATAGTCAGCTGTTAGTATTTTAGGCAAACAACTGCCCTAAACTGGCAGTGCTGAATTTATCTCACATTATAGAAAGGCTCATAAGATCCTGGCAGTATGTAATTAAACAGCATGTTGGTGTCTCCTTTCTTTTTTTTCCTTTAAGTGTCTGGCTAATCAAAACATTTAGAACTTTTTTGTAAATTCTTCAATAAGAGCTGAACGTAGAGGGGAATGCCTCAGTAAGATTATGTAAGGATTTTTCCAAAATCTGATTAAAATTATAAATATATATTTCTTATTTATGATACTAAATATAGGAAATATATATAGGTAAATTATATTAGCAATGAGTTGATGTTCATCTCTGAATTCCGAGGTCCCATCAGTTCTCTAATGAGGTGACATTACTGAAGGAAAGAAATTTACTTTAGAGTTATAAGTGAGATGAAATTCAGATTCAGTATGTTCCCCGTTATTTCTGTATTGAATAGATATTGTATAGTTCAGAACCAAGTGCGATATAATGCTAAAACAGCATAGGTGATTAATACTGGAGACTTGTTAATGCGAAAAACAGTAGCTCTGCCTAAAGAGGATTATACTGTGAGACATTTGTTTTATTTTTATCAATTAGCTTAATCTTTGATTTGAATTCTACACCCTCTGGAATCAGGAAGGTGCTTGCACTTTTTTTTTCTTTTTTCTTTAAACAAAGGATTATTCTTCCTCAAAAGGGGATTGTCTAGTTCTTTTATTGTTTTATGTCACACAGGGGAAAAATGCTTTTGAGGCATTACCTCTGAATTTAGCAGGGACGAGAGTTTACTGCTATATAATCATTAGTCAATGCAGTAGCTGAAACCTTAAACAAAAGAAAACAAACTACAAACAGGCAAGCATCCCCTAAAGGCACATCAGAACACCAGAGAGAGGAAGCATGGATTTCAAACACGGCTGCCCAAGCATGTGCTAAATATTGCCACCCCTGACTTTAAACAGCACACCAAGGAATACAACATCACCTTCTGGTCTTTGAAAGAGTACTGAGAGACAAGAGAAAAAGAATTGAAAGGGTTTAGCAAATGTACTTTACTTCTACCCTTTTTTATTTTGAGACTTCATGAAAATTATATTTCCAACCTAATAAAATCCTTCAGTATAAAGGAACTCTGTCATAAAGCTATTAGAAAGATACCATTAAACCTCAAATGTCGTCTTTCATACCAGCTTCACCGTAACAAGCAAACTGCCTGATCCCTGTGAACTGTCTCAGACAATTACTGCTCATACTGTGGTTGTGAGTCACAAGAAAGCTTTAGAAA
Organism: Nyctibius grandis; assembly: GCF_013368605.1. NCBI lineage: Eukaryota > Metazoa > Chordata > Aves > Nyctibiiformes > Nyctibiidae > Nyctibius > Nyctibius grandis. The sequence continues at coordinate 77,508,112 of NC_090659.1, forward strand.
GATTTTTACCATGGCTGTCCAATTGCATGTACAAACAATCGCCAGGGCCACATTTGCTTTAATATGGGTGATCACCAGCCTGGGGTAACTGTAAGTACTTGGAAGGAGCTAATTAGCGAACTGTATTTCATCCTGATATATGGCCAAATGCTATACAAAGAATACATACAGTGGAAAGCATCTAATTTATGCTACATGTGAAAAAAGAAGGTGATGTATCTAACACAAATGAGAAACATTAAATACATTCTATTTTCTTAATTTCTTTCTACTCGCATATTAACTATGAATTCTGAATATATTGTTGGTGTTATTCAAGACAGTGATTGCTTCATTAATTTAAGTATTTGTCAACCCAGAATAAACTGTAGGTCAGTGATTTGAATACAATCATCTACATCAGTAATGATATGAGCCTGGATCCAGCCCCCTCTGCAGAATCTTTTTGGCATCTGTAGGGTTTCAAGTAGAAGTCCAAAATACACCATCTGGTGATTGCTCAGTGATCTATATGGCATGAGCTCTTTTATAAAGATAGGTGTCCAGCATGCAAAAGCTTTAATCTCTAAGTAATTGAGTGAAAAAATTACTCCATCACACTCCATCTACCCAAGAGAACTGCCCATCCACTGAAGGATGCTGGTGTAGGGAGGTGCTATCCAATAACGATACTTTATATGCTTGCTGAGCACAAGACTCCAGAACTGCTGCTTTAGTTTGCAAGAATGAAATTCACCACTTGTTTATCAGTAATGACAAGACAATTTGCAGGAGTCACTGGGAAAATAGAGAAGACAGGCAGCACTCACAGGAGTTTGTGGGTGTCAGATGCAGAACAATAAACTGATTCCAAGAGAAATGATGGATTAAAGGTGTTGAAAAAGAAAATGTCCCAGGAAATGATGAGGTTTTCAAAAAGAATAGTTATGAGTCATGTCTTTAGCAAGAGTTTTCCTGTGTTTGGTCTTCGGCTGTTTTTTATGAAAACATGGAAAGGCAAATAGAATCTGCACGACGTTTTCTGCAGGGACAGCTTCATTAGACAAGGTAGGGTTAAGGAAGACAAATTATTGAGTTTTTTGCTATACTTTATATCCCAAATTGATTCTTCCTGATGAAAGCATGAGCTCATGGAATGATGTCTAGACTCACCTCCAAAACCCACGGCCACACAAAATCAACAGAAAGCAAATGAGGCTTCCCTTGGAGACGGACATCTTGCCCAGTGTCACAGCACTGTCACTCAGTGTGAACTGCCATACTAGGACCTCTTTTCCATCACTGCCACTGGAGCCCCCCTCAAGCCAAACTTGTCCTGCACTTGCAACACCTTCATAGTTTCTGTAGTGGGACATAGTTTCAGTGGGACAGCAGAGCACAAGGCAAAGAACAGCCTGTCTCTTGTAATTAAGACACGGGACTGTCAAAGAGGCCAACCTGCAAGACAACTTACATCCCTCCCAGTACTAATGAAGAGCAAGTGCTTCCTTCTATGGTCAGATTTCAATATAAGGTTTAGGTCTAAGCTAGCTGTTATTGAAAACACAGTCCTTGAAAAATGTACTTTTTAAAGGTTTTTTGAAAGTCTTTCACTTGCTGGAAATGTCCTAAAGATGATACAAACCACATGCTACACTACAGCACTTGGAAAACAGACTTTTTATTGGATAATGATGTGAGATGAGAGATATTTCATCTTTTATACATTTATTTGACAATGATGAATTTAATTCATTCTATCACATTGAATGATACATTTATATTCAGTATGTAGTTTAAAATTTCATAAATGATTAAAGTCCTTGCCGTTTTAATTATAATATGAAGAGAGCAGCTAGAACTTATTTGCAGAGAATAATGTGCAAGTCAATAAATTTGGTGAGTACTCCTGACAACATATAAATGATGACTTTAGTTGCCTGACTACCTGTGGAAGGCAGCTAGATAGTGAGTCCTTGTGTTTCTTTTCCAGCAGAGTGAAGCTGGAGTTCTGTTCACTTCCAAACAGTAACCACCTCATTTCAGCAACTGGTAGCAAATGATTAGCAGAGCTTTAAAAGTTGTCCTGCACATCCTGCGCTAATGGAAAAGGTCAGCTTGTCAAGCACAAGGCTACAGACAGCTATCATCCACCAAGTGACGAGCTGTAATTTACCTCACCCATGTAAAGAAGAAGAAGATTCTTCACCCTGGGAGAATCAATAAGGGCTCTGAATAAACAAGGCAAGCAGCTTTTGGCCTAGCCTTGCACTATGCAGGCAATAGTTAGCTTTCTTCATGCTCACCCACTATTTGTTTGAATCGCAGACACCACCCTAGTTAATTCACGTACACTAAATGCCTGACCAAAAGCCTAATGGAAAGATTTCAGTGACTCCTTTTGGCTTTGAATTGAGACCCATGTGCATCAGCCACTACAAGAGGACTATCCAAGCATCCAGGAATGACATAAGTACCTTCCACAAAGGAATTGAACCAATATCAGTAGCACACAAGTCAGACATAAATCATAGGTCTATTATTTTCTCTTCACTGCGCTTTGGCTCATGCATCACAAAGGTATCAGAAGAAACTTTGGATAAACTCACACAGCTGAACATATGTTCCTCTTGTCCATGCAGAGCCATTAAAAAAAAAAAAAAGTTGCAGTATTGACTTCACTCAAGTTTCTTCCTGATGCTCACAATGTGCGATACAGTAGATCCCAATTTATTCTATTTATGTTATTTTTTGACCTAAGAAGCTTGCACAAAGTCATGACACTCAAAGTATTTATTGTAGAAAGAAAAATATTCATAACCTTCTCAAGCTGGAAGCAGTATAAAAACTAAGTAGGGTGTTATTTTTTCCTCTAATCCTAGTTAAAAAAAAAAGAAAAAGAAAAAAGAAACAATCCACAACTAAAGCAATTTTGATCAAATTTTGTTGAAAGAGAAGAAAAATGCCTCCAGGCTGAGTCGTCATATGCCAAAATATAGCCCAAAGCAGGCTAAACCAAAGGAATCAGAAAGTCTTCTGGAAAAGGAGGGCATATAATGGAAACAATGACAGACCTTTAACTGTAGTCATGCTGCTGGGTGCCACTATAATGAACTGAAGCCTACAATCTCCTAGGGTTAATAAGACACCTGTCTTGAAACTAACAGTCATATTGGTTTTCCAAGCCTGCCACAATACTTAAAAGTCTTGATGAAGTTCTTACTGTGCCAAAGGAACTTACTAACAAAGCCACTGAGTCAATTTAACCTAGTGAAACTGGACCCTGTAGACTGGGTTATCAGAGTTTTGTGTTGAGATAATTACAGCACTAAAGAGAGCATATGGGCTGTCAAGGCTGGCACATGGCCTGCGCCAGCTGTTACCTGGGTGCTTTGGAAAATCTACTGAACAGCATTTTGGACACAGAACAGCTATATGTAAGTTTTCCAAGATATCTAGTGGGAGATCCTCATAATAAATTTATTTTTATATGGGGGAGGATTACACCCAATAACATGACTGCAAGAAGTACAACCTTAAAGTTCAAAAGGAAAATACCAGAGGAAAACAATCTTGCATGAAAGTGAAGTGTACCAATAGCAAGCCTCACCTGTTATAGAGAGTAAACTACCCAAAGAACTAGCTATTGTACAGCCAAACTTAAATACACCTATTTAAAAGCTTTTCTGGAAACATGCCTCTGAGTCAATGGGATTTAACCTATTATTCCTATTATTGCTACTCCACGAAAAATGTCTTCCAAATGCAATGTCATAGCTAATCAATAATCATTATTAACAACAATTATTATTGATTAGCTGTGATGCTCTTACAGGGCCTGCCTTTATGAGGTAATATTACCACGAAAAACATTTCAAATAGGATGTATCCAACGAGTTAGAGAGGAAATACAAAGAGGAATCAAACAGAAACATGCCCATACAGAGTGCAACAACTCTAAGAACACACAACAAAAATTTATAACATGTGAGGACTGGAAATTATGATTATGGCATCCAGGTGTATTATAGTAAATTATATTAATTATTTAGATAAGTAGACTTAATTACCGAAACTGAACTTCCTAAGATGCAAGCTCATTCTAACTAAGCCTGCAGTATCTGCAACGTCTGTGACCTGAGAGAACAACTTGAAGGCATGAAGACTGACAAGTCATGGGGGAGACAATGCTTAATTTCCAAAAGCTGACCAGATGCATCAGAGTTTTGGGAGCAAAAGTGTTCACCATAACTATAGCTGGGATTAGTGGGACTGCCACAGCTCAGAAAACCACCTGCAAGATCCTGAATCTTAGTTTCTCAAAGCAAGCTAAACTTAGAAAGCTGAGGTAATGAAGTCCCAGCTTCAGTTTCAAGTCACCTTATCATGTGAAAACACAGATTCATTCCTCTGACATCATTACCTTCATCGACCTAATGCGAATATATCAATATTTGTTTCACATCATTCAATTTCATGTCTTCATGAATCTCCTGAGAAATTAATGGATGGAAAATTTAAGATTTACTATCTCTTTGAATATGTCATTTCAGTAGGAACATAGTTAACCCATATTTCCTCTTTTTCTGACTTAAAAATGTATTGACATCACTACTTGTAAAGAAGGGTTTGTAATAAGTTGGCTCAATTAATAATTTTCTCAGTGCTGAAATTCTTAACTTACCTTTGTTGACCTGCACCTATTTGAAAGCATTAGTAATGCATAGAAAAGCTCGAGGACTAACAATATTGGTATCATAATTTTTTCAAAGCAAAATCTACCTTTTTTTAGCTCTAAAACCCCTATTTGAAAAGGAGTGTATTTTGGAGTTGAAAAATTCAGTTATTAGATTTAGATTTTTAAAACCCTATCCCTTAAAAACATTTAGGAAATCCAATTGTATTACATCAAAGCAAGTGCATTACCACATTATATTTTGCAAGCTTTAGCAAATAAAAAAATCCCCCAGAAGAATCTTAATTCTTATCTATGGAAAACATTAAACTGCTAAGCGCTAACAACTGGAATTAGTCCTTAAATCTCTAATGAGAATAATAAAACATGAGTGCAGTTTGTGCTGTAACTTGATAAGGCCTGAATTTACTTGCTATTAGTAAAAGTTCCTGATCCAGCAGTATGGCGTTTTACTCCCTGAGGTACAGGAAACAATATCTGTCCTTTAGGAGCATCCTCTATGGTAAGCACTTCTTATCGGGGCTATCAAAGGACTAAGATAGCAGTGTAATATCTAGCAGCAGCAGCTTTATGAGCAGATCCATTACTGATTTAAATCAGTAGGTAGTTCTGTTTAACCCGTTCAGAACAAAGCTGACCTCCTCGCGAAATAATTTCTTCTGAAAGTAACGCAATCTATTTCTGTGCTACTACATGTGATATGCATTGAGCAGCAGCAGAAGTGAGGAGGAAACACCACAATGCTGTAAGCCCCTCCCAAAAAAATGTCCCTTATACTAAAAGCTTTTTACTCTGCAAAGCTACAATACTTTGCAATTGTAAAATTTACTGTTCTTGAAAATATGGATTTGAACTAAACTAGGACATTATATTCAGAAGGAATTTAACTGAGCCTGTCTAAAATAAGCTTGTTGTCAATTCGTCTGAAAATCTATTTTTTTATAAAAGTTAATATCTAAATACCACTCACTGAAATTTTCTGGCAAAACACTTACTGGAAGACAGTCTTTATGTTTTATTTGCTTATGGATATATTTTAATTCTTTGCAATGGAAAATGTAATTGTAACTTTTCTTGAACTTCCAAAAGTAAAATAAAAATATTATGTTATCAGTCAGCAGTTTACTGAGCCACAGCTATTTAAATTCTTAGTGTTTTCACTTACTTTATATCAGCAGGCATTCCTTCTCAAGCTTAAATAAAAAGTTATTAAAAGTGTAATTTATATTTTTCATATGAAGTAGGAAATTAAGCATTTAAACACAGTTTTAAAACTTTGCAAATGGAATTTATTTCAATGATGATTTGTTAATTTTGCCAGTAATTAAATAACAGAGGTCTCTTAGCATTACTTTTCGATTACTGTTTAGAAAGACAAAAAAAGCTATTGCACTCAGTTTGACACAGCTGTGAAATGCTAACCTGCTCCCAGCCAGGAGAAGCCCACCAAATAAACACGGCACTTCAAGAGATTATAAGAGTGCATAAACAACATACACTGACGACACCCTCTCACTACTAACTTCAGCTCAAGCATTTGGACTAAATGGTCACCTTCATAATTACCTTGGGCCTGATCCTGCTCTTTCCAAAGTCAGTATGAGTTAAATTATTGATTGCAACAGTCGGTCCCTTGTGCCTTAGAAGTTAATGGGATCAAAGTGACATATAATCAGCATGCGTAAATTGAGGATCTCTAACTTCTTGGATTCCCTCGTGACTTATTTTGGAGACATTGCCTTTACTTATGGACTATTCCTCTGAAGAATAATAATTAAAAAGAAATTCAGATTCTAGTAAACAAGCAGCTCGTTTCTCGTCCTAAAGAGCAATTTTCTCAGAGCTTGTTTAGAGTCTGACCTTGTAATCCTTCCATATCCCTTCCCTGGCGATCCAAACTATGCACGAACTTTCCCACCTTCAGTCTAAACCCATTTCCCTGCCAGAAATCAAGAAAAACCTAGGATACAGTAAACACACACAGAAAGTTACCATTTCTGCTTTTGTCTTCATTACAAAGGTTCACAGACCAAATGAAAACTCTTTCACATTTGAACTATTTTAATTAGTGCAATTTAGTATTCTCCACAAATGCAAAAGGTTACATTCTTACTGATTCTTTGATTTAAATATTTCCTATTAAACTGTGTAATTTTAGTTCAGTAAGTGCTTTCACAGTACTTTATGCAAACGTGAACTCTTTGAGATAACCAAATCAACATGAATTTTGTATTAGAAATATATTGCAACATTAATAAAACAAAACAGTGTATTTTCTTATGATAATACAGTTTAAAGAAATAGCTTTATTTTTCTAGGTTCATACCATACAGGTGACAATCTATTTATTTACTTTTGCCTTTATTGGTAGCTATATATTTCTTATTAGATAATAAATTTGATGTTCCAAACTATTTTGCTTGAGCATCAGAAAATATCCAAGTGCTAAAGGAAGAGATGGCACCTAAAAATATGCTGCTGAACTTCTCTCTCTTGATAAAACTGGAAGCTGCTCTGTAACTTGATCAATTTCTTGCATCAACAGAATATTGCTTTTTAAGGCTGATACGGGAGAGAACTATCAAAACAGGCAGAGATATTTTCAGTTCTTCAGGAAAAGATGAAATTAAAAAGCTTTACCTTCAGTATTTAAAAAAAAAAAATCTTAAAAAGGAGAAAAATCCTTTTTTTTCTTCCACATGCTACAGGAACAGAATTTATGCTCTCTATATCATATATGGCTTTAACACTTGCAAAGTTGCGATCAAAATGAAAGCTAAAACCAGGCCCAGAGCTATGGAGTATAGTTTTTAAGAGTATGTCAAATTATCTTCAATAGCCATTTTTTAAATAAAATATGAAATCTTGAAGCAGACAGCAAAGAATTGTATTGAGGGTAAAATCTTTCATTTAGACATAAATTTAAAGAACCCACATCCCTGAATCTTAAGAAACCCAAGAATATTGTTTTCTAATTGCCATGGGATATATATGCCAGCAGTATGAATGACTTTCACATGTCAGTTTTAACAAAAGTTCCTCTAAATTTATTTCTTTAAACCCACCGTCATTTCGTAGGTGGAAATGAGGAACAGAGGATTTGTACATGCTTTTTGTTCCAGGCTGTAAATGCAATCCTACATTTCAAGGTTACCAAGAAGGAGGAAGGCATTATCATTGTTTTTCAGTCTGATTGTCCCATTTAGGTGATGTACATACTCTGAGCAAATTAATTGCTTGCATTTTGATTATATTTATTAACTGAGATTAGGAAAGGCAGTAAAATACTTTATCAAAGCATTATGGAGAAAAGAACTGGAATCAATCTTTCTAGTTTGTCACAGACAGCACTTATTTAAATCTAAAATATGTTCTTTGCTGTCCTTGGTCTATTCTGGTAGATGATAGCTTGTTCCAAATATAAGGCTACAGATTTCTCTCTTTTTTTGAACATAAAAAACAGAAACAATTTAAAAAAAAAAAAGATATATCAAACTTCTATTAATAGAAAATAAACATCAAAAAAACCTGCAGTCTGTTAGATCTCTGCTTCTTGAGCTAACAAGATTTTATTTCTGTTTTTAAAAATAGTAAGTACATTATTTCCACAGGGCTACTGCCAGAATTTAATCATCATGCCCCATCATTCAGACATTCATTTGGGGGCAAACCCTGCAATAACAAGAAATTCAGAAGGGCCTTGTAAAGAGGTAAAGTCGAAATGGTTAAGTGATACAGTGCATTACGACTCTGTAAATAAGGCAGCTGCACACCACACTCCTCATTCAGACAATTATGCAAGAAAAGCATCACCCGACTGTAATTTCTTAGAGTCAGAAATTAATTTAAAATAGACATGCTTGCATGTATCCAACACTGATTCATTCCCCCCAGTTTTTGAAAGTTTAGAATCTGAAACACTGAGACACTATTTCCTGCTCATTATTATTTTTTAAGCAAAGTAATACTGAATCTCCCACATAGGAAGGAAGATAAGCAACAATATAGTACAGGCTCCAAGTTAAATCTGGTTCAGACAGCGTAATAATGATGTCATTAAGGCTCCGAGCTGAATGGGAATCAGACAGTACTGTAGTACAGCTGCAGACATAAATCTGAAAGAACTTTTTTGGCTACATTCTCAGACTTACCTTGAAAGATATTTAGGAGCTCCAGCAATGCGAGTTGAAAGAAATGTTCTCAAAGGGAGGTTTGCAGACTGAAGAACCTATGTAGGCCTTATAGGCACTTTCTTCTGTGGCACAGGAAGGAACATTTTGTTAAATGAATAAACTAAGAGAAATAATTTCAGAAGAAGTGCAAACCAGAAAACAAATAAACCTTAATACTACCACAAATAAATGAGACTAAGGCAATTGTGGGACTGCTCAAAGCCTTTTTGCCTTGCTGAATGAAAGCAATCCCTAAGACTGAATGGGTAATGAGATCCTGGCTCCTGAGATTTTAGCTTTCTTAATCATGTTCATAATTAATTCAAGAACATTGATAATTTCATTACATTCTTTTTGTCTTATCAATAAATGATGTGCCTGCACTTTTGGTCCTGTGTACAGGGAGAAAGGAGATGCTTTGGGTAATATTGCACCAGGAATCGTGTATGTATATATGCATATATACATATATATTATCTATATGATCCAAAATAGGGATGTGGTAGTTATTATCCTTAACCAGGCCTCTATTATCAGAATATGATGACAAGCAGTTACAAATAATTAATAAGCTTTTTATGCAGAAATGCAAAACCCTTTAAAGAAAAATATGCTGCAAACAGAATTACTGTCTGAAAGCTACGTACCTAGAATAAAACATATTTTCAGAGATATTTAAAAATGGGATTTACATGAACTCAAACTACAAATATATTTTTAAAGCATCTCTAGATTCTGTTTTAAAAATACTATTTTAAAAAATCCCAGCTTTAGCTCCTCTTTCTATTTGAAGAGATGTGCCCTTCCATTTGTCCTTCCAAACACATTTCCAGTATCAGCTTACATCTAACACCAAGCTGTACTCACTCACTCAGTTGAAACTGTCTGGGACTTTTCACATTTTCTTTGGTTTCTTTTTTAATGAAGACTGAAAGCTCTCTCTTTATCTATCAGTCAGTCAAAGGGGAAGCATCCCTTCAGGGTTTACTATTTGCTCTATGTAATCTTCAACAATGCAACAAATTGATTTTGCTCCCTTTTTGATGTTGTTGCTGTTGATTTAGAGGTATCATCAGTTTTAGACAGCAGAGCCTGTAGAAGCAAAAGTTTCTGATCAGAGCCAAATACTGCTGCGTTATGTGCTCTCGTTTGCGCCTTATTTCATTCCGACAGCAGTGAAACCATCTGTGGAGAAAGTGACCCTGCTCAAGAGAAGGCACCATAAATGGGTTCCAAATCATCTAATGAATGACTGTAACAACCTTCAGAACACAAGCTACACTCAGAAAATGTCTACCACACTATGGCAATCACCGCTTTTTAGCTGATTGTATTTTAAAAGTTAGCTGATTGTATTTTAAAAGTTAGCTGATTATATTTTAAAAGTAACAAAACCAGGCATTTCCTTCTTAAAACAGGTTAAATGACAACTTAAGAATAAATATATTCTCCACTAAATGTTCTCTTTTTCCATTCTGATGATACCAGCTTCATGGGCATGTTACTTTACTGAAGGTCTACCTGGTCCGAACAACACCAGAGGTGGCTTTTAGCCAGCACAACATATGCAAGGTCAGTTATACGCTAAATATCCCCAATAAAGAAAGCCTGCTGATGCAGGTGTGGATAAAGAGGTTCCACTGTGAACATACTTACCAGGGCTAGGGAGCAGAAAAAAGCCTGATTTTCATGTATGTGTAATGTTTTGCAGTCATAAGTAACTAAGCGTATATTGTTTATACAACTAAATAAAAGAGGCCAAGGAGCAATCCCTGGCCCAAGGTCAAATGGCATCAACTGACTCCACAGTGCCCATAGCTAGTGTCTTCAAAGAGGTGTGTCTGGGGAGAGCTTACCCAAGAAGCCCAAAACACACCTAAGGAACACGCTAGCAATTCAGTGGGGTGGACAAGTTGGGTGCCGCACTCAGCCTTGTCTCCTAGCCTTCACTTATTTTTTATGCTTCTGAATGTAAAGATACCCAGAGGTGCCAAAAACCCTGGCGTCAAAGAAATAGAGTAACCCTAGGATTAAGGCAGCTGAGGAGAACTGTCAAGTGGTTTTGTTTTGTTAGGGGTGTTACTCAAGGGATGGGAGAGGCAGCATAAGGGATCTACTATAGTATAAAAGAAAATCTTTCCCTCTTCAAGTTGTAAGCAATGTTATATGAGGATAACAAGAGGCAAACTGAGCTAAACACAGAATGGATTATTTATTATGCTTGATGTATTTAATTGAAAAGACTCAGGACCTGAACCACCCTTTGTACCATCCCTCCCAGATTACAAGCACTGTCCCTTGGGGCTGTAAAAACAAATCCAAATTGACTTAGGCAGTCCAGATACTCCTATTCCCAGTGGAGACAAGAGTGTGCAAGTCTTGAAGAGACATTTATTCCAGTGCTCCTTGAGCCTCAGAAGGCCATAGCCATAAACCAGGACTGAGCCCATACTCAGATGATCTGAATTGCCTCCTGGAGGGGCTTATTACCCCACTGACATTGTAAAAAGCCTCTGACTACACTTTCAGTTCAGGCATTTTAAGGGAATACCTGGAGTTAGGCGGGATGCTGTCAAACTACTATTCCTGGATGCAATGAATTAAGAACATTGAATGCATTCAATTAAGTAGAAAACACTCTCCCTTCAACCTTGCTGTTTTCAGAGGGTAGAATTCAAGGAAAGTAGGCTCAGATCCTGGATTTTGATTAGGTTGTTCTTGCTGCAGGTCAGTGTAGTGCCTTCAGGTGCACAGCCGCAGGGGCGTGGCAGTTTGCACAGCAGTTCTCGCAGGCAGGGCGGCGAGCAGGGTAGGCGGGCAGGCAGGTATGGTTTCCACTCTGCGGGGCCCTAAGTCCCTTGCGGGTGCCAGAAAAGACATGGCAACCCAAACGGACCTGCTGCGGAAGCATGCGGAGGTGCAGGTGGCAGGCTGCAGGGAGTGCCAGAGCCTGGCCCTGGCACTCGAGGGTAATGGAGACCTCCCCTGTGTGAGGTGCGAACAGGTCGACGACCTGATCTCCTTGGTGGCCCAGCTCAAGGAGGAGGTGGAAAGGTTAAGGAGTGCAAGAACATCCCAGGAAGAGGATGGCGGGCAGTGCTGTTCCCTGCCTGTCCTGGGGAAAACGGACGGGCCTAATGCTCCCTGGGTAGTGGAGGATCCTCTTCCTCCTCCACAATGAGCAGGAGGAGACCTAGGGGATGGGGGGGAATGGAGGCAGGTCCCTGCTCGGGGTGGCAGGCAAATCCCATCCCGACCTTCCTCCCCTCCCCACGTCCCCCTGCAGAATAGGTATGAGGCGCTGGAGCCTGAGTGTCTTCCTGAGTGTCAGGAAGATACAAATCTAGGTGAAAGACCCTCTACGGGGCTACGTGAACAGAAGCAGCAGAGTAAGAGGGTTGCAACCAGCTCCAAAAAGGAGAAAAGAAAAGTAATTGTTATAGGCGACTCCCTGCTAAGGGGAACGGAGGGCCCCATATGCAGGCCAGACCCGACTCACAGGGAATCTGCTGCCTCCCAGGGGCACGGGTAAGGGATGTTGCCAGGAGGATTCCTCAACTGGTGAGGCCCTCTGACTACTACCCACTATTAGTATTCCAGGTGGGTAGGGATGAGATTGAAGAGAGAAGTCCCAGGGCAATCAAAAGGGACTTCAGGGCCCTGGGGCGTTTGGTGAAGGGGGTAGGTGCGCAGGTGATATTCTCTTCAATTCCTTTGGTATTTGGTGAAAATAGGGAAAAGACTATGAAAGTACAACAGATTAATATGTGGCTAAGAGACTGGTGCCGGAGGAGGGATTTTGGGTTTGTTGACCATGGGGCGGCTTTCATGACACCGGGCCTGCTTATGCCGGATGGGGAACAGCTGAATCAGAAGGGGAAAAGGGTTATGGCCCAGAAGCTGGCAGGGCTGATCAAGAGGTCTTTAAACTAGGTTCGATGGGGGAGGGGGATAAGACCAGGGCAGCCACAAATGAACCTAGGGGTGACAGGCCTGTGTCAGGGGCAAGGCCGCTAGCCCAGCTGAAGTGCGTTTACACCAATGCACGCAGTATGGGCAACAAACAGGAAGAGCTAGAAGCCACTGTACAGCAGGAAGGTTATGATGTGGTTGCCATCAGAGAAACGTGGTGGGATGACTCTCATGACTGGAGTGCTGCTATGGATGGCTATAAGCCCTTTAAGAGGGACAGGCGAAGCAGGAGAGGCGGTGGGGTAGCGCTATATGTTAGGGAGTGCTTGGACTGTGTTGAAATTGAGGAAGATGGTGAGGATGACAAGGTTGAATGTTTATGGGTGAAGATCAGGGGGAAGGTCGGCAGAGCGGACATTACGGTGGGAGTCTGTTATAGACCACCCAACCAGGATGAGCAGGCGGATGAGGCGTTTTACAAGCGGCCGTCAGAAGCCGCCCGGTCGCCGGCCCTTGTACTCGTGGGCGACTTCAACTTGCCGGATGTCTGCTGGAAATACAACATGGCAGAGACGAAGCAATCTAGGAGGTTCCTCGAATGTGTGGAGGACAACTTCCTCATGCAAGTGGTAAATGAGCCCACTAGAGGAGGGGCCTTGCTTGACCTGTTGTTTGTGAACAGAGAAGGACTAGTGGGAGATGTGAGGGTTGGTGGCCGTCTTGGGAGTAGCGACCATGAAATGTTAGAGTTTTCGATAGTGGGAGAAGTAAGGAGGGGCAAGAGTAGAACTCCTGCCTTAGATTTCCAGCGGGCTGACTTTAGCCTGTTTAAGAGGCTGGTGGACCGAGTCCCTTGGCAATCGGTCCTGGAGGGCAAAGGAGTCCAGGAAGGCTGGACATGCTTCAAAAGGGAATTGCTAAATATTCAGGAGCAGGCTGTCCCAGTCTGTAGGAAGGCAAGCCATCGGGGAAAAAGACCGGCCTGGTTAAACAGGGAACTTAGACTAGAACTTAAGGAAAAAAAGAGAGCCTACTTGCTCTGGAAGAAGGGTCGGGTAACTTGGGAGGTCTATAGGGACGTGGCCAGGTCGTGTACGGAGAAGATTAGAAGGGCCAAAGCTCAATTAGAGCTCGATTTGGCTGCTACAGTCAAAGACAACAAAAAAAGCGTTTACAAATACATCAACAGCAAAAGGAGGGTCAAGGAGAGCCTCCACCACTTGCTGAATGAGGAGGGTAGTGTAGTGTCAGGGGATGAGGAAACGGCAGAGGTGCTCAATGCCTTCTTTGCCTCGGTCTTTAATGTCAAGACCGGTTGTCCTCAGGAGACTCGGCCCCCAGAGCCTGAAGTTAGGGACGGGGGGCTGTGTGAACCTCCCAGGATCCAGGAGGAGATGGTTAGTGACCTGCTGTGCCAGTTGGACACCCACAAGGCTATGGGCCCGGATGGGATTCACCCTAGAGTAATGAAGGAACTGGCAAATGAACTTGCCAAACCACTCTCGATTATCTACCGGCAGTCCTGGTTAACTGGAGAAGTTCCAGCTGACTGGAAATTAGCAAATGTAACGCCCATCTACAAGAAGGGTCGAAAGGACGATCCGGGGAACTATAGGCCTGTCAGCCTGACCTCGGTGCCAGGCAAGGTGATGGAACAGATCATCCTGAGTGCCATTACACGGCACATGCAGGACAATCGGGGCATCGGGGCCAGCCAACATGGATTCATGAAAGGCAGGTCCTGCTCGACCAACCTGGTCTCCTTCTATGACAAAGTGACCCGCTTAGTAGATGAGGGCAGGGCTGTGGATGTAGCCTATCTAGACTTCAGTAAGGCATTGGACACTGTCTCCCACAGCATCCTCCTAGACAAACTGGCTGCCTGGGGCTTGGAAGGGTGGACTCTTCGATGGGTTAAAAACTGGCTGGATGGCCGAGCCCAGAGAGTGATGGTGAATGGGGCAAAGTCCAGCTGGCAGCCGGTCACTAGCGGTGTTCCCCAGGGCTCAGTTCTGGGGCCGGTGCTGTTCAATATCTTTATAGATGATCTAGACGTAGGGATTGAGTGCACCCTCAGTAAATTTGCAGATGACACCAAGCTGGGTGGGAGTGTCGATCTGCTGGAGGGTAGGAAGGCCCTACAGAGGGATCTGGACAGGTTAGATAGATGGGCCGAGACCAACGGCATGAGGTTCAACAAGAACAAGTGCCGGGTCTTACACTTTGGCCACAACAACCCCATGCAGCGCTACAGGCTGGGGAAAGAGTGGTTAGAAAGCGGCCCGGTGGAAAGAGACCTGGGCGTGCTGATCGACAGCCGGCTAAACATGAGCCAGTAGTGTGCCCAGGTGGCCAAGAAGGCCAATGGCATCCTGGCCTCTATTAGGAATAGTGTAGCCAGCCGGTCTAGGGAAGTGATCGTCCCTCTTTACTCAGCACTGGTGAGGCCGCATCTTGAGTACTGTGTCCAGTTCTGGGCCCCGCACTTCAAGAAAGATGTTGAGGTGTTGGAGCGAGTCCAGAGGAGGGCGACCAAGCTGGTGAAGGGTCTGGAGGGTCTGACCTACGAGGAACGGCTGAGGGAGCTGGGGTTGTTTAGCCTGGAGAAGAGGAGGCTCAGAGGTGACCTTACTGCAGTCTACAACTATCTGAAGGGAGGTTGTAGTGAAGTGGGAGTTGGCCTCTTCTCCCGGGCAACTAGCGATAGGACAAGAGGGCACAGCCTCAAGCTTCGCCAGGGGAGGTTCAGGTTGGACATCAGGAAGAATTTCTTTACAGAAAGGGTTATTAGACATTGGAATGGGCTGCCCAGGGAGGTGGTGGAGTCACCATCTCTGGATGTGTTTAAGAAAAGACTGGACATGTCACTTAGTGCCATGGTCTAGTTGACAGGGTGGTGTCAGGGCAACGGTTGGACTCGATGATCCCTGAGGTCTCTTCCAACCTGGTTGATTCTGTGATTCTGTGATTCTGTGAATCCAAGTCTTATTTCTGAGATCAACAATTGTAATCTCTCTCAAATTTAGGGCAATATTTCTTTGAAGCAATCCTGAACTATAAATAAACTGGAAATCTCTCTGAACTTGATCATAACTTGCTGGAAGAGCTGTTGACAAGATGGCAAGCATCTCTAGCTAGCACATGGAGTTTTCAAGAGGGCAGTCTCAAAACTGGAGCAGCTCATGTGTTTGAAGTCCCCGATCCTTTTTTATTTAGCAGTTTAGATATAGCCTTAGACTATCTGTGCTTTATTCCTAATCTTTAAAAAATCTTGACTTTGAAAATGCCTTATCAGAGCAGAAGACTCAAAAGGTTCTATGGGATTAGGAGAATCATCCTGAAATGCATGAGGAGAATCCACAGCACAGTTACTGACAGTTATCAACATTTTTTTCAATGATAAGCCATCTATAAATTCACAAAGACAACCATTACATTCAAGTTTATAGAATTACATTTTAAAACTAAAGCCATTCGTATGAGCTTGGTTAAAATTATGTGGGGTTTGTAGGATGAACTGATTACAGGAGAAAGAAGTCCAAAAAGAGCAACACAGAATCACTTAGCAAGGCAAGCTGTTGCCTGTGACAGTGATGTATGAGACATGGGTGATATATATACTGGGTGGCTTTATCAGTAAATCATTGAGTTATTTACTTCCCTGAGGAACTGGACCTGTCCCTGGAAGAGACTGCACTGTGAGATGCACGAGTGGGGAATTGATATTGGCAAAACAGTCAGTTTTGATTTGTTCACACCAAAGAATCATAAAATATTATTTAATAAATAATACATCACAGATGTACTTCCTCTTCTAAGAACTAGTGCTTTAAAAATTGTAGAATCTGGATCTTCCTGTTGTTTTCCTCATTACCTTGAAAGGAAAGGTCTCCATAAAATGGATTAGTTTTAAAGGAAGTATTTAGGCAATATATGCCAGGCAGGGTGTGAACAGTTGCACACTGAAGAATTAAAAAAACAGAGTATGAAGCTCTGTAATTGAAGAGATATAATACCATTTTTATTTTCTATACTTTGCATATTAAAGGTAGAAGACAATCACAGAATCACAGAATCACAGAATGTTAGGGATTGGAAGGGACCTCGAAATATCATCTAGTCCAATCCCCCTGCCGGAGCAGGATTGCCTAGACCATATCACACAGGAACGTGTCCAGGCGGGTTTTGAATGTCTCCAGAGAAGGAGACTCCACAACCTCTCTGGGCAGCCTGTTCCAGTGTTCAGTCACCCTCACCGTAAAGAAGTTTTTCCTCATATTTATGTGGAACCTCCTGTGTTCCAGCTTGCACCCATTGCCCCTTGTCCTGTCAAGGGATGTCACTGAGAAGAGCCTGGCTCCATCCTCATGACACTTGCCCTTTACATATTTATAAACAATCTTCACCATCTGCAAGGAACAACTGTGAGACCACTGCAATTTTGAACTTCTGCTTCTGACCGTCGCTATAGGGCCATCCATAGGGCCGCTCAAGCACAGCAATTAACACGATGTTCCCCACATCCCCTCAGCAGGCTGAGCGACAGTCAAAACAGCCGGTTGTGCCTTACCCCTTCCCAAGCTGCTGCGCTTGCATAGGCAGGAGGATCATCTGTGCTCTGCACCTGGGTTTCAGCACCATGCTCCCAGATTCACTACTTGAATCTACTGCAAACCTGGTTTGAGAGGGAGCTCAAAGGGCTATCCCGGTGCTCAGTATGACACTGCTGTATAAGAAGCCCCTTCATTCCTTGCCTTAGGGTAATTTTTTTTGTTCTGGGTTTTTTTTTCCCGATTTTAACAAATCTGTAGTTAAAACCACGTAATTGAAAAACTAAAAAATATGTACATATATATACGCAAAGTTAAAAAAATAAATCCATCACTGACACAAACCCTATAAATATTGCTACATACTACATCAAAAATAAGCAAGAAAGCTCAAATGATGTAAACAGTTGCTGTGCAGAAAACAGCTCAATGTTATAGAGTATTATAGGAAGTGTTTCGGCTAACATTAACACAATTTTCAGAAAAGGTTTGCACAATTAAAGAAAAATCAGACACTAATTTTAAGTGTAATAAAAGCAACGACAACTTTATCATTGCTAATGCAAAGAAAATGACAGTTGTGATGCTTAGCATATTATGGCAGAAATGCATACAACATCCTGTTTCCTCTTTAATTCCCCCCCAGCATGGCCATTCATTGGAATTACACCACATCTCCAGCACCATACAGTGAACTGGCTTTATTCCAGTTTGGGGCTGCTCTTCATATTTGTTTACTGTTTTTGTTATTATGTGAGAGCTTTGGAGAATCCTAGAACTAGAGCCTACACTTTCCTAATGCTATATGCCAAGATTTTCAAATCAGAAGTATGAAGTACACTGGACAGTGTACTTACCTAGGTCATTAAAATATGAATGTGAATTAAAGCATGGCGAGACTTAGAGTAGTGACCAGCAGCACAATGTTCAAGAGGTGTCTGGCCACAAGTAACATTCCTCAAGGCTTCATGCTAGGCCTAATAACATCTTGATTAGCATCCCAGACAACAAGGTGGAAGACGTCCTCAGCAAGATCGTGAATGACGTCAAAACAGGAGGCACAGTCAATATGCCAGAGCGCAGCCATTCAGAAGAAGGCTAGAGAAAGGGGCTGAAAGAAATCTCACAAAGTTCATTAAAGAAAAATGCAAAGTCCTGTACCCATGACAGAATAACTCCATGGATCCGTATAGAGGGCTGACAGGCTAGAAAGCAGCTTTGGAAAAGATAACCTAGTGATTATGGTAGACAATAAGTTGAGCGTTTGTCTGCACAATGCTCTTGCAGAGATGAAGACCAACAGCATACTGAGCTGTACTGGTAAAATTGTAGCCAATAAGTCAAAGGACATGATTATTCCTCACTATTAGACACCTCTCTGACTGCACCTGGAGTAATGTTCAGTTTTGGACTCCCTAGTAAAAGAAAGATATTGACATACTGGACCAAGTCCAGTGAGGGGCCAGTAAGATAGTTGAGGCCTTGGAGTTCACAATACAAAGAGAAGGCTGAGACAGTTTGTTCAGGCTGAGTGGACATGGCCCCAGGCAGCCTGCTTTATCTGAACTGCATTGAGTGGGGAGTTAGACCAGGGCATCCCCTCCAACTTGGATTATACTACTGTTCTATGAGCAGAATGGAGTTAAAGAATATAATGACATATTCCAGACCTAAGACCATAGTACACTCAGAAAGTGCCCAAACCATGACCTGTACAGTCCTATGTTTCCCATGTTTTAAACTCGAGGTGGTGAATTGGTGTCATCAGTTCTTTATAGTACTTCTGTCTGTGCAATTCCTGCCACTGACATTTTTTCATTAATCACTTTAAACTTCATTTAGAGAACAAATGCAGATTGCATCAAAGCTTCAAAGCAACTGTTAAATTTCCTCTCTGCTTAGAGTATCTTAATGAATGCTAAACCAATTGTTACAACATAAGATATTAAACTGCTAAACACGATAGTTTTGTTCTACTTGCTCTGACGTACTCAAATGACATTTGCTTGAAGTGTTTTTAATAGCAAAGTAGATCAATAATTTCCAAGTCACAGCACCCATAGTCATCAAAGGCTTCTAGAAGTGGCAATGTTTTGAGACCCTCTTTACATAACTACTCTTTTATAAAGGGTTAAATATCATAAATGTGTGACCTAATCCCAAACATCTGTATTCTACTCTTCTTCATTTGTTACTCTCCCAGTTTCAACTCTTTTTAGGTATCAGAACTCCCTCTGGTTCTAGTAACAGTAGGTACATCGTGCACTTATTCTGCTATTTCACATTACATACAGTGGAAGTCCAGTCATACTCATCCTATATAGATCTTCACATGAAACAATATAAAAAGGATGCATATAAGTCACACATACATGAGCCAGAGGGATGTAATAGAAGCGGAACTTGTAAAATAATGAGGGCACAGGCAATATTTAAGCAGGCAAGAATGAATGCCATTGCAACTGTTTCAAGGAGCAGATGGATAAGTATGCGCATTGACAGCGACACAAAAGACAGAAGGTGAAATTGGTCAACAGTGAGAAAAAGCACATAAGAGCTGAAGAGGATAAAAATAGAAGAAACACACAGAGATTACCAGAAGGGTAATTAGAAACACGAGAGAGAGAAAAATGTAGTTGTGGAAATAGCAGAAACCAGAACAGAAAAAGATCTGCGATAGACAGAACTTGATTTAAATGCCATAATCACAGAAGATACTAAGCATTTGCATTTTAAAAAAAAAAAGCCTTCTGATGTAACTAGAATAGTGGTCTTCAGTTAAATACTACTGAAACTGGAAGCTGCATTTACAGTAATTTACATTTAAAAAGAAAAAAATCCACAAAGGTCATAGGAAAGGGAACAAATTCCAAATCCAGTTTCATAAATTTGTACAAAATAATAAAGTGAGCTGCTTTTGATTGAATTTGAATTGACAGCAAAAAATTCTCATTTACTGTTATTTGATGTTTCATTGAGTGACTTGTCATTCGTTACCAGCTTTCTCAATTGATATATCACTCTATAGTCAAATAATGGACAAGTGACACATGCTACAAAATATGCATTTCAGTAAGAAACTGCTTTTCACATCCTGAAAACCCTTGGTAGTATTTATGCTTGAAATTAAACCAAACACTGAGCATTGATTTTAATATGTTTAGATGAAATCAAATTGCCCTAACTGTGTTAACACTGTGGAACATGCAGTAATCCATGTACTTTATGTGCTGATAAATCTGGAACTACAGTAAATGCATAATTATGCCATCAGTGATATCTGTTTCTGGTGCCTATTACTCAGACATTGTGCTATCTACAGCTTTATGCATGAAAGTACCACGAAAGAAGCAATTCGTTTTTCTCACAAGTTACTGACTGTTTAAATCAAAAATTGATGGCATTAATCAACTGCATTTGTAATTTCAAGGAACAGCCTTTCACTTCCTTGCCTATGGAGTACAGATTGACTTTGGGGGAGCTTCTTGCACTAAATATTTGGAGATCTGGGAGTTTGTTGAATCTCCACACATTTCAGTTCCTAATCCTGACAGAGTGCTGTTCTCTCCATGCATATTAGCACGATTGTCTCAGGTCTCTTCCCATGTTAGCCAGAGAAGCATTGTTTTGATAATTTCCCCTCCAGGACAGAAAGACAGAAAAAAAATGTTCAGGTAAGAATTCAGAATGCATATTGCTCAGCTACAAATTGATTCTAATACTTACAGGCAAAGTTCAGATATGATAAAGGAAGAGACAAAAAAAGGAAAGGGGGAAGTGGGTGAAGGGTGGGAAATGGGAGAAAAGGAGAGCAATGGGGAGGAAAGGAAGGAAGGAGAAAGGGAGTCACCAAATCATCGTTTCCAGATGATGCCTCTTAGGCAACTGCAGGGCTTATGTTTTCTTTTTTCTTCTGATGGTGTTGGAGTGAAAAATTTCTTGATTCATTGCCAAACGAGAAAAAAAAAAGAAATTATTTGGAATTTTTGACAAATAAAAAAAAAATCAGTCTATCATGTGAATCTCTTCTCTAATAAAAGCTTAATAAAGATTTAAAAGTTAGTCTGACAAGGAGCTTTGAACTATGGTGAAAAGGAGAAGCTGACCTGGAACCTGGGACCTAGAGCACCACCAAGAGAGGCAGCAGCTTCTAGGCTCTGTTTTGAGATCTTCTAGATCTTCTGGGAACTTATCGAGATCATTGGGGCATTCCTGGGAAATCTTCAAGGAGCACTAGGGTGCTGGTTCTGCCCCATGAGCATAACTACAGGAGGCTGTGACTTCCAGGAAGCTCTAGATTGGGGACATTGTGGAGAAACCTCTAAGACTCATCTGACCCTTGCAATATTATGGTCCAAAAGCGTGGGAGCTCAGGTGGTTTTTCTCCTCCTTCCTACCAGTGAGGTTGAAGTGCCAGAGAAGGAGTGAATTGAAGTTGTGGATCAACACCTTGTTGCACAACTGGTATTCACAACAGGGGATTTCTGCTTTTATGACCACAGAATCTTCTCTGAGGACCAAGGAACCCAATCTGAGGATCTCTAGTAAGGGAGAAAATCCACCTGAACAAGCAGGGCAAAAGCATCTTTGCCGGTATGCTGGCCAGCCTGATGAGATCTTTAAACTAGGAACAATGCAGATCGGAGATGACAACTAACAAGTGAGGAAGTGGTGGACCAAGATACCAAGCAAAGGGTGTGATGTGGACAGAAGAGATCTCACAATCATCAAAACAGGGCTGAAGGGTGACCACATCAACCATATGCACATAAATAAGGGAGTGACTACAGGACGGTATCATCGGAGAAGTTCTCACACCTTTTCTGGGAAATCAGTACAACTGGGTATTTCTGAAGTATGTGCATGCTAGTGAGCACAGCATAGGGAACAAAAGGCATTTGTGCAGTTGCAGCGTGACAATGTTATTGAAATATAGATATGGTAGGATAGCACACACAGCTAGAGTGCTGCAATGGATGGATAAAAGTTCTTTAGGAACGACAGGTCAGGATGGCAAGGAAGAACGAAATTAGAAGAGCCAAAGCCCACCTGGAACAGATATAAAAGGCATGAAGAAAGGATTCTTCAGGTATATTAGTTTCAAAAGAAAGACCAGGAAAAATGTGGGCCCACTGATGAGTGGGGCAGGGGACCTGAGGGCAAAGGATGTGGAAAAGAGTGAGGTATTCAACACCTTCTTTCCTTCAGTCTTTACTTGCCTTTAGCAAACTCAGGTCCATTAGGCCAGTGGGAAAGTCTGGAGCAAGGAAGACTTGCCCTTGCTGGAAGAGGATCAGGTTAGGGAAGACTTAAACAAACTGGACAAAACACAAGTCCATCAGACCTGATGGGATACACCCATGAGGGCTGAGGGAGCTGACCAATGTCTTTGAACATGACCTGTCTTTGAAAGGTCATGGCAATCATAGGAGGTTCCTGACATCTAGAAGAAAGAAAAATGTTTCTCCTAACCTCAAGAAGGAGGATCTGGGGAGCAACAGCTTGATCAGACTCCACTCCTTCCCTTTTAAGATGATGGAGCAGATGTACCTAGAAACTACTTCCAAACACATGAAGGACAGGAAGGTGTTTGGGAGTAATCAGCATGGATTTATGAAGGGGAAATCATGCTTGACGAACTCATAGCCTTCTACAATGAAATGACTGTCTCAATGGACAACAGCAGAGCAGTGCATGTTACAGAATCACAGAATCATAGAATCAACCAGGTTGGAAGAGACCTCAGGGATCATCGAGTCCAACCACTGCCCTTACACCACCCTGTCACAGAATCACAGAATCACAGAATCACAGAATGTTAGGGATTGGAAGGGACCTTGAAAGATCATCTAGTCCAATACCCCTGCCGGAGCAGGATTGCCTAGACCATATCACACAGGAACGCGTCCAGGCAGGTTTTGAATGTCTCCAGAGAAGGAGACTCCACAACCTCTCTGGGCAGCCTGTTCCAGTGTTCAGTCACCCTCACCGTAAAGAAGTTGTTCCTCATATTTATGTGGAACCTCCTGTGTTCCAGCTTGCACCCATTGCCCCTTGTCCTGTCAAGGGATGTCACTGAGAAGAGCCTGGCTCCATCCTCATGACACTTGCCCTTTACATATTTATAAACATTAATGAGGTCACCCCTCAGTCTCCTCTAAGCTAAAGAGACCCAGCTCCCTCAGTCTCTCCTCATAAGGAGCTAACAGATGCTTTTGATTAGCAGATTTCAGTTTGGCATGGAGTACAGGAAGAATAAGTTCATATTTACTTTCAAAAGATCATGTACACCCTTCATTACCTAAAAGCCAAGCTGCTGTTTGTTCCCACCCTTTCCTACTATCCAAAGAGGGAGGAAAGAATGATGCTTCTACCCTAAGTCCCCAGCAAGGCTCCTGAAGGATGCAGTTGTCAGTCCAGAAAAATCCACTTTAGGCACCACAAAGCATCTAACTAGACAGGATTCCGAGCACCCAGGATTAACAACCTGTGTTCATTTTTCAGACACAGAGTCTGTGCTGGTTTGGAGGACACAAGTTACAGAATGAATGTTTGACAGTCCAACCACCCTTCAAATTGGAACAAAGGTGGCTAAGAACTTTTGAAAGTTAATAACAAGATGTTTCATGCTAAATTGCATTGTGACTGTGCCTATAAGAGCCAGCTATTAATCAAGCTGTTATTATGTACAATGCAGTACAATAACATAATAGGACAGCCCTGATTCTCTTTTTACAAAAGCCAGCAAACAGTGTGGCTCTTACGGTTACTTCTAGAAATTTATGCTTGGATCAAATTAAATAGTTCTTCCCTTTCTTTTGCTGCTTATAGTCATTGCTGCATAATTTCATGCTGTTTTGTTCTCGATTCTGAAACAAAAACAAAAGCAAACCTATGAAGAACAGTTCCACAAGGAACACTACCATAATTCTTTACTCCTTTGCTGGAATTAACAAGATTTTTTTAAGGAACAAACTTATTTCTAGTAAAACTGCTACTAAAATAAAAATATAAACAATTATTGCAAATATATAGTCACAAAAAACATTAAATTTGTTTCTTAAACAGGTTTATTACTTCACTACATATTTGAATAAAGATTTGTCTTCTATAGCTTTGGCACAAGAACAGATTTATTTAGTTTATAGGAACAATTATTTTTTCTCCATCAGCTACCCAGAATGGAATTGTTTAGGAGGTGTGCTTTGTTAAATGTTATTCTGACAAAAATAATCTGTTCAAGTATATTTAGACCTTTTAATAAACATATAGGCTTCAGTATTGTTTATGGCTTGTTCACAAAAGCTTCTAATTTATCAAGCCTTTTTATTGTGCATCACTGGAAGCAAATGCAAGAGAGGCCTCATGTACATTAATATTGCTTCTCTCATGTTACTTATGAAAGATTCGGTAATCTTAGTATTACTGACATAGCCAATACAGTGAAATACATGCAAACATAGCATCAGACTTTTAAGGGATGCCACTTCTCAGGGCTGTTAGAAGCTTTAGGAACAAAACACACTCCTCAAGCTTAGCCATCTTGCACTGGAAGAAGCATAGTTACTAATCCTGAGATTGCTATGCCATTTCACACTCCTTTCCAAAGCTACACCTGTACCATTTTCTTTCTAATATATTAGTATGTCAGTGTCACCCAGCAAAGTTCAGCACCTTTAGAACATGTGAATTTCACAAATGTGTCGTCATCGTTCCTCCTATTATAATTTTTGCCATTAAAAATCAATTCATCTATGTGCTACTACAGCGTGGGAGTGAAAACTGAAACTTGTCTGTTAGTTATTTGTAGCATATGGGATGCAATAGGTATTTAATGGGATTATTCTGCTTTGTCCACCTATTTCTGTAGGATTTCCTGAGGAGAAGGCTGGCTGTATAATGCATGGACAAAGCATGCCAGGTAACAGCCAACGGGCCTTGGCCAAGCTGCCCTGGGAGCAAAGGGAATCTTGCCATTGACTGCAAGGCTGCAGGTGAGAACAGCCTTTATTTGCATTCTTGCACACCTGATGGCAGTAAAAACAAGCTCTTTTTTATGTCTTCCTTTAAAAATGTTTAAAAACCAGCTGAGGAAACGGCTGTTAACACAACTGCCAGCATACTTAGCAACCTCAGCTTCTAATTCCTAGCTCTCAATTTGTTTTATCCAAAGTTTACCAGAACTGAGAGTGTTTGGGTTAAATAGCTCCTGCACTAGAGAAACTCCCCTCTCTGCCATTGCTCAGGAAGCACAGGGGATGAAAAGTTATCTCTTTGGCAGCTGGTTCGTTCAGTCTGCCAGCCAAGCATCAAGTGATTAGCAGTGCACTGCAGAATAGAAACTGGTACAGTACCAGTGGTGCAGTAGCTACATCATTCATAATGACTGAGAAAATACCCTTGGCTTAGATTTCTTAGCAAGCTTCATGCTTCATACATTGACTGCAGTTACAACGTATAGAGAATTGCACTTTCTAGAATAACTCCTGACTTAATTATCTTGACTCTCTCACAGGTGCAGCAGGTCAGTGTCACTTAATTTACCTCTCCTTAATGTACCTCTCTTTTTTCTCCTTGAAGTCTGTCCCTCTCAATTGTGTTATGTCCCACACTGTCATAACTATCCTTTTTTATTTCTGCTTTCCAATGCAAAACCATTCTGTCCATATTAGTCATCTCCCAAATCAACTAGCATAATTATTTACTCATTTGTTTTTTTCTCATTAAGTGAATTATTATTGTCTATTTTCTTTCTTCTACTCTACTTACCCTATGAACCTTTTCATTCTTTTTCTTCCATTTTCCCCCTTCATTCAACAATCTATTTGTGTAACAAGTTTTATCCTCTTTCATTTCTCCTCTTCTATTACCCTTCCAGTCTTTCTGCCATACTTCAACATTCATTTCTTTTTATTTAGCTTCATGATTTCTGAAATACTGCTATTTTTCCTGATTCTGTCTTGTTATTTAGACAGGCATTTGACACAAATTACAAATTTGTTCAGCAGCTTGCTCTTCCATACATCCTTTCTAGATGGAAATTGACATAGTTAAAGGATTTCAAAAAATCATTTTCCATAGCTTATTGACCTAACCACACATTTTTTTGCAGGCATGAATTTCTTATTCCAGATAATAACTTGTCCTTTGGGTAATATGAATGGCAGGTCTACAAAATACTGCAATGTGATTCTGTTAGCATTCTGTGACATACATACATTTTATTAGAAATAGGGAGGGGGAAAAAAAAGTCCCATCTGTTATCATCACCTCCTTGAGGAAGAAAAAATTGTTCTGTGATGGAAGACTCTAAAACATTCAGACTGCACACAGAAGGCAGAAGAGTTGTACCTACATTTGAAGATCTCATCCTGCCATTTAAAGGTAACCTAACATCTTCCTAAGGCTTGGATTAATTTCTAGGATGTGAACCAGTCAGAGTGTAGATAGATGGCTTCCAAACTGTTTGCTGCAAAGAAAATCCCCTATGCTGGGTAGTTCAATAGTCTATGCAAAGTAGCAAGCACCTCAAATGTCTCTTGAGTAATGCGTTTCCTTTGCACCCTGGCTTGAATGGCAAGGCAACCCAAGGGTTGCAAGGCAATTGAAACTACTGACCCATGCATGGGTAACAGTCTTTCTTATTTCCGTGTTTTTCTACTACAAGCCCTCTCGCTAAGAAAATTTCCATAGTACCCTTCTTCAAAAAGATTTTGGATGGACAATCTCTTGATATTATTGGACTGAATTATTTCCAAGAAGACTGACACCATGTTGTCCATCTCTCCCTTTTGAGGCACGGTATCAGAAGGGTTGGGATATTCACTGCTAACCCCAGTCTAGCACTGGACAGCAAGATTGGCTAAGGTTACACCTACACTAGAAAATTAAGTGGGCCAGTGCCTGTTTTCTGGCCATGATTGAAATGGCAGACCGCAGTGGATACCTGTATACTCATCTTTCTCCTCCCTCTTCCAAAACACCTACAAAGAACCATTGCTGGATCAGTGTATCTCCTGAACAACACACCAGTCATCGTCTGGCAGTGGGCTAGTTTGCAGAGGGCTAGTTTGCGCAGCTCCAAAATTACATCTATTAAAACAATGACTAATTGCAGGGCTCAGTGTATGCCAGTGTTGGAGCCTGTTGTCCGGCCTTGTTCAGTTTATTGGTGAAGATGTAGCTGAGCTGACTAAAACTAAGGTGGCAAGCACCTTACCCTGCACAACATCACCGGCACAGAAGAGAAGCACACCTGGAACTACTGGAGGATTCCCTGCCACAGAAAGGGAAAGAGTGGACTTCCAGCTCCCAGGGGAGTGAATAAGAGGTAAAACTTTTCTCCTTAGAGCTCAGGCCTCTCTAAAGACAGTCAGTGTGAGAGTATTAGAATGACTGTGAGTAATGGGCTATTAATTCTCATTTGCAAAATGAGACAATATGACACCATTTTTTACAGTGACGATAAAATGAAAAAATTAATTATTACTTTGCCAGTTAGAAAGTAACTTATGTTATAGACAAAGGATTTTGAAATGTTCTCTATATAGACAAGTGTGCACAAATAGTACATTTGGACAAAACAGAAATTAAGTACACCTATTTCTTGGAAAGCAAGGCATTTACAGGTTACTACAAGATCTGTAAACTGTACAGTTTGGCATACCAGCAGTAGTTTTTATGGAATGGAAATCTATTCAAATGGAGAAGAGGCCAATATAACTCAAGCCTGAGTAAATGATGTCCAGAATCCTTATGGGCTGAGCTTTTCTTTAAACAAGGAAAACACATCGCTGCTTCTGGTTAACTCTGCATGACTTTTAGCTTGTATGTATGTGAACTGGGAAGACCTCTTTGTAGGTGTGTATCCAGATGAGTATGCACATACACAGTAGACATATTGATAAGGACACAGATTAAATTCACACATACACATGCATGAACACATATATTTCCAATTGTGCACAAAGGGGTAGAGTTTTCAAAGTATTTTTAAAAAGAAATGTATTTATTTTTCATGTCTCAGGAGAGTTCATTAGTAAATTAAAACCACCTTATAAAATTGGATTTTACACATTCCCTGAGCATACTTTAGTAATATAGTGGATGGAGAGATTAACATCTTCAAAAGGGGATTCCGTTTCCTATTCCAACTGCATCTGCATCTTCGACACTGTAGTGGGCTGACCTTGGTCAGCTGCCAAACATCCACTCAGCTGCTCTCTCACTCCCCCCCCTCAACTGGAACAGGGGAGAAAATAGGATGAGAAACCTCGTGGGGCAAGATAAAGGCAGGGAGATCACTTAACCAATTACCATCACGGGCAAAACAGACTCATCTAGGGGAAAATTAAAATAAAAATAGAGTTGGATGATGAGAAACAAGGATAAAAATGAGAACACTTTCCCCCCTGCTCCTCCCTCTTCTTCCCAGGCTCAGCATCACTCCTTCATTCCCAACTCCTCCACCACCTCTGCCTCCAAGCAGTGCAGGGGGATGAGAGATGGGGAATGGGGGCTGCGGTCAGTCCACAACAGCTCCTCTCTGCTGCTCCTTCCTCACAGTTTTTCCCCTACTCCAGCATGAGTCCTTCCTTCAGGCTGCAGTTTTTCACAAACTGCTCCAGCGTGGGTCCCTTCCACTGGGTGCAGTCCTTCAGGAACAGGCTGCTCCAGTGTGGGTCCCCCACGGGGAACAGGTCCTGCCAGAAAAACTGCTCCTGCATGGGCTCATCTCCACAGGCCACAGTTCCTGCCAGGATCCTGCTCTGGCACGGGCTCTCCACAGGCTGCAGTGTGGTATCTGCTCCACCATGGTCCTCTCCATGGGCTGCAGTGGATATTTGCCCCACCATGGAGGACCTCCTCCCCCTCCTTCTTCACTGATCTTAGTGTCTGTAGAGTTGTTTCACATTTTCTCACTCATTTCTCCCAGCTGCTGTTATGCAGCATTTTTCACCTTTCTTAAATATGTTATCACAGAGGTGCTACCAACATCACTGATGGGCTTGGCCAGCAGCAGGTCTATCTTGGAGCTGGCTGGCATTGGCTTTGTAGGACATAGGGGAAGCTTCTGGTGTCTTCTCACAGAAGCTACCCCTGCAGCCCCCTTGCTGCCAGCACCTTGTCGCAGACACCCAATGCAAAGACCTGTCTTAGAGTGCTACAGATCACTCTCTGATCACTCTCTTGGCAGACTAGATGACTAGCCATGGTAAGATCAGAGGAACCCCACAGCAGCACATCAAGAAAACCAAAATCCAAATGTACCTGAGTCCCATCAGAATCAGCAGAAAAAAATCCACAGCATCCCCATCTGGGGTTCAAAAAGTCATTGTTAACTAGGCAGCCAGATATGTCAATTTTCTCTCATTTTTCATTCTTTTTCTTAGGTATAATGTATAGGTGCTTATTTCTTAATCACTGCATGCAAGCTTAGTTTTTATTAGAGTTTGCCTATAACTTTATGGGTATATATGTATGTATACATACATACACACTATATCTATAACATTTAGAATCATAGAAAGGTTTGGGTTGGAAGGGACCTTAAAGATCTAGTTTCAGCCCCCCTGCTATTCGCATTATTTCAAAGAAATAATTTTTCTTCCATTAACATAATTAGGAATTATAAACCTCCACTAAGAAAAATGATTTAAAATATAGTATAACTGCTTCTTGAGAAGGCAAACTTTATGCTTTCATTTAAAAAAGAGAAATTACTTTTAAAAGCCTAATCTGAGAGAATTGCCTATAGCTGTTCATGTGAGGCTTGAGAAGAGAAATCCCTGCAGCCAGCTGGCACAGGACTGTCACAGGTCTCTCCCAAGGGGGTTGTTACCACATGGAGGAGGAAGTGCTGGAATGAAAACTTGGTTGCTCAAAAATTTGTGTTTTGTTAAAAAAGATCCTAAACTGTAGAACCTCACAAAGTATCATGACTCAAACATTTTAGCAGCCAGCAACAGACTGCATCAACTATTTCCTACAAATGTAGGAGCTAAAGTTCAGAAAAGAACTCAAAGTTCAGAAAAAGTTCCCTCAAGCATACCAAGCTGAGTGGTGCAGGTGATTTGCTAGAGGAAAGGGATGCCATCCAGAGGGACCTTGACAGGCTCAAGAAGTGGGCCCATGTGAACCTCATGAAGTTAAACAAGGCCAAGTGCAAGGTCCTATATCTGGGTCAGGGCAATCCCCAATATCCATTCAGACTGGGGGATTAACTGATTAAGAGCAGCCCTACGCAGAAGGACTTGGGAATACTGGTGGATGAAAAATTGGACACGAGCCAGCAATGAGCACTTGCAGCCCAGAAGGCCAACCATATCCTGGGCTGCATCAAAAGCAATGTGGCCAGCAGGTCGAGGGATGTGATTCTGCCCCTCTACTCCACTCTCGTGAGACCCCACCTGGTGTACTGCATCCAGCCTCAGGATCCCCAGTACAAGACATGGAGCTGTTAGAGCGGGTCCAGAGAAGGTCCACGAAGATGGTCAGAGGGATGGAACACCTCCTATGAGGAAAGGCTGAGAGAATTGGGGTTGTTCAGCCTGGAGAAGAGAAGGCTCTGGGGAGACCTTATTGTGGCCTTCCAATACTTAAAGGGGGCCTATAAGAAAGATGGAGAAAGACTTTTTACCAAGGCCTGTAGTGACAGGACAAGGAGTAACAGTTTTAAACTGAAAGAGGGGAGATTTAAATTGGATATAAGGAAGAAGTTGTTTACGATGAGGGTGGTGAGACAGTGGAATAGGTTGCCAGAGAAGCTGTGGATGCCCCCTCCCTGTAAGTGTTCAAGGTCAGGCTGGATGAGGCTTTGAGCAACCTGGTCTAAGCTGTCCCTGCCCATAGCAGGAAGTTGGACTAGATGATCTTTAAAGGCCCCTTCCAACACAAACCATTCTATGATTCTATGAAAATAACTACTAGAAAATTCAACAGTCAACTCCTCTGTCACTAAGGAGAAGAACAGCACTTATTCATCACAAAAAAAATGTCTACAGGCCATTGCACACAACACTGAGACTGGGACAGCTCAGATATGCACAACTTGTTGGCAATGCAGTTTTACGAATGGGCAACTAGACTACAGCATTAAGGAATTGCTGCTGTGTGACCCCAGATAAGCTGCATAGCCTCCCACCTATTTCTATCCTGTCTGCTTGAAATCTAACTTTTCTGGGAAGAGATTATCTTTTGTCTGTATTACTCAACACCTGGTACAATATGGTCTCTCCCAGTTAAGACCACTAGATGCTATTGTGACACAAAGAGCAAATAATAGTATTCTAAAGTATTTTAATTTTACCTGGTTATTTCTTAAACTAGATACTATTCCCAAGCATCTTATAACATTATAATTCTTTCCCTAAAATGCAATGTTCCCATCAGCATTTTCAGTCTACATTTTTATTGTCTCTCTCTCTCTAATATGTTCTTTTCTTTCTATCTATCTATCTATCTATCTATCTATCAAGGATATATTCAAATGTCTTACAAATACCTTTTTGTTGTCTTATTTTTAAGTCACACCTGTAATTGTCACATTTCCAATTTTTTTTTTCAAAGCAGAGGCTCCTCTCCAAACAAAGAAACAAAAGCTATATTAACAGATGGAGTGACTTATCTGTATGTATTTTCACCATTATTTCACGGGACATTTTGAAGCATCCATCTTCATGGCATTGTTCCATCCTGCTTGAAGGATTATAGTTGTCTGTATTCAAAGAACAAAAGCAATGCCAGGATTATCTGTGGAACTCCAGCCATCTCCAGTGATATCCTGCCTTTTCTATCTATTAAATTCTAAGCTGTTCCCTGGAGGTCCTTATTAGGTCATTTTTAGCTGTCTTAAAAGTTGTTCTCAAACATTAGAATTTTAGATCTAGGTTCACAGTACTTTCTGATGCATGGGACAAGGAAACTCTGCAGTAACCAATTTGCAGTTCCATTCCTTGATCTCGAATACATGTTAACTGCTTGCTTCTTATTTCTTCTGCTGTTTCACCATAAAAATATAAGTAGATGTGGTTTTTGACCTCCCCCCTTTCCTCACACTACCACCTGCCAATGAAGACATTGTATAGCATAAATAATTAATGCTGTCATCCTAATTCCTAGGCTGTTATCAAGAAGCACGGCCTCTTCACAGTTTCTTTTCTGTTTTCTCAGTCATTGCTGCATCCATAATGAAGTGCAACATGAACATAATGTTAAAGCTGCAAATTTAAACACACAGATGTTTCAACACACTCTCACAACAATGCTAGGTGAGCAGAGCTGAATATGTCCACTATTTCTGACATTTAGCAAAGGTAAGATCTTGCAAAAAAATCTGCTAGTTAGCAGGAGAAGGAACTTGACTCCATGTAGTATGAAGACTCCCTCATTATCCATGATAAAGAACCTATGCCTCAGTGATTTCTGCAGTATTGCTGGCAGCTGCACTGTGAAAGTTGCTTCCCAGCTTGCCTCCAAGACCTCCAAGCCTCAGAAGCAGGAAACGCAAGCATTCACTTTCTTCTGCAATTACAAGGTAGGCTGATAGGAAGCAGTTTCAGATTTTCCCAGAAGAAACAAGTTAATGATGGGCACCGCTTATAAAGCATCATTAGTTCAGATTCAGCATCAGTAAAATTGTATTAAAGACCACGTCAGAATCTTTAACAAGACCTGTTCTCTGATGGATTTCGGTTTCTAAACAAGTGCTTACTCAGATGTGCTCCATAGCCTTACAGAGGACTTACAGTGTTGTTACACCATACTGTTGTGTTGGTTAGGTTGCAGATTGTCAGGTAAGAGCATTGCCCATAAGAATGAACACAGACATTAGAGTCATTGCTGCTGGCACAAGCATGGGATGATACAGAATATTGGGATGGCACTTAACCATCACATTTAGAATCACCTATAGAAAGCCTAAATATATAATCTGTTTTATTGCATGCCAGAGAGGAGTAACTTGAAAAACCAGTGAGCCACAATACTGGCACTCTCGGAATCTTAGAAAGCACCTCAGTTTGCTCAAGGTTTCAGGGGACGGCCAGGCATCAGTTTACATTACTAAAATGGAAATGATCCCTTTGATTTGATTTAGTTACCTTCTATAGGCACGTAAAGCCATTTGAGATGCCCTAGGGAATCCTACCCACACTTCTGCTACTACTACAGAGGATCACTGGTCTCCTATAACTTGTGTCATATCTGCCAGCCCCGTGTACATGTTTGAGATACTTTAGGGCATTTAAGATGGTGTTGGGCACCTACCTATGGATGACCAACCCGAGCTCTTAGCAATAAACTAGAATTAATCTCACCTAAAACAGGCATTTAGTCTAAATTGCTTTCCCAGGTTCTGGTCTGTTATCAGTGGAGAAATACAGGCACCTTCAAAGGATATTCATTCCTTACTAACATAGATGTCCACAGTGACTGAGATGAAATATCTTTGGAAATTTATGTTTACTTTGTCCAGGAATACAAGATTTATAGTAAGTGAGTATTCACTTATTTATCTACTAATGTATTTTTAAGTATTTTCCTATGGATAAATATATTAGAATTAGCATATATTTTATCCCAAATATTATTTAAAATAAGGCAGCTGGAATGTTAAAGTTACTAAAGTCTCCAGACAGAATATTTTGCCTTCTATTTTATTTAGTACCTTGTAAAGTTTTCAACTTTCAATGGAACAAAGCACTTTTTTCCCCCTAATGTTCAAAATATTGTTTTCACAATGTGGAAACAAGTGAAATTTACACTTTGGAGAAGCAGTATCATGAGGCCTACCCTTGAGTTATATCTCCCAATTCCAATTTAGTGGTGCACACAGCTGGGCCTGTCTTTAGTTTAAAGATTAATTTCTAAAGAATGTGGTTTTCTAAAGCAGCCTTTTTACCATACTGAAAATCCCTCATATGTATTCCAGTGGAGGCTCCAATCTATATACAACATATTTAAGCAAATTACCAACAGCAGCGTTTTCTTATTTAATTTAGTATGTCTTCATATTTGTTGGTAAAACCCTTAACATACACTACTGGTTGAAAAAGATAGGCTACTAGTATCTACTTTCAAAATGCAGAAGGGTAACAACAGCTTCCAGATCTACCTTTTAAATATAATGAATCAAATAAACCCGCATAAACAAACAGAAAAATTTCCAACCCCTTCATTGGGGACTGGAAGACGAGAAGTGTGAAACCACATACTACCAGAAGACAACACCCATTAAACAGGTTCAAGTTGCTGTTTGGTTGCTTTTTCTAAATTAAGATTTCTTAAAACTCTGGATAAGATTTTTAAGATTTTTTTTCCCTATAATCAGATGAGGTAAACCCTACCCGCCCTCTTTGTCTGAGCAACCATGCATGTAAAAATAGCTGAAAATCTCATCACAATATCCAGAAATATATAAGAAATACTGCTAATAAATTTAACTGCATAACAGACCTTAGATTACCCCAATAACTTGCCTTCAAATACAAGAAAGAGCATCCCCAATCTAATACTACTATTCTAAAAGAGTAAGGCTGTGAATCATATCAGAAGAAAGTGACAAAAATCTTCTTAGAGAGACCTTCACAAAATCTGGGAACTAAAGAAGCAGATTTCAGAGGAAAAGTCCAGCTGACAATGAAAGATGTTTCTTACTGGAAGTGCTTACTAACCTCCTAATGAAAACTATCTATGGAACAGCAGCTTTCAAGTTCTCCATTACCTCTGTTTGAGGGGAAGAGAATTTGGAAATGGAAATAAAAATAAATTTATCACAAAGCTAATGTGGACAGGAAAGATAATCCTGTTCCAGAACAAATGGTTCTGCCGTAACTGCCCATTATACTTTGATCCTGTGCCTTCTTAATGAAGTGATGAATGCAATACATAATGGCTCACAGAAGTTAGATACAGTGTCCCTTCAAATTTTGATGATGATGACATCTCGACATCTGCTGTCGAAGCTTTTGTGCACCTCCAACTTCTCACATGCTAATAAGTTAGATACCTCTAATTTCATAAGAGATTAAAAGGTCAGAGGCACAGAGTCATTCCATGGTACTTTAGCTGTAGAAGACTAAAAACATCACAGTAAAAAAAAAAAAAAGTATGTATTCCCCACCAAAACCTGGAGAACGTAAGGAAAACAGTACAGTACAAAACCAATACCAGCATGTTATTTAAAGTCATAGAATAAGAGAGAAATGGAGACTAAACACCATCCTTCCTTTTTAAAGAGAGACTACTGAAAGGAAGACTTATCTGTGTTCATGTATGCAAGAAGACTGGAGCTTAAATATGCGACAGCAACAATGAAATGTGACATTTATGTCACTCATTTTTAGAACAATGTCTGATACATCTGTTGTAACACTCACCCTTCACTATGTAGGCAAGCTGCAGTGTATTATGATGAGTCTTTCCCATCATACCAGGCTGGCCAGGGCCTGGTTGCCTCTAAAGACAAAGGGATTCAAGGGAGAAGGTAGTTGCAACAAATACTGAACAAGCATTGGACACCATTAGCAGAAAGGGATGCATATCCTTCACTGCTTAGTGAACATCTCCAGAGGATTCACCAAGCTTTGTTTCTGAGCCAAATACATTGTCACGGTTTAAAACTGGGCCAGTTATTAAACCTGTGGCAGATGCCCTCTGTTATCCACCCCCCCTCCCCCCAAAGGGAAAGGGAAAGGGAAAAGGGAGAGAGACTTCCGGGTTGGAAAGTTAAAACAGTTTTAATAAACTATAATAATGAAAAAGAGTATAATAATAATAATAGAAATAATCAAATATATACAAATATATATACAAAACCAAGATTGAGCTCCCCTGAAGTCAGCCACGTCACCACCGGCACTGCAGGGCAGGCTCCGGGAAGGCCCAGGCTGGGCCTAGCAACGGTCGAGAGCTGTATTCAGGGATGCACGGATCGGGATCGGGGGCAGCAGGAAAACAGACGGAGTCCTCCTTGGACACCGGCCATAGCAGAAAGAGAGCGAGACCCTCGTGATCCCCCCCTTTATACCGAGAATGACGTGTGTGGGATGGAATACCCTCGTTGGTCAATTTTGGGTCACCTGCCCTGTCTGCTCCCCACTGCAGCTGCAACCCCCCTTCGGCTCTTCACTTGTAAGCAGTGAGGAATTCAGCAGTGACCTTGGTTTCTCTAAGAATAAGTACAGCAAGAGCCTTACTGCACAACATCCCTACCGGTGCCTCAGCGATAACTACAAACTTCGGGCGTTATCAGTCTTGGAGGCAGACACTGTCTGCAAACATGCAGTTAGTTTCAGAAAGTGCAGTTACTTAGAGGAGACTTAGCTGAAAGCAAAAATCACTGAAAGGAAAATCGGCCTGGTTTAGGCCAAACCAGGACATACATGAAAGAAAGATCCTGTTCACCTGCAGAGAGTCAGGGTTTCACCACTTAAATCCTGGATGGGAATACAAATCAGGACTTTGGCATTACACAGAGGGAGTTCTCATTTTTTATTGGTTAAGTCCTGACATTTTGACAAAGGGAAGAGTTACACTCCATTTAATTACTCAATATGTTTAAATCATAGGGTCTGCCAAAATTTGCAGAATTTCCTTCACTCCCCAACATAGTTCAATATCATCCTTAAAGTAATTCTTTCCATTTTGACTTTTTAGCATAATCCTTGACAACATCAAAGCCCCTTGTATTATACCCAACAAGTGTGCTTAATAATCATTTGGTAATTTACTCAAAATGCTTGCTTCTTACAGGCCATGCATTGCTTGTGTACAATTGTTGTCTATCATCCATATCATGAAGGGGGAAAAAAAACATTTTAAGTGTGCTTAAGGGTGTATTTTTGAAAGGACAGATTCACAAAATACTGGTTTTCACTCTTTCACTAGGAGAGCTGAAAAACAATCATCACAAAAGGGAGAAAAACAAGATCAAAGAACAATTTTCTTCTATATACCCTTTTCCTATTAATCTGATAGATTTGCTCTTCAAGAGAAAGGGAAGATATCAAAACTTTCCTCCAAATTAGCTGAAACACTACAAGTCACATGTGGCTACTGTTGGTCACATGAAGGATTCCTTGTTTTCAGTTGATAAGAGCTAAATAGTCTGTGACCATAAATTTGTAAGAAGAGTACGGAAAAAAACAGCACTGGATCTGCAGGAGCTGTAAGAGAAGACAGACAAAAGACTGTGGCTAGCACGATGCAAAAGCCACAAGTGCAAAAGCTCCAGATACCAGGAAGAACACCAAAAAAATGAGCAGAGGTAAAGTCAAGAGGGTTGGCATCAGCTCTAAATAAAGATATATGTAAGGGTATCTGTAAGGGACAGGATTTAATTGCTCCAGCATAAGTACAAAGGGCCATTTAACACACCAGCACAGGACTGACCAGATACGACACCAGACTTCTGAGATCTCAGTTCCCTTATTTAGGCCAGGTGGGATACTCTAGGATCTCTCCGATGGCCGCTGTATCCCACCCTAGGTGTCTAAGCTGTCATCATAGTCCACCCAAATCCATCCCAGTGGAACCTAGAGAGCTATTAGCTGATTAAATGTAGATTAGGGCGAGCTAGGTAGCTCTGCAGGCTTCACTCATTGTATTAACTAAACAGTCTCCATTGGCTAAAATGGCTAAACATCTACCTCACCACTAGGCACACAACTCTGTTTAGACACTCACATTTAGGTGTCCACTTTGAAGATGAATCCCATCCCCAAATGCAGGGTCTCAATTAGCGCCCTGACACAGGCATTTAGTGCCATTTGAGATGGTGCAGGACATCTGAGATACCTGGATGTCATTGGCAGATCTGACTTGAGACCTGTGGAAAACCTGAACCCTTCTGGACCAGTGGTGGGAGGCTAGGCAGAACAGCTAGGTTGCCCAGGGCTTTTCAAATGTCCCTAAACACCATATTTAGGAAAAAGGAATCAAGACCTCTTTATTTAGCATCTGAACCTGAATCATGCCCACTTTGCTCCATTAAGATCTTCAAGAGCAAATCCATATGCATATTCAAAGTTCCTTCCAAAGTTGAAAAATGCAGTCTGTCTTCAGCAATGTTGAAAGCAAGAACAGCTGTTAAAAGCAGCTGAGGAATCTCAAGAATATGGGGCAAAACTACCTGACACCAGGATAATGATGAAAATAGAGAATGCTGCCACTTGAAGGGGTAATGTAACTCAAATGATGAGTTATCATAATTCAGAAAGACGAGAGCTAATATGTGATGAAGGAGAAATTCAGGGTACGAAGAGGAAGGAAAGGAGGAAGGTATCTCAAGCCTGGGAGTCCTCTGGCTTTCAGGAGAACCAAAGAGAAA
Source organism: Nyctibius grandis (assembly GCF_013368605.1). Lineage (NCBI taxonomy): Eukaryota > Metazoa > Chordata > Aves > Nyctibiiformes > Nyctibiidae > Nyctibius > Nyctibius grandis. The sequence continues at coordinate 77,546,749 of NC_090659.1, forward strand.
ATGCATCACTGCACTGGCTTCTGTATCTTGCAAATCAATGCCCTTTACCCTTACCATTTCCTTTTCACCTCATCCTGCTGCATGCAATCTTGCATCAAATGTCGTGAAATACAAGTCTTGACGTCAGCTCAGGAGAAGTAAATGCCTGGCTTCACGGAGACACATGGAACCAGCTCATTCTCATTTGAGGGCTCTTTCTTCTTTACAAAGGGTCGTTTCTCTAACGCTGTTTTAAACCACAGAGGAGAGATCGAGAGAAATACCGTCATGGTATCATCAGGGGCTTTTTAAGACTCTACAAGGCGATCAATCAATACAGTGCAGTAAATACAGTTCTTGTGTTGTTTTCTTTTGTAACCTCTTCTATTATTACAATTGAAAATGATAGTTAAAAATCCACCATATGGCACAGATTAATCCCACTTTAATTTACAACAATTGCCATCAGATTGCAAACTGTTTGCCTGTGGTAAGTGTTTATTATAAAATCACTAAGAACTGGAAAAGAAATCATACAATGTTTAAGAAAAAACACAAGCACTGGTCATCATCCTGGAATACATTAGCAAAGTCTGAGCTAAATTAGAGAGATGATAAATATATTAGCACAGCAGCAATAGTGCATAATAAAATCTTTTAAGTAACATAGGGAAAAGGAATAAAGTTATTAAAAATAAATGTCTTTTTCTACAATGGTACATGCAAGGGGTCTCCACTGTATTAAAGCATATAAAAATAATGGAGAAGAAAATTGAGTTGTGAGCACTGAGATTTTCTACATTTGCTTATTTTTAATGTAGAATTCAGGCAGGTGTCTCAGGCAATATACTATAGTTTCACGTATAAATGAGGCAGTAAGTTTCAGTAACTTGAAATTAATTTAGATTAAAAATGAAGTTTAGCTCCAAACGGAATTGAGTTGTGAAATAGTCCTGTCAAAAATGAATGGAGATCTAAATTTAAAATGACTGTTGGCTAACAGAATAGTGGAATATTGGTTAAAGACTGTGTTTTGAAGGCCATGCTTACTAAAAAGCAGATAAAACCAAGTCTTTAAGGAGAAGTATCTGGTCCACGTAAGCCATCATTTCAACTTGTTACCAAGTTAGTAACATTTACTTTCCTTCTTAGTTTTATAAATATAAAATAACTTTTAAAACGGCACCGTACAAATGCTAATCTGACTTTTATGCTAATGCTTCTGAAAAAGATGAAAAAATGAAAGATTTCTTTATCTACCAGTAATGCTTTTAAGTCATATTTACTCTCTGTTTATTTAAAAACAAGCAAGCAAAAAAACCCTCGGTTTCCTTACGACAGTACTCACCAAATCATTTGGCTATTTTATTAAAATATACATCAATAAGAAATGTTAAAAATCAGAAGTGACATTATTTTGGAGGGTGAATTGCTAATAAAGCAACACAGATTTTCATCCTGTGTGAAACAGCTGGACCATGACGAGATCACATTAGCACTAATTAAAATGATATTTTTTTGTGCAGTTTTTGTTAATCCAGCTTCATTGGACTCAAAAGGATTTTTTAAATCTGTAATAAAAGCTATTATGTAATCTTACTCTGGTTCTCTTGCATCAGGTTACTGTGTGAAATTTCCCTGTAATAAACCATATTTTCTTAAAACTCTCACTCAATAAAATCAATATTAAGTTTTTTACTATTATAGCTGTTTTTCCCAATATATGTTCCTCATTTAATTAAAAAAAATTAAAGCTTTAATTTATTTTTGCTTGATGAACAAGAAAAATATCATATTAAAGGCAACATTTTGCCATGTTTCTCTTTCTCCCTCACTTTCCCAGGTCCCTGTTGTTCCCAATGTATAATTTGCAAAACATATTGCTTCAATACTTACAATGAGAGAGGCGGCCCAGCTGTGGGAGGGAAAGGACAGCAGTCTCCAATATTACCATAATAATCTGCCTAAGGTCCCATGAGCCCTCTGGAGTATACAATTCTCTGTACTGCAGGCCCCAGCTGGAGAATGTTCTCTTGACATGTATGCCAACCTTTGCCTGCAGGCAAAATAAAAAAAAGGCAGAGAAGTAATCATGAAAATAAAAAATCTTGTCAACTGTGGTAGGATGCAGTTTCCATGTTTTTTTGCTCACGTAGGCAGTCATTGTGCTAACAAAATGATAGGAGACTTTAAAAGACTACAGCTGGTACGTGTTTTGCTGGAGAGGGGAGAACACCATGTGCCACGCTAATTCTGCAATTCTAACTTTGGGGGAAAAAATGAGCAGTGATATTGTATTACTGTCAATATGCATGACAGCTTTATTTACCTCCTCTTCCGATGGCTGCTCATTACAGGATTTAAGCAGGAAAGTGAAACCCTGACAGTGTTGTGCTAATTGCAATGGGCCAGATTGTGATCCGCATTGTTTTGTGTTGGGTGGTTGGGTTTTTTTCACAGCCACGAGGGCTCTCAGGCAAATAGTCTTGCTGGCTCAGTGGGACTAATTGGGAAGTAAACGCCCATCACCGTGAAAGCCATGCAATCGGCTCAGTGAACTTTCCAAGAAAAAAAAAAAGCATGATTTTAAATCAAATAAAGCAGTAAATGGAAAAGGTGGTTGGAAGACACATGTATAAGATCAAAGACCAAATACATGCTTTTGCTCTTCAATTCCAAACTCAATTTGAACCCAAGAACCCAAGGTCTTTCTTCTGATTTCATTCAGAGGTAAGTAAGAGGAATACCAGCATCACAGAGCTCGAAACAAGTCCCATGTTTTTATAGATGCTCAAAAAAATAAAAGCAGTCTTCTGTAAAGAAAGAAAAAATGTGTGTGTAACAGTCGTGGGTCAGAGGCTGTATTTTCAAAACAGTGTTGTCAAAGTAGGACAAAGGATTATTTATCATTTTAACCCCTAATTAACACTAAAACAAGATTTCCTTTTATTTTCCTTTGCTGCTAGAAGACATATTTCCACCCAAAAGCATTGCATTTCATCTCACGATAACCCCATGGATTTTACAGGTGTACTCAGGCTGGAAAATCTTTGGTACTAAACCAGTACCCAAACAGAAAGCCTTAACCCTCCTGAATGAGTTCAGAATATAGCATCCATCAAAGAGAGTCATACATTTCTTTATCTAATGCCTTTTGGACAGAGCAGATATGTGTAACCATAAACCTGTATGCAAGCAGAGTGAAAACAGCTGTGGAAAGCTCATGGATCCAGAAGAGAGCTGCTTCAGGCTCAGAGGACACAAGCATGGAGGAGATCCAGAGACAGGGGCTGCTCCCAGCAGGGGCAGTTTCAGTGCAGTCACCATCTTACTCCTCCCTTCCTACTCCCCACTAACCCACACAGAGCTTTTCTTTATGCAATTAGTAAAAGCAAGCCTGTTAATTTAGAAGTGCTTTTCACCTACCTATGTGTGTGCACACAAATATGTATTTTTTTTCTTCTCCAAAATCAGTTTTCATCTCCTTTGCCTCCGTTCTTCAAGCCACCTAGAAGGAACAAGAACATGTTTAACTAAATAATTGCTCTTGAAGGATATGTACAGTAGCAAGTTAAAGAGTTCAATTTGTTGTCTGAAAGTGGAAGTCATTACTTATGCTGGGTGGACTTGGGAGAGACCCTGTCTGTCTGGCACATGAATGAGAGAATTCTTTAAGTCTGCCAGCCAAGTGGAGCTTAATTGAAGATGCTGGAGAATTTAAAATGATGAGAAAATGAAAACAAAATAAAATATATATTGAAAATACTGAGCCAAGATTAAACAGCATAGAGAATATTCCATGTGGATATAAGAGAAAGAAGGAATCACGGTCCAAGCCTATTTAGACAGACACAAAACTACTGGAACTGAAGAACATGATTCTCCAGAAAGAAGGGGCTTTTGGAGTCCAAGGCACTAACACTTAGGAGAAGTTTTCATGTAGTGCAGCTTTGGATACAGGTGTCTGAACTGTCTCTCTGCATTTCATCATGTGTGATAGGACATCCCAGTCAAAATGAACAAATAAATCCCCCTTCTGGCCATGGAACGAGTAGGAAGCCTGGTTACTGTCACTGCGGCTGAGTTAGGTATATAACCTTGCTACCAGATTCATCTGTTCTTACAAGAATGAATATAAGTTTGGGGTGGTATGCTTTCTCTGTTTTCTTACTTGTGTTACCTCTTACTGTTTGTTAACACAGCTTCATCAGTAAATCAAACATTCCCTAGTGCACTCCCTGGCACTGTGGTCAACCTGCACTGCACAGCCCAGATGAGAGCAACCAAAGTACTCTCTGCATCAGGGTGGCCTTATCCAAGCTGCCCGCTGGGAATCAGCAGTGTCCTTCATAAACCGTCCCCAGGAGCAGTTTGGGAAAGCATTACTCAGCATGGGCCAAAACCATGGGCCAAAAGATTTCCAATGCTATTTGCCAGTATTGATGTAGCATGAACACATTTTGCTTGTATTTGAAATAAATTTATGGGAAGCGTTCAGGTTAGTGAGACCACCATTCATGCATAAAAACAGTTACCATCCTGCAAAGCTACTATAAGTAGTTCAAAAAAGTAGTTTATAACTGGGTTACAGATCTCTGTGAAACATTTGTACTTTATTTGCTGGTTCAATCTCTCAAAAATATATGATGTTTGATATGAAATGTCATTGTGACATAAAAAAACAAAATGATTTTTCACAAAATGTAACAGGTGTATATGTTAACTTAAAAAAATGTGGTTGCTTTATGTCTGAGAGAGTTTTATTAATCCAACCCAGGAAGAACATATAATTTGGACTTACCTGAATTTGGATTTTCCTTCAACTTGATCTGCTTAGAGATATTAGGCATGGCAGTAACTATTTTGGTTGATAAGCAATATGAGCAGGACAGGAGGTTAAGACCATTAGAAACAAAAAAACCCCACTGACAAGCAGAAAATGTGTTTTAACAACTGTAGCCCTCTCAATCTCCAAATTACACAATTACATGATTCTATGGTTTGGTCTTGATGGTAGGAATACAAGTGGGCTTTTTGCAAATCAATCTTCTCTTACTTTCTTCACCCAGTGGAATTAGAGAGACTGGTCTCACCCATTTATGTTAGGCACCTATTTTTGCATGGAATGAAATCTGGAAGTTCTTGTCTCTCTGCAGAGAGAGTCTAGTCAGCCAGCTGACTAGGAAACCAAAGTTAGGTAAAATGAATGGCCTGTTTCTGTTACTTCAAGTTAGTTTGGAAAATCCCTCTAGGCATGAGATGTGCCAAGTGCCTTTAAAAATCCAGCACCAGATCTCTGCAAAATCCCAACCACCTGTGTTATGTGCTCAGTTTGCAAGTACTTTTCTGTGCTTTCCAAGCTCCCTTGGCTGATGTCAGCAGAAAATATTTGCAACCAACCCAAACAGTTCCAACTGCAGATGCTGCTGGGAAGCTGGCTCACCCCTGCAGGAGGAGGTCAGCTGTCAGCACAATACCTCAGGACACTGAGAAAAGCAAAAGCAAAGCAAAATGTGTATGTATGCAGCCAAGAGTTAACCAACAGCCCTGCAATGAAGGGAACCTACTGCTCAAGCCTCCCACGCACATGGGATTGGGCGTGCCACAGCAGCTTCCACAGACCTGACGCTGAAGAAGTTCATGGTGGGTGTTCGCCTAAGGAAAGAATAGGAGATCAGAGCATTCCCCCAGACAGAAAGACAAAATGAAAACAAGCATTTCTGAAAACAGGAATCAGTATTTCTACCCTCCACTGAGTGAGAAAGAATTGGGGATCTGTTACTTTTCTCACTGCAATGGGCCTCCAGCACCTAAGCTAAGCCATGCAACAAAATTGTCCAACAAATCTAGTTGCTACTCTGGTGGTAGCTAGATTCCCACGTTTCCTTAGAAAGGAAGTAGTAGACAATTACATATTCATCCTGGAAAGGTAAAAGCTTTGTTCCTTATGTTATTTTGGAGAGATATCTGGACCAACCACTCAGTGCTTGGCAGATTAAAAAAAAAAAAACGAAACAAAACCAAAATACAATCAATGTCTTCAGTCTCTGCACTGTCAAATATTCTCCTGTCCTCTCACAAACCTTTGGATCATTCTGAAAACCCTCCAAATCTCTGTTATGTTACTAATCCCAGAGCCTGGGAACTGCTAACCCATCAAGGGAATGTGTGCTGAACACAACACACCATTCAGAGACAAGACTAGGAAAACAAGATTTGTGCGTTGCTACGAAGGAACCACTGAAACCCTGACTGAAAAAGGAAAACAAAATATTTCACTATGATACCAGAGATTCTCAAATAAAGGAAAAAGAGAAGAGAAGGTCTTATATAAGAAAATTGTCAAGCAATATCTGAAATACTGAATGCAGCATAAATTAGGTGGACCCCTTGTCATGGTACGCTGCACTTCCGTCAAGGGTATGAAATAAAGGGAGAGGGAGGGAAGAGTAAAAACTAACAGACTACAGTTCACTGGAAGTCTGATCCAAAACCCAACAGAATAATTGGATTTTAGTGAGTTTTGATTCAGTACTGACCAGTTTATTTCTGTGTGTGAACACAAGTTCTGGAAGTAAGCAGTATCACTTATAATGCCATGAGGAAAAATGTCTACAGACAGTCAAATTAGACATTTCTAAGAGAGTTATGAAGCATGATAAGCAATAGGATGGGCTTTTAAAATTAATCAATGGGCTTAAAAATAAGGTTATTATTTTAAAGTTAGAAATTTTAACCTTAAAAGAAAACCCCTCCACAAAGAGGAAAATAAGTATAAATTGCTAGGAAAAACTGACATAAGAGACACACTCAAAAGATGTAGAGAATTTTGTTTGGAAAAAAAGAGGAGAACTTGAAGTACGGAAGGAAAGTAGGATTATGATGTTAATAACCAGATGAAAAGAAAGTTGTGCCAGGTCTCAGAGCCTTTTCTGTTTCTGAATTGTCTAGTATCAGATAATTTTATTTTCTCCTTCTCTTGGTTTCCTAGTGCTATCACCATGCTGGGCTCAATTCACCTCCTGTTCAAGAAAGAGATCGTGATGCTGTGACTGAGCTGGTTACAAAAGGAAAACTGACTGTGATAATGCAGATTAATGTACACGCATCAGTTTTCCTTGGCAAGCTGTTAACGCAGATGCAAGTCTTTACAGAGGCTCAGCTCTCTTTTCTGCTACCCAGACTCTTCCCTCTCTGATTCCCCAACTCCCAGTGGAAGTGAAAGGGACAGTGCCAGGGCGGGTCATTTTGCTTCTTAGTTGCTTTCCTTGACATCCATTTACAAACCTAAAAGCATATTTATTCACTATTTGTTCTGCTGTCATAACTAAAGCCTTCCATCAGATACAAGAACCTCACTTCGAAATACACCAGAAGATTACCTCTGTCTGAGAAAGCTCTTGGGGGCAAGCCTAATTTACTCCTGTAGGGGAGAAGCTAGTGATGGAAATGTCATTCACTGGAGAGCCAAAACTAATAACATTGCACAGAAATAAAAATATAAATCTGTCCAAACAGGAAACATAAGAATGCAACTCATACAATCGTAATTCAAAAATAAGAAAAATCTCATGTTTGGAAGGGGGAGGATGGTGGGGCAACTTACTTGCTTGTCTGAGAGATACAACTAAAACAGTGGCTGCTCCTAGGCAAGTCATTTAAAAAAATTTCTGGTGCACAGAAGGCTGATACAAACACCTGAGTTTACAGAAGCCATGCATTCAAACCAGGACTGTTCGCTTGGTGTATGGAACAGTGCTCCTATGGTCGAGCAAAGGTTAGGGAACCATGGCTACAGGGTCACATCCAGAAAGAGACTTGAGCAACCATGGGACAACCTAGGCAGAATTTAAACTCTGTGATACAAGGCTCGTTAATCCAGAAGTCCAAAATTCAAAGCCTAGACTTAATGGCTGAAGCATCAAGTTCAAAATATGTGTGAAGTTCTGCTACTGGGAAAATGCCAGATCTGAAAGACAGCCACTGGGATTCATGAACTACATGAGAAAGTGTAAGTGCTGTGTGGTTTTCAATTTCAATTTCCATGCTTTAGAACCCCTTACAAAGCAATGTGCAAAGACAGCAAGCAGCATAAGGGAGTTGGTGACACAGAAAAAAGCATGCTCAGGTTGTTTGCCTTACACTGCTTAAGAAAGAACTTACAGCAAGAAATCAGCATCAATAATAGCATTGCCCATTATTAAGGTCTAGGGACATGTTCTGGACATATCTCAACTACACACTGGGAGCGCTAGGCCACTGCATGCAGTAGCCTCATACATTTTTATGCTGCTGTTATTACTTTGAGTTCAATATAAGGAAACCCAGACTGCTGCCCAAGCAGGATGCAGTTGGATCCAAAATACTCCCTAGTCTGCATGAACAGGGGACGAACGTTCTTATATACACACCAAGGTGAACAAATGATGCTGCTGAGGGGGTGCCAAGTCCTATGTGCAACAGTTACTGTAATCTAACAGGCCAAGGCTCATGTCATATCCTTCCCACCCCTCCATACTTTTTGTTCAGAAAGGAAGTTTCCAGATCAGAAATGTCAAGTGAGGGAAACTCACCACTGCAACTCTTCGTTCTCTCCTTATCCATCCTCTCATTCTTCTTAAACACCTGGTCATCTTCTCTGTTGACCTGAGAAGAATCATCAGCTTTTTCAGGTTTTTCTTGGAACAGACATTTGTGAGTAAGCAATGATGCTGCTGTCAATGCTGAGCAGGAATGTACATACTCTAATAGCCAATGAAAATTCCTGTGTTTATTTTTTATATGGTATCCATACGTTCCTATTCTTTATTGAATAGAAGGGACCATGGAGTATCTGCTTTCCTTAAAGACTTGTTTGGGGGTAAAAAAAAAAACAAAAATCTACTTTTCTAATGGATTTGTGTTCCATGTGTTTGCTTATCTATTCTTCAGTGTCAGGAATAATTGATAAATCTAAACAGACAAATTAATAAAAATTATAAGTGTTGCTGTGAGAGTGACGCCAGCAGCTGTGACACTAGGGTGGTTATATATCAGTGATTACACGTTAGCTCAGCATAAAGCATTTTAAGATCCCTGATACAACAATAGCAACAACAAAAGCCCCACAACGTGACTGCATTATTTATTCAATATAGTCTATACCACATGCTTCATTTGCATATAAAGAATACCTTATATTGAGTATACAGAGTTATAGAAAGAAGAGGTAGGTGAGGTGTGTTGTATCATCCCTCCCATCTCCCTGCGAACACAGTATCATTACCTAGTGGGTATTTTTAGTGCTTTTCCCAGTCTAGATTAAAACGGAACTTAGTAGCTAGGCTTCTTTCAGGGACTCTTCCACAGCCCAATAGATACCACAGTCAGTGTTATCTGACATTAGATCTCTATTTTTTGCATCTCTCCATGGTACCCAATTACCCTCAACTCCATTTTTTTCAGAAAGCTTCAGTCATGAGATATCCTGAGGTTGGGATCCAGCAAGAAATCAGCTTGATTATTCTTCACACTTCTTTTCATACTCATGAACAAGTGATATTTGTATACCCTATGTCACATATATGGCAATATTAACTTGCACAACCATGTGACAACTATTGTTTTAGGAATATTTGTCTCCTGTATGCAACCAATATCCGTAAAACTAAGTGTAACATTCCAAATAGGCAATAGTCAGTCATGTTAAATTTGCCTTTAAAAAAATTTGTTCTCACCGACACTGGAGTTCTACCCACAATTGCAAATGTCCACGAGTCAAGTCTGCAAAATTCATCTTAAAGTGGTAACTTTTTTGTACATAAAAATGTTAGATTTTTAAGCATCATTTCCCCACCTGCTCATGCTAGAAATGGGCATTTTGAGAAAGGAGAATCTTGGCTTTCCAAGGGAACATTTCAGACGTTTCTCACCCTGCAGTGTGACAAGGTAACGTACTTTAAAATCACGCAATGATATATATTCAGGGAAAAATTGCTGCCCAAGGCGGCTTCACAAGCGGAGAAGTTTCAGACATACTACAAATAACGTTGCTTACAACTCTTTAAAATAATTACTTTCCTTAAAATACCTTGACTTAAACTCTTTCCCAACGTGTGACTGCTTGGCATGGTCCAAATCTGCCATTGGCATTCATTTGCAGATGACCTGCACAGCTTATTTGAGTTTTTGCCACCTGCTGACTCTGCACCTACACTAAACACATGCTGATAAAACTCCCCACCATATCATCCTGCAGTTTGTATAGATAAGGGCTAACAGAAGAACTTCCTTCAGGACAGATGTAGTTGTCGGCTTGCTCACCTGTGGCACATTTGCTCACCATCAACAGCCTTTCACTCTCTAATGACACAACATTATTTCAGTTGTTCACTCCAGTTAAAAAAAAAGGAACATCAGCAGTGAAGGGATGCTTTAAACCTTGAGCACTGATCTCTAAAATAGATATACTGAGGCACTAAAACGTTCTAAACATAATAGCCAGCCTACATGAATGGCATCAGTTTCTATTTACATACTGACTGGATCATCTATCCAGAGAAGGTTATTGGTTTTCTTTTTACTGAACACCACCTTCTTAACAAACACCTGAGTGCAGCATGCTACTGCCCCTAAGAAAGAAAACCTAGTTTCAGTGATATGCCATGGATTTCAGGTTTTTGTCCATAGTTTCTAAGGTCTCAACAGAAATGTTTCAAATAATATGCATAAGCTCTGCACCAGACACCTGGGCCCTACCTGAGAAAAACACTTATTTTTCTGGCTTAAGGTCATCCTAAAAATAAGTTAATGGCCCTTTCTTGGATGAAGTGCCATAGAAATAGTATAATCACGTCTTTATTCTTCAGACTAGGCATCTCCTGGCCCCATATTACCCATTGTAAATGTAACCTATTTATAAGGGGAAATTTTGGCATTTGATTTTTTTGCGAATTATTTCCCTGTTACAATGACAGTGAAAAATATCCGCTCATTAAAAAGGTAGGTACACATATTGAAAAATATGACTATATGAAATATAAGCAGTGAAAAACTTGAAAACGGAAGGTTTTGTGCCTTCAATGGAAAGGTCAGTCAATCAAACTTGGGATTGCTATCTCAGCTCACCAGCTCATATGATTTTAATACACAAAAGACCCATGTTTCCTGTGGAAACACAGCCAACCACAAGCATTCATTTCCAAGTATTTAGGTATATTCAGTTGTGTGCACACAAACTTAAAAGCACTGTCATATTAAAATATTTAAATTAGAACTAACACATCGTTTACAATGTAACAGTATTGTATGTACAACGGCATATCATGGTGCCTGTATCTGCTGCTAGATAGGTAAGCAGATATGGAAAGGCATTTCAACAGATATGTATGGTCTCACAACATGACTATTAACATATGGTATCATTGGCCGTAGAAGTTGTCATTTAATGAAGCTCATTGTAGGCTGTGCATGTAATTTATGGTTTAACTTTTGTAAACAGCACCTAGTTGCTATGGCTGGAGGCTCTGTATACACCATTAAACAAATATATTCAACAATTTATACAAAGTCAAGAAGCAGAAAATCTCCATTTCCATATTTAAATCTGCCTGCATGTACATCATTACTGTATTTTATTAGCTTACCAATATATGCACCCCACCTGCATACTGTACTGAAGACAGCTGGCATTTTTGTAGCCTATACTTATAGAATTTTGTATGGAGCTGTAGAAAAAGAAGTTGTAGTGATGGTTTGTAACCATTCTTTAAATAATCAAGTCAAGAGAGGTCCACAACCAGATTAATAAAATTGCTACTTATAAAGAAATAAGCTATGGCTGCCAATGCCCAGGGAAGTGTTGGAGTCACCATCCCTGGAGGTATTTCAAAGACAAGTAGATGTGGTCCTTAGAGATATGGTTTAGTGGTGGACTTGGCAGTGCTAGGTTAACGGTTGGACTCGATGATTTTAAATGTCCTTTCCAACCAAAACAATTCTATGAAATTGCAATCAAATCGGGACTTACAGAGCAAGCATATATGATCTCTTCCAAGCTCACTTCAGGCATCTTACAGAGATTGAAAAAGCCAGTCCTACAAAGGCTCAAGCACAGGCTTTAAGCTTAATGTGAGCAATCACATTAGCATCAGCTGAACTTCTCTTGTGCTTAAACACGTGTAAGTCTTCGTAGGAGTGGTATCTAAATTCATATGGTTAGACTTTTATGGAATACAGAAACTGCAGAGTGCATAACTCTAAGAAAAAATGTACTTTTATGGCTGATTTTACTCACCCAAACAGTTCAGAGTTCTAATAAAAGGCACACAGAATAATAGTATAAAATTATTCTTATCCCTTATTCTCAGTAGCATCAGTCAAGGAGAAGAAAAGACTACAGCCTATCCATATTTAATTATAAAGAAGGTTTCTCTCTGATTAATTGAATCATTAAACATGCACAGATACATTTCATGGTATTAAATATTAGTTACCTTCCAGTATATTAAGGAGTAAAAATCAGAGTGGATTAAATGGGAAGAATTATTCTTAGTGTACGCCTCTCAGGGCGTACAACCCCTCACTCGTTTCCCAGGAAACGAAAAGGAAGCGCAGACATTCAACACAGAACAAGAAAATGTGCGTAGTCTGCAGAACAACTGGCAAAAAAATCTTGGCCTCTCTTTATTTATGGTTTTATCTATTTTGCTGTTTATTCTAGACTTTACAAAAGAACAATTCCAGCACTTATATTCCTGCACTGTCAGCTGGTGTTTCTATTAAAAATACAATAAAAATACTACTTTAGGCACTAGGAGATATGGAAAAACATACCTAACCAAAACATCTGCAGCATATGTCCATAATAGGGAAGGATTTATCAAAATATTTTTATTTAAAAACACCTGTGTTTTAAGTGGCAAGTAACTGCATTAGCAAATGCTGTGCCTCAGTGTGCAGGTTTATGTATATATACATATACACAATTTACATCCAAAGAATTTATTTCTGTCTGATAATTTCATTAAAAGAGAGCAAAAAGGAGAAGGTGAGGGGGGAAAAAAAGGAGATCAGGTGTCACTCAAAGAAATTACAAGGCTGAGAGACCAGTTTGGAGTGGAGGTTCTAAGCTGCCATGCTGTGCCTTTCACAGCTGCCTACACTTCATGTCATTAATAACCAGTAAATAAGATCTGCAGGTGGGCATATAGGGCACCCTGAGCCAAGAAGCTGTAGCTAGGGCTTCTGTCTCTAAGATGGGTGGCCAGGCTCATTTGCACAAGGCTGCTTATGTTTCCATACAGAAGTGTAACCCTACTTAGCATAGCTTCAGGGAAGCTGGTCCAATACAGAGAATGCTAATTACTGTAACCAACTGGCAATGATGCATCCAAAATTAAATGGCCTGTGACTGAGCAGCTGAACAATTTTTATAGCCCTAAGTTCAGGGAACATGGATATTCTGTCAAATTAACAGACAGTCTATTTGGTCTTAATAGGTAAATTGAAGTCTTTTAAAAGACATTTAGATGTGCTATTAAGTTATCAGTGTGAGTACAGTTCTTCCAGTTTAAAGGTGCCCAATTTGAATCTAAAATACCTGTAGCTTATTACGGGGAAAAAAAAAAAAAAAACAGAAAAACATAAAACCCACAACATTTTATGGCCCTTATAAGCTTCATTTTCAGGTGAAGCTGCAACATGGCCTCTGCTCCTACTCTAGGTTCATGTTCATCTCTTTGTACTCAGGCAAAATTCCCACTGAAATCGTTAGCATCTCTGAGCACAGAGGCCTTGGGCACAGACACTGCAGGCTGTCTCCTCAGTCTTCAGTTCCAGTGAAATCTGGTTTCTTTCAGGAGAACATTGTAAGATTTAAGTTTTTACTGGACTTTCTACAATAAGCTTTAACAAGCAAATAAAAGCCAAGGCCAGACATAAATAGTCCTTGATTTTTCCTGATTGCCCATATATTTCAGCACAGATGATATGCCAGTCCCGCTTTCCTACAAGCACTCTCAACAGATATATGTATTCATCAACTGCCTTTATTATCCTCTTTTAAGTTACCAAAACTCTTTTCCTGGATAATGGAAAATACTTGAGAAAAGGAAAAAAATTATAAATAAACTATGTAGAAAAAAGTTCCAAAAGACAATCTCTATTGCCAGAGTGCAATCCTTTTCAAAGGATGTTTTGCAGCAAGTGAGACTCACGAGGAAAGCTACTGGTGAGGTATATCTGGCAGAACAGTTCATTTATTGATTTATTAGTAAGCAAGACTGGCTGCTTTCAGGAAAAGCAGAGTTGTAAGCAAGTCTGGATTAGTCTCCCCGCCAGACGATAAACAGCTGGATCTAAAAGCCACCACACTCAGGATATGATTACAGAAATGTCACTGAAATCAAGATCTTCAGTTACTTGTCAGAGTCCCCTTTTTGCCGGCCATATTGAATTGAAACACAGATCTTGCTTTATCCCATCTTCCCAATACAAAGTATGGGATTCACCTCTTTAGTCTTACGACACATCTACAATGTCTGGTGTACTCACCCTAGGGTCTCTTTTTAGGCATTGGAGAAAAACAAGGCACTTGTAGAATACAATTGATCAAATCTATTTAGGCTGTTTATCTTAAGATATGATGCATCATGTCCTCAAAATCTCTGTTTCTCTGCACTGACTCCCAGACGTGTTTGCCAAGATTTCCTCATATGTAGGTACCTACATATTTTTGTTGGGTGAAGACGAATTTACAAAAAAAATTCCCACTCATTTTTTAGACACCCAAGATGAAAGCTGCGTACCCTGCACACCCTACAAAGGGCTCTTTATGGGTTCCTTGAAGAGTGCCTGCCTACCAGGACAGCCCCCTTTCATGGCTGCCAGGACTCACACAGTGTGTCCTTCTCCTTCACCCCCACGAGCACGGAGGGGTGGGGGGAGCTGCAGAGATGAGCTAACCAAGGAGCAAAGCTGGCAGAACAGCTGCAGCCGCTCTTCAAGCAGGAATTGATGGATATTGGTAACATCGTCAGAATATCTCTGCAGTTTTCACATTGGATCCTCTCTCCCCTTTACTTACTGGCTGTTCGCTCCAGTTGCTTCTATCTTTGCTTTTCCATTTCTCCATTTACCTCCTAACATAACTCCCCTAGACAGATTTAAAAACCAGTAACACAAAGCTTATAAAACTCCAGCAGTTCCTGGATATATGTTATACCCTTCCCTCCCTTCCCCTCTTGTCGATTCAAGATCTGTACAGCAGTCTATTTCTTAAATTTTTCCTGAAACTAGCCTCAGAGGCGAAGTCAACATCTACCTGAGCTGCGGTGTCCCAGGAGCACTCGCAAGTCTCTAAAGTCGTGTTTGACATGCTGTCATCAACTATTAAAAATGGGGTGTGGTGCTTCTGTTTTAATCCAGTAACATGACCGTAACAGACAAGAAAAACTACTTGAATACTAAACATCTTTGCTAAACGTTATTGTAACGAAGAGACAGAGGAACCAGGAGTACAGATTTCAGAGGTAAGTCAAGCAGGAAAGACCTGGGACTGATTTGGATCCGTAGCATCTTACATATCTTGCTGATGAATGCCTGGTCCTGCAAGGAGCCGTATACAATGCCCTGGTTGCCACTGCACTCCAGAGGTCTCTGATTTTGAGCCAAGGGTAAACATATATATTAACAAAATGCAAAACACCACTTTTTTTACATTTTTAACAAGAAGTCCCTTAGAAAGCCTTTCAAAGATGAGCTGAACTTATTAAATCAACTCAATACAATTAATGCAAAATTTAAAGAGACAGAAGTACCTAGGGCATATACTCACAAGAAAGACATTATTTTTCTCTTGCATTATTATGAAGTTAAAATACTTTCATTAAAATACAGTTTTGCATATTCTGGAGTAAAAGAACTCTGTGTGTTTAGAGAGAAAACGAATTCGTTTTTTTAAAAAAAGAAAGATGCATTTCCATAAACTAGTAGCTCATATTCAGCTACCGGATTAATTCTCAGAAGTGCTGAAATTGTTGAGCACTGAGTTAGTGACACAATACTTCAGCGGAAAAACTCCAGTTGGGCCATTTTGCAGGTGTCTGCAGCAAAAAGCAAGGAAGAGCTGCGGCATTGTTACAGTCGTCTCTCTCTATTGCTTTGCAGCTTTTCTTTTTCTTCTTTTCTGCCAGGAAAGACTGTCCAGGATCACCGAGCTCGGTACAAAACTTTATACTCTGCTCACATTCACACTAGCATCTGTCAAATCACTGGATAAACAGACAGCTGGTTCCCACCACCACACTATTGCAAAGAAATGCTCAGAGGGTGACATATTTACTGGATCTCCTTAGCATCCCTCCTGTTTGAAGATGTCAGCTGCAACTGGACTCAGAAGCCACTGAGATTACACAACATATAGAGAATAGACAGGCATCTTTTTAAGGATATAACTAACGCATCCCCCGTTACATATGCTTGCTAGCACTCCTCTACTGGAAATGACTGTCCCCATAGCAGACAACACACTTCTTGATTTGCCACAATGCAAAACAAATAAATCATGTAGAGCGTCTTGACAGCCCACGGACAGTGAAAGCAAAAAATGAGTTTGACTTTGTAGCAAACAGATGAAGAGAACAAGGGTAGCAAACATCTCAGAGGTGGCAAGATCTTAAACTGCCGCAGCTATTTGTAAAACAAATGGGTTATATGAATGCCCTCTGCACAAGTTGCTGTTACTGAAACTTGGTGGGATGAATCCCATGACTGGAGTGCAGCTATTGATGGCTACAGGCTGCTCAAAAGGGACAGGCGAGGAAGGAGGGGGGGAGGCATTACCCTCTACATCAAGAAATGGAGAGAGTGTGAAGAGCTGTCTCTGAAGAATAGCCATGAGTAGGCTGAAAGCTTATGGGTAAGAATCAGAGACCAAGGCAACAAAGGGAACCTTGTGGTTGGTGTCTACTACAGGCTGCCTGATCAAGGGGAGACTATTGACGAAGCCTTCTTACTTCAGCTACAGGAGGCATCATGCTCGCAGGCTCTCATCCTGCTGGGGGACTTCAACCACCCCAACATCTGCTGGAAAAGTACCACGGCGAGCTGTATGTAGGCGGTCCAGGACACTCCTGGAATGCACTGAGGATAAATTCTTGAGCCAGGTAATAGATAGCCCTACCAGAGGGGATGCAATACTGGACCTGAAGGTCACCAACGCAAGTGAGCGAATCAGTGATGTCAAGATTGGAGGCAGCCTGGGCTGCAGTGATCATATACTGGTGGAGTTCACAGTCCTGAGGGATGAGTCAGGTGGAAAGTAAAGTCAGGACCTTGACTTTTAGGAAAGCAAATTCCAACTCTTCAAGAAGTTAGTCAATAGGACCCCCTGGGAAACTGCCCTCAGGGACAAGGGAACAGAACAGAGACAGAAGATCTTTAAGGACGCTTTCCACAGAGCACAAGAGTCCTCGATGCCCAGGTGTAAGAAATCAGGAAAGGAAGGCAAGAGACTGGCATGGATGAGTTGAGATCTGCTGGTCAAACTAAAGGGCAAGAAGGAAATGCACAGGCAGTAGAAGCAGGAACAGGTATCGTGGGAAGACTATAAGGACGCTGCCTAGTTGTGTAGGGATGGGGTCAGGAAGGCCAAGGCGCAGATGGAGCTGAACTTGGCAAGGGATGCAAAGAATAACAAGAAGGGCTTCTACAGGTATGTCAGCCAGAAAAGGAAGGACAAAAAGTGTACCCTCCCAATGAGCAGGACTGGGAAATTGGTAACAAAAGACAAGGAGAAGGCTGAGGTACTCAACAACATTTTGCCTCAGTCTTCACTGGCAATCTCTTTTCCCACACCTCTTGAGTGGATGGACCACAAGATGGGGACTGGGGGAATAAAGTCCCTCCCACTGTAAGAGAAGATCAAGTTTGTGACCACCTGATAAACCTGAACATACTTAAGTATATGGGACCTGACGAGATGCATCCCACAGTCCTGAGGGAATTGGCTGCTGTAGTTGCCAAGCCACTCTCCATGATATTTCAAAAGTCATGGCAGTCAGATGAAGTCCCTGGTGACTGGAAAAAGGGAAACATTGCACCTATTTTAAAAAGGGTAGAAAGGAGGGCCCTGGGAACTACCAACCTGTCAGACTCACCTCTGTGCCTGGGAAGGTCATGGAACAGATCCTCCTAGAAGCTATGCTAAGGCACATGGAGGGCAGGGAGGTGATTCGAGACAGCCAGCATGGCTTCATCAAGGGCAAGTCCTGCCTGACGAGCCTAGTGGCCTTCTATGATGGAGTGACTACATCAGTGGACAAGGGAAGAAATATGGATGTCATCTATCTGGACTTCTGTAAGGCCTTTGACATGGTCCCCCACAACATCCTTCACTCTAAATTGGACAGATATGGATTTGATGGGTGGACTGTTTGGTGGATGAGGAATTGGTTGGATGGTCGCATCCAGATGGTAGTGGTCAATGGTTCAATGTCCAGATGGAGATTAGTGTTAAGTGATGTCCCTCAGGGGTCAGCATTGGGACCAGTACTGTTTAGCATCTTCATCAGTGACATAGACAGTGGGATCAAGTGCACCCTCAGCAAGTTTGCAGACGACACCAAGCTGAGTGGTGCGGCTGACACGCCTGAGGGACGTGATGCCATCCAGGGGGACCTGGACAAGCTTGAGAAGTGGGCCTGTGTGAACTTCATGACCTTCAACAAGGCCAAGTGGAAGGTCCTGCACATGGGTCGGGACAACACTCAGTATCAATACAAGCTAGGAGATGAAGGGATTGAGAGCAGCCCTGAGGAGAAAGACTTGGGGATACAGGTGGATGAAAAGCTGGACATGAGCCAGCAATGTGTGCATGCAGCCCAGAAAGCCAACCCTATCCTGGCCTGCATCAAAAGCAGCGTGGACACCAGGTTGAGGGAGGTGATTCTGCCCCTCTACTCCGCTCTCGTGAAACACCACCTGGAGTACTGCATCCACCCTTGGAGTCCTCAGTACAAGAAAAACATGGACCTGTTGCAGCAGGTCCAGAGGAGGGCCACAAAGTGATCAGAGAGATGGAACACCTCTCCTATGAAGACAGGCTGAGAGAGTTGGCATTGCTCAGCCTGGAGAAGAGAAGGCTCTAGCCAGACCTCATTGCAGCCTTTCAATACTGAAAGGGGGCTTATAAGAAAGATTGAGACAAAGTTTTTAGCAGGGTCTGTTGTGATAGGACAAGGGGTAATGGTTTTAAACTAAAAGAGGGTAGATTTAGATTTAGATTGGATAGAAGGGAGAAATTGTTTATCATGAGGGTGGTGAAACACTGGAACGGGTTGCCCAGAGAGGTAGGAGATGCCCTATCCCTGGAAACATTCAAGGTCAGGTTGGATGGGACTCTGAGCAACCTGATCTAGTTGAAGATGTCCCTGCTCATTGTAGGGGTATTGGACTAGATGATCTTCAAAGGTCTTTCCCAACCCAAACTATTCTATGATTCTATGTTGACACTGACGTGATCTTTACAGGGACTTTTCTGAAAGAGTAGAAAAGCACTGGGTAAAACTATGGCTTAAAGGAAGAGGTCTGTGAGCTTGCTGTAGTGTGATTTTATTTTTTTAATGGGAAAAATTAGTGTTGTGTACTGTATACCAAATGCTGTATGCCAAATGTATACGAGGATGTTACATTTCAGCAGAATATATAATAAACTAATAGCATGGGTTGATCAGGGAATGGGACTGTGAAAAATATTCTGGATCCAAGCAGCTGAAACAGTGTTTTTTCAATCATCTCAGATACATGAACAGTCACAAAAATGATCCATTCTCCATATTACACACACTAATGTCAGCAAAAATAAAGAACGCTGACAGGGGTTTGCATGACTCTCTACCAACACTGAGGAGCACACCAGAATGCTCTGTTGCCCATGATTTGAAGCTGTATTTCAGAGCCTCTCAGAAGAGCTGTGCCAGAACAAACATGGTTTTGGAGTGAGAACAATGGGCAACCAGTTTTGATTTCAGACATTAAAGATGAGGCCAGGGATTTTTCAGAAATGTAAAAGGTAAAGGTTGCTACATGATCCAACCACTCTGAAGTCCTTAGTCAAGTGAGATTTTAGGGAATATTGATTTATCTTAACATACATTTTAACAGAGAATAAGACAAAGAACCCAAATGTACTGCAGAAGCTGTAGCAAGTCTGCCATTCAGATGTTCCTGGCCTGGAGAAATTTGTCATTCTCAGCATGAAACAGAGCAGTCAAAGTAAAGCACGAAGTATTGGGTGGAAAAGGATTTATCCTTCTCAGTGAATGCTTCAGGTCACTCTTCAGCCATGTGCTCTTACCCCTTATATGACTGTATCTCTGTTTCTTAGCCTATAACAGCAAGTACAAACCAAAAAAAAAAAAAAAAGACTTAATCTGCAAGATGGATATTATTAGCTGCAGTTGGACCAGGAGTGTTAAGTAACATTACTTGCATGTTACTGTTTCAGTATTGTTTCAGGTGTGCTGAACATGCAATGAGAAGGATTGTGTCCTGTCCAGGTGCTTGGGACCAAAAAGCCCACACACCCCTTCTTACAGTGGTTCTCTTTAAAAATACTTAGACTTTGTTTGCAAAAGCAAGTATTGGGTTTGCTCCCAGCTGCAAAAGATGAAGTAGTGGACCCTGCAAGAACTCTTCCAGGTACCCTCACCGTCCTGGGATGAGTCATCACCTCACTATGACCTCCATGACAAGGACTAACAGCAGGGCTGGGGGCATTCAACATATGTACCCACAAACACACACCCTCACAAGGCTTGTCTGATGCTTGGGAGAGGCCAAGGAGCAGCCAGAGCGCTGTACGGCCATCAGGAAGGCGCTACCATCTGTGATGGACTAACTGGGAATCAGGACACGGCCACTGAGGGTGGGACGGGAACCACCAGAGCCCACTTTCTCCCCTCGGAAAAATCCACACGTACTCTCAAATTCACTCCTTCTGCCTGGCATGGACAGTGGCCTTTAACTTCCAGCTAAGGAGGTTTTATAGGTGACAGATGCCAGTCAGGCAGCCCTACAGTACGAGCTGTGGGTACTCAGGACCTTTCAGGAGGAGGTGATAAACCTGCCAAAAGGTGGCACAATGTGCAGTGGCTGCTCTGTTGGCTGGCTGCTCAAATTAAATTTTAATAGAACTTTTAAAAATAATCTCAGCGTAAACCACAATGTATGTGAGCGAGCCTAAATTAATAAAAAACAATCTTTCAAGAATGAAGAATAAATGTAATCTGAGATCAATATTTATGAAGCTGTGATTAATTGACTGATGACCAAATGATTACAAACTTCTGTCTGAGGCAGCTACTCAAATGTATTAGATTTGACGAAAAAAAAATAAAAGAAATACAAACTGGGTCAATGAAAAAATGCATTCCTAATCAATTTTTAATAGCACTTAAGATTTTATGATTTTTTAAACTTTCCTTTTAATAATTAATCAGAAAAATGAATCTAATTTAAACAAGGTGGTGTAAGGTGTTCTGTATCTGTTTGATGGTGTTCTTAATGAAGAAATTCAATTAGGGCTGACTTTTCATTATAAATCTCTGGTTTTAAGGAATGCTCTGATTGGGTGGTAAACATTTGAGCCTGGGAGAATAACGGAGGTGAACCACAGTGCTCAGCACAATCTACTCATTAAGATTTTACACTGTTAATTCCAGCCTCCCCTTGCTTCAAAAAAAAAAAAAAAAGGAAAATAAAGTCCATGATCTCTGTAACTTTTTTGAACTTTTCTGATGTGTTGCAGCGCTTTGCCTTGTTCCACGCAACATCCCAGGAGACAGATCCTCAGCTGGTAGCAAGCACCATCAGATGTACTGAAAGGCCATCATAATTACAGTTTAAATCAAGGCCTGTTGCACCTGCATGTATATTTTGTCAGTACATACTCCACAGTTCAAACTCTGGTGTAAGGAGGAACATCAGAGGTTCAGCAGCAGACAAAACCTCCAGAATAATGGCTCAACCTTGAAGATGTTCCCTGCATGGATAGACAGAAGCACTGCTCTCCTGAAGTCAGTTAAATCTCTGCAGATGGAAGGCTTGGAAAGATCTTCCATGCATAAAAAGTAGCTAAAATTCACCCTTCTTCTCTGTTATATTGCCTATTTCACAACAGCTCGGTATATACTAGCAAATAAAGTAAGCACAGGACACAAAACGTGGCCTGTTTATCCATACCTCTTAATGGTCAGGACATCACCTGGTACAGCTGTGGTTCATTACAACCAGCCCTTCCCCAGCCAGCCTTCTGAAAAGCCCATGGATATATCCTTAGGCTGAGACATACCATTACAGGTAGGTTAGAGAGTGCCTGCACAGCATAATACCTCTGGAGCTTCTTCCTGCCCTCGGATGTCATGCTAGTATAATTCAGTTTGTTTGGACAAAATATTCATCTGAAAAAGGGTCTGATGGGAAATCAAACTTTTGTGCACCTCAAGTAGAAAAAGGGGGATAGCCTAACGTCCTAGGTATGCAAGCTGCACCGACTTCAGATATAACCCAGCATTTCTATTGACCTGTTTGGTTCCTTGCTGACACATGGCAAGAAAAATGGAAAGCGTCAAAAGGACAAGATCAAAAAAATCTAAAGACGTCATAAAGAATAGAGTTTTTCTCACTGAACTTTGGAGACCTAAAAGTAAGATGTCTAGGTCTGACCTAGTCACTTTGAATTCCTTTGTGGGCCACAGAGCCTAAGAACAGGTATATTCCACTTTAAGAGGAGATAAAGTTACAGCGGTTATACTCAAACACTGCATCTGTAAAAGCAATTTGTCATCTTTTACTATTTCGTGTGAAGAAGACTCACTGCACCAAGCTTACACAAGACTGTCAGTCTCTTAACATCATTAAATCGCCAAAGCTATGCTCTTTCTCTGCGCCCAGCTCACACAACAGCCAGAGATTTACCTTCTGGCCTCTGGCATTCGTTTTATTTCCTTTCTGGTGGTACAACATTTTCTCCACAGCCAAAAACCAAAACATTGTTTTAAAGAGAGAGATTAAATTCACCTTCATTTTAAAATTAAAGCCACACGGGAACTCCCAAAGAGGAAGGAGCAAGTAGCAAGAGCAGTCTACAGTGGTCAGGCAGTATAGACAGGAGATATCTGAGAGTTACGTATTTCCACTGAATGGCCTCTGAACATCACCAAGAAGAAGGGATTAGGCAGCTGGTGAATCCCTGAGACAGTGTCTCACAAGCGAGACCATCACGCTGCAGGGGTCATCAACAGTAAAATCCTGAGCAGGGGGGACCTGTTTTCACCCTTTCTGAAAGTAGTATGTTTTAAGGACCACAGGTTTGAATCCAGGCACCCAGAATCCCACACTTAAATCACTTCTTTACTGTCAGTTTTAGGCAAATTTCACTCTATATTCCCCTAAATCATGTAAAAGCACCTGGGAGACCCTTCTTAAAAGTTAAAGATCCAGCCTTGTTTCTCAAAGCGGAAATTCTTCATCGCAAACTCGAACAGACCTCACTGTTGCAGAAGCAGATACTGAGAGTGGATAGCCTGGC
The DNA here is from genome assembly GCF_013368605.1 of Nyctibius grandis. Classification (NCBI taxonomy): domain Eukaryota; kingdom Metazoa; phylum Chordata; class Aves; order Nyctibiiformes; family Nyctibiidae; genus Nyctibius; species Nyctibius grandis. Next base: position 77,570,297 of record NC_090659.1, read on the forward strand.
TTAGCAGTTTCCAGTCATTTCTACCTCAGCAGAACGAGAAAGAAAAAAAAAAGAAATCAGTGTTTTATAACTATTTGTGCAGGTGTAAAGAATGACCTTCAAGTTAAGCTTTCATGATACAAAGCCACACATCCAAACGTACCCAAATCATTAGAACTAATACAACTGCATTAGTTACTTTTTGCTTATCAGCTGGGCTAATCAGCCAAGCAGACACGAATTTCACTGTTCACACCCTCACCCATGCTCCTTGCTCTCTCTGCACAACGTGCTGCTGGGAAACATGCACAGATTTAAAATACAGATGATTTATGCACTTTAAGTCAAACATACAGTAACTTTATTTGGCTTTATGAATCAAACAATATTAGTCTCAAGTTGAAAAGACTTAACTGGCTCAGTTTAGGACTCTGACCAGCTTATCTTCTCCTAAATCGTTTCCTTTCAAGCTCTCATAAAAGAACTTTTTGTTTTTGTGATAGATGTTTCATATTTTCATTATTAATCATCTCAAGATTTCTGAGATTTCAAGAGCACGTAGCAAAGTGGCTGAAGCATTTCACAAATAAAGCCTAATCCTAATATCATTCATGGTCAGGTTCTCAGCTTTTAACCCATCCTTTTAACCATCCTTTCTCTGTAAATTTATGAACAGCAGCAGCCAGACACCCACCTCCTTGCCTGCCTGTTTGATCCTTACAGCTCAGTGCCTCTGCAGAGGCATGCCAGGCATTCCACGAAGTTTTTTATCTGTTTCATTCTGGTTCCAGCCCTACTGCAAAAGCACCCTCCACGCTACACAGGCTCCGGTGTTGGGTAGCCTGGACTCTTTAAACGTTTTGTTACTTCCTGCAGTCACATTATATTTCTCAGCTCCCCTTAGCTGCAGCAGATTGTTACCTCTCCAGCTCCCTTCTCCTCACTCCCTGCACTCTCTCTCTCTCTCAGCACTACAGAATTAAGTATTTTCTATGCCCCTGAAGAGTTGGTAACATCATCCCATAAATTTCAACTAAACCTCAGGCGCTACTAGATCACAAATAATTTTTGAAGTATTCATTCACAGACTAGGCATCAAACTTCAGCAGAAATCTGCTAAACAAATAATTTTAACCTCCTTACACAGAAAATATATTCCTTTTAGCAGCTTACTCAGAAAAATAAGCTCCTTTACAAGCTATTTTTGGTTGAGAGAAAATATATTCATCCCAACAGAGCTTGTTCTCTAACAGGTCACTTTCCTGTTACATATACTTTTTTGAAGCAGTGGAAGTTATGCCTTTGAAAGGGTTCCTGCTTTATGCCAGATTCATTTAAAAGAGTTTCACATGCCAACTGTAAGATGCATTTCCTTGCTTTTGATTTCTCTTTCATGTATTTACCCTTTCTGCTCTTTGCATTGTCTATTCACTTTTTTTTTCAATAAAAGTCAATATAAAAATAAAGCTAAGAAAGATAAATAACAGGGATTCACTGCATTCCTGTGCAGTTCGCTGGCTGCACGATAAATACACTCAATGAATTTCAGGCTCCAGTGGTTCTCTTTAAAGCTCAAAACTCAATAATTTTACATTTCTCTTGCAAAAAATGCTCTGAGCACCCTCCTACCTAAATGGCAGGTCAATCGTGCCAGGACTGAAACCATCTCCTCACAGTGGATGTCCGCTCACTCCAGCTTATTACAACTAACGGTATTTCCATCATGTTGCCAATTGGTTTTGTGCTTGACATTAAATCAGTTTTTCTGAAATTTCCTAAAAGGTGTTGTGTTTTAATACGTGAATACTCAATCTTTATCAAGCACACCTTATTCAAATCTGTCCTTTCCCACCTAAGGATACGTTACCATCAAAGCTGGTAGGCTTGTCTACACTGTAATGTCACCATGGATTAGTTTGCTCGCTTTATTTGCAGCAACTTACCTATATCAAATTGAAATGCATTCATGCAACTCTGCTATGTCGGCCTAAGATACTTTCCTTGTTAATCATTGCATCCACAACCTTACGCTTGTTTGAATTAGCTGCTCAGCATTCTAAGCATTTATCATGCAGCGCAATGTTAAATCACTCAGGTCTATAATTTTCAGCATGCTGTGGCGCATTTACAAGAAACTACAGGAATCCTGGGACTGAGGTCAAGCGAGCAGACTCCTAGGAGCCTCCCGTCCCACCAGCACCGCTTCCCAGCTGCCCTCCGGCAGCTCGGAAAGCGCAACACCAGGCTCCATGATTTGGAGAGTCATCGGAACAAGCTGAGCGGCAGACGCGAGTTTTCATCTGTGGATTTGGCCCCTCAGTTTCCATGGATCAGGACAGGATCTTCCATCAGGCATCATTAGGCAAGGGCCTCCACACACGGCACTCGCAGGGCTTAGGAGCTTATCGCAGTCTTCATTTCCTTGTTGCCCTCGAAGTCACAGCCGCGTGGGCTGTGAAAATCCCACCTGAGCTGACAGGCGAGGCTTTGGGCCAAGAAGCGAGGGATTTTGGCTGAGCCACAAGCGCAGCGGGAGGGCAGCGTGGGAGCCGAGGGGTGATGCAGGGTGGTGCCGGGTACGGGCTGCTGCAGCCGGTCGCGAGGCGGTGGGGAAAGTGGGGCTTGTGCCCCAGGAGTTTCCCCTGGAATGTGTTCCCATTTGCTGTATCATATTTTGGAGTAGTTAAAAAAAAAAGGGACACGGGAACAAGCGCAGAGGAAGACTCGGGGGAATTAACAGGATTATAACAGCCGGTTTATTTAATTCAGCACAACGAAACCTGAGCGAGGGGTAGGTTTAGAAGGAGAAAGGAGAGACCTTGTAACCGCGTGGGCCTCTTCCAGCAAAGGCCCTTTACCGAGGGCTGTGTTTCCCCTCTCAAGAAGGCCACGCGTCGGCCAAAAACTCCCCGGGCCCCCCAGGCCACCTCCTCGGCGAGCCGCCGCTGACCCCCGCCACTGCAAAAGGCCCGGCCGCGTAACGGGGCCGCCGGCGGCGTAATGGGGCCGCGGCTCCCGCCCGTCCTCCAGGGGAACGCTGCAAAAAACGTGCACCGCCTCCCTTCCCTCCGCCGGGCGGCGGCTTGGCCTCGCCGGCTTGCCGTAGCGGGGGCTGGCGGTGGGGGCCGCTGCCGTTACCGGTCGCCTGCTTGAGGGACTTCCGTGCTGGCAGAACCGGGACGGGCTGGGCCGCCGCGATGGCGCAGCACGGGCCGAGCGTCACGTTGTCCCTCACGCTGCCCATCACCTGCCACATCTGCCTGGGGAAGGTAAAGGCGCCGCCGCTGTCCTTCCCCCTCAGCCCCCGCCTGAGGGCGGCCCGGTGGTGGGTACGCGGTGGGGGGGAAGGTCCGGCCCGGCCCGCTCCGGCCGGCGGCTGCGCGGGGGGGGGAGCCCCGCCGGCCCCACAGGCCTGACTGCACCGGGTTTCTCTCCTCTAAGGGGCTGCGGCTGCGCGCTGGGAAGAAAGTGTGGGGTCTCCGAGGGGGGTGGTTGTTCTCCTCGGGGTGGTGAGGGGTCCCGCCTCGGGGAGGGGATCCTGTCACCCGGGGGAGGGGGGCTATTCCCGGCTGCCACTGTTGGGACGGTGGGAACCGGGAGCCTCCCGGGGGCTGTTAGAGGGGGCTGAGGGCCCGAGGTCGCCCCCGCGCCGAAATGTGGGTGTGTGGCTTCCCAGGGTGAAGGTTTTTAAGGTTTGTTTTTAATTCCAGTGTCAGTAGGATAATCTTGTTTTAAAATACTGGGTGAGGTTGTGTTTGAGCGCGGTGCTGTGTCGTAAAGGACAAGCGAAACAAAGGGGGGGGGGGGGTGTAACCGAGTGGATTTAAAAAGCGTTGAGAGAACTGCAGCAGCCTGGGGAAGTTGTTTCCGTTTCCTCTCTCTGACCCTTTCTCAGTCCCTTTCTCTTGTCCCTCGGGAAGCGGAGGGCTCTTGGTAGTCTGTTCTTCTCTAAAAGCCCCAGAGCTAATTTCATAGCTGTCACTAATTGCTTCTCAAATTCTTTGCGCATTCCTCGCTGCTTTTTTTTTTTTCTTTCTCGTTTCCTTGCTCTCCAAAACAAAACAAACCTCTTAAAGCACAACACTGATTACAAGAGAAGAAATAGCCTTTTATGTTTGTACTCTGGCATTTACTGTCCAGTTTCTTTCTACCTCATGTAGCCTTTACTCCGAGACCTTTTCTGCGGGACTGATAACAAAAGAATAGGCGCGTTTGATGTATAAAGGTGTAGCGCTGGTAGTGAAAGTGGTCACACATCTCCCTTTTCTCAACTGTCTTAACTGTGACAGAGAGTTAAGCAACTTGGCTTTGAGCAACCATGTTTACTCATTTCTTGGCTTTTCTGTGGAAGCCGAGCAAGACTTCCTGGCTGTGATCCTGTTACCTCTCCTTTCCTATTTATCTGTTTAATGAAAATGGAGGAGAACAGAAATTTACTGTGTCTGTAATGCAGAGTGGATACTCTCGAAAAAGAGGAGAGCAAAAATAAACTGACAGTGTGTTTGTTATTTGAATCTGATCCTAGCGACTTTCTAATCTAAACACTTCACAGAATCACAGAATGTTAGGGATTGGAAGGGACCTCAAAAGATCATCTAGTCCAATCCCCCTGCCAGAGCAGGATTGCCTAGACCATATCACACAGGAACGCGTCCAGGCGGGTTTTGAATGTCTCCAGAGAAGGAGACTCCACAACCTCTCTGGGCAGCCTGTTCCAGTGTTCAGTCACCCTCACCGTAAAGAAGTTTTTCCTCATATTTACGTGGAACCTCCTGTGTTCCAGCTTGCACCCATTGCCCCTTGTCCTGTCAAGGGATGTCACTGAGAAGAGCCTGGCTCCATCCTCTTGACACTTGCCCTTTACATATTTATAAACATTAATGAGGTCACACCTCAGTCTCCTCTTCTCTAAGCTAAAGAGACCCAGCTCCCTCAGCCTCTCCTCATAAGGGAGATGTTCCACTCCCTTAATCATCTTTGTGGCTCTGCGCTGGACTCTCTCTAGCAGTTCCCTGTCCTTCTTGAACTGAGGGGCCCAGAACTGGACACAATATTCCAGATGCGGCCTCACCAGGGCAGAGTAGAGGGGGAGGAGAACCTCTCTTGACCTGCTAAACACACCCCTTCTAATACACCCCAGAATGCCATTGGCCTTCTTGGCCACAAGGGCACACTGCTGGCTCATGGTCATCCTGCTGTCCACTAGGACCCCCAGGTCCCTTTCCCCTACACTGCTCTCCAACAGGTCTGTCCCCAACTTGTACTGGTACATGGGGTTGTTCTTGCCCAGATGCAGGACTCTACACTTGCCCTTGTTGTATTTCATTAAGTTTCTCCCCGCCCAACTCTCCAGCCTGTCCAGGTCTCTCTGAATGGCTGCGCAGCCTTCCGGTGTGTCAGCCACTCCTCCCAGTTTTGTGTCATCAGCGAACTTGCTGACAGTGCACTCTATTCCCTCATCCAAGTCATTAATGAATATATTGAATAGAACTGGTCCCAGTACCGACCCTTGAGGGACTCCGCTAGACACAGGCCTCCAACTGGACTCTGTCCCATTGACCAACACTCTCTGGCTTCTTTCCTTCAGCCAGTTCACAATCCATCTCACTACCCGATCATCCAGACCACACTTCCTCAGTTTAGCTGCGAGGATGCTGTGGGAGACAGTGTCAAACGCTTTACTGAAATCGAGATAGACCACATCCACAGCTTTACCATCATCTATCCACTGGGTTATGTCCTCATAAAAGGCTATCAAGTTGGTTAAGCATGACTTCCCGTTGGTGAAGCCATGCTGAGTGCCCCTAATGATCCCCCTATCCTTGATGTGCCTAGAGACAGCACCAAGGACAAGTTGTTCCATCACCTTTCCGGGGATGGAGGTGAGGCTGACCGGTCTATAGTTACCCGGGTCCTCCTTCTTGCCCTTTTTGAAGACTGGAGTGACATTCGCTTTCCTCCAGTCCTGAGGCACCTCTGCCGTTGCCCACGACTTAGCAAAGATGATGGAGAGTGGCCTAGCAATGACTTCCGCCAGCTCCCTCAGCACCCACGGGTGCATCCCATCAGGGCCCATGGATTTATGGACGTCCAGGTTGCTTAATTGGTCCCTGACCCAGCCCTCATCTACCAAGACAGATTCCTCCTCTATCCTGACTTCTTCTGGGGCCTCAGGGGTCCGGGGCTCCTCAGGACAGCCTCCAGCAGTATAGACAGAGGCAAAGGCGGCATTCAGTAACTCTGCCTTCTTCTTATCCTCTGTCTCCAGGGCCCCCACCTCATTCATCAGTGGGCCTACATTGCCTCTAGTGTTGGCTTTACCTGCAATGTATTTGAAGAAGCCCTTTCTGTTGTCCTTGACCTCTCTTGCAAGGTTTAATTCCAAGGAGGCCTTAGCTTTCCTAGTTGCCTCCCTACATCCTCTGACAACAGACTTCTATTCCTCCCAAGTGACCAGCCCCTCCTTCCATGATCTGTACACCCTCCTCTTCCACTTGAGTTTGCCCAGCAGTTCCCTGTTCAACCATGCAGGTCTCCTGGTACCCTTCCTTGACTTCCTACCTGTTGGGATGCTCTGATCTTGAGCTCGGAAGAAGCAGTCCTTGAATGCTAACTAACTATCTTGGGCCCCCTTAGCTTCTAGTACCCTGTCCCATGGGATTTCCCCTAGCAATTGCTTGAAAAGGCCAAAGTTGGCCCTCCTGAAGTCCAGGGTTGTGATTCTGCTAGCTATTCTGTTCCTGCCACATGAGATCCTGAACTCTACCATCTCATGGTCACTACAACCAAGGCTGCCCTCAACCTTCACCTCTTCAGCCAGACCCTCCTCGTTAGTGAGGATAAGATCCAGCAGTGCTCCTCTCCTAGTTGGCTCATCCACCATTTGCATCAGAAAGTTATCATCAACACACTGGAGGAACCTCCTGGACTGAGGATGGCTGGCTGAGTAGGCCTCCCAGCAAATATCAGGGTAGTTGAAATCCCCCACAACAACCAGGCCCTGTAATTGTGAGACTGCTCTCAGCTGCCTGTAGAAGGCCTCATCACCCTCCTCATCCTGATCCGGTGGCCTGTAATAGACACCCACAACAGTATCACCCCTGCCAGCCTGCCCCTTAATTCGCACCCACAAACTCTCAACTCGCTCCTGATCTGCCCCTAGACAGAACTCAATACATTCTAGCTGCTCACTCACATAAAGAGCAACTCCACCACTTCTCCTTAGTGGCCTGTCTTTCCTGAACAGGACATAGCCATCCATGACCACATTCCAGTCATGCGAGGCCTCCCACCAGTCTCTGTAATTGCCACTAGATCATAGCCCCCCCGACCGAACACAGATTTCCAACTCCTCCTGTTTATTCCCCATGCTGCGTGCATTGGTGTACAGGCATTTCAGGGAGCGAGCTGAGCACACCGATTTCACCCCAGGGGGATGGGAGGCCTCCTGGTCTACCTCAACACTAGAGCGTTGCCCCAGTGGTGCAAGCCCAGCTACTACCCCATCCCCCTTCGAATCTAGTTTAAAGCTCTCCGAATGAGCCCTGCTAATTCCTGTCCCAGAACCCTTTTGCCCCTACAACATAAACCTTTCCCATGTATTACCGTCACGCCTGGTGTCTTATAAAACCAGCCATTATCAAAGAACCCAAAGCCCTGCCTGTAGCACCAGTCTCGTAGCCAGGCATTTATAGAGAGAATCCTATTATTCCATCCCATGTCATCACCTGAAAATGGAAGGAGGGAGGAGAAAACAACTTGTGCCCCAGACTCTTTCACCAACCGTCCTAGGGCCTTGTAGTCTCTTCATCCCCCTCAGACTATGGGATGCAGCTTCTTCCCCACCTGTCTGGAAGATCAGCAGGGGGTAGTAGTCTGTGGCCTTCACCAGGTTGGGGAGTTTCCTGGTGATATCCCTGATTCGGGCTCCAGACTGCAGACCTCCCTGTGATGGGGGTCAGCTCTGCATATTGGGCCCTCAGTTCCCTTTAGGAAGGAGTCTCCAACCACTAAAACTCTTCTCTTCTTCCTTGTGGAGGAGGCAGCTATACGCCTGTCAGGTTTTTCTGACTGTGGTGGGACCTCTGATATAGGTTGCTTCTCCACCACATCCCCATTGGACCAGCTGTATTCCACTAGGGCTTCATATCTATTGCTCAGAGGCACCTGTGGAGGCAAGGTAGGCAAGGAGGGCACTCACCTTTTGCCACAGCCATAGACTTGCCTCCACTCACTCCTCTCCTCTAGGTTATTGTTTTCCACCTGAGAGGGTCAGAGTACAGGGGTCCCTCGATCCTGGGAGCTCTCCGGCAGGTGCTCCCATTTTTGTTGCAGGGAGGGCAGAGCCTGGCTCCACCAGTCTGTCTCCATTTCAGCCTCCCGAATGCTCCTAAGCCTTTCTACTTCGGCTTGAAGCCTTTCAACCTGGCTTTGCAGCTGTGCTGCTCGGCCAAGCAGATCATCTACTTGCTCACAGTGCACACAGCCCCCTGTCCCCACAGAGATGGTGTAGCATTCCCTGCAGCCTGCAACCTGCACCATCGCCTCCTTCCATGGGAGCTCTGTCTGGGTTCCCACATCCATTTTGGTCTTCTTCCGCCGGGTGGAGACCATTGTTCTTTCACTGAGCTGGGAAATACCTGTTGGTGACACCCCTGGTTCACAGCTCCTTGGCGCCTTCACAGCTTGGCTAGTTCACAGCTCCTTGGCACCTTCCTCGCCTTGTGCACTGGGAGGGAGTCAGCGCCCTCTCCAACGAGCTGCAAACGGCTGTGGCCTCCCCCGCCCTGGGACACACCCAGTCACTGCTGACTCCCCCTCTCCCCTCTGGGCAGGGACTAGTCCCTGTTCTCCCAGAGGCTCCTTATCACCTGATCGACAGGGGGTGGTGTTACGCCCCCCCCTCTCCTGATTCGTTGCCGGGAACTTCCGGGTCCAGGGGAAAGCAGCTCGGGGCTGCTGCTCGGGGGGCCCAAAGTATGAAAACCGCCCGATACTGCCCGATCTCGCCTCGCCCCGCACTGACCTCAGTCGCTGCCGCTGCTGCCGCTGTTGCCGACTGGCATGCAATATATGCAATATAACTTGATTGATTCGTTAGGTATTAGCTCATATTTTGCTATAAAGCCACTGGGTTATTTCAGGCCACTGTTTCATACTTCCATTTCTTTCCTGGAGTCGGCCAGGAATTGATGTTCCTGAGTTTGTACTGGAAGAGATTTCCACACTCTTCTTACTTGGTATCTTGCACTGAGGTAATACATTAACATTATATAAGTTCATCTACTGGTGATCTCTGTACTACAAGTATTTGAATGCTTTCCTTTTTAGATGCTTAAAGCTGTTTAAATTTTGCCAAAGCTGACAGCCTGGCTGTCCTTTTCTTAATACATATCTTTGTCTCTAGCTTGGAACTTCATTGAAAAACTTCATAAGAAAAAGCTCTTCTCAACAGTAAGGTTAGAAGGAGAAAAAGTTACTTAGTTTAAATTAAGGAAAGAGTCTTGCAGTTTTATCCTATCTTGTAGGGGGGAGCAAAAAGTGTCATGGAGGGCTGACATATTCTAATACTTCCATGGTTTGTAGCATAGGCTTCAAATGGAGTGGAAGGCCCACCCTACAATCAGAATGTACCTCTTGCTATCTCTGCAAAATTTTCAAAGGAGTGACTGCAGAATAGAAACTATTCACCATGCATAATGGTAAGGGGATAAAAAAAAGATATTGAAGAGAAGCTTATTCAGTAATGTCAACCACTCATTGTTCTTAATGAAGCAGAAGTCTTGGGGGGCTGGGGGGAACATTAGCCCATTTGTGAACAGTGTCATAAAGTGTATTGGCAAGATGTGCAAATAACCATTTATAATAAGAGTTAATTGCTTGGATAAATTTCATGTTTGTTACGTGAATGTTCTTTTAACACAGTCTGGGCTGTCTTCTAACATACCTGTATTCATAAATAGCGAGCAGATCAGAAGCCATCTGCATCGGGCCGTTAGGTTTACTTGTCCTAGAATGACTGAAGGTCTCTCCTGTTGGTTTTGATGTTGACAGTTTGCTTGGGCTTGGACACACAGTTCTGTGTGCATTGAAACCCCCTAGGATGTCTGGGGATTTCTTCAGAGGTACCAGCGTACCTGCTTTTCCATGCACCTGCTCCTCTGTTAATGCTGCTTGAAGGTCCAGAAGTGCCTTTAAAGTGACATAGATGTGTACATAGATTTTGGTCTGCATAGGAATCGCGTTACGTGTGGGGGAAAAATTAGGAAGTTACTCAAAGTCACCTAGCTGATCGAGCCTTCTCAAATAAGCTGTAGTCTTTCTAGACATTATGGTCGATTAAGGAACTGAAACTGTGCTGTAAGTCAAGAGAAATGCTTTTTTAGTAATGAGTATGTTGTGATCCCTCACCCCCTGGGCTTGTCACAGTCAGTGGCTCGGGGACTCGGTGAGGGGCAGTGGCACCCCCAGCTGTTGTGTGACATTTCAACAGCGGCTTCTGCTGTTGTCGCATGGATTGCTTTGTGTGGATCCTGAGCCAACAACAAGTATAAACCTCAGCCCTGAAATGAAACTTGTAAAGGTGTGTAAATCAGAAGGACTGTACCCTGGAGAGTAATAAATGTGACTTGCTATTTTGCTAGAGATATGGAGTAATCATTCACTTGCAAGAAGTGCGCTTCCATGTCAGGTTTGGGGTAACTGAGGGTCTCTTGCTCCCCAGAGGGGAGACCTGCACTCCTGAAATGTCTTTCCCTGTTTGGATTATTTTATGTTATTCTGCTCTGTATCCTGTCATCGCCAGCCACATAACTGTTCTCAGGCTGCTTTTGAGGAAGAAAGAAGTATGGCTAGAGGAAAAAGTTGGCTTTTTTTTTCTTCTAGCTGCTGGTGGGAAAGATTTAAATGTTTCCAAAGCATTGGTGTGCTAATGCTTGCATTAATCACAAAAAAAAGCCTCCTTAATTAGAGGTGAAAGTGTGCAGACACTTTAAGAAATCACTTAGTCTCTCTCCATTCACACCTTCGGTAACTTGAGTTTCTCTTTGTGTATTGATAAATCCTTTGGCTCCCAAGACTGTCATATTGGAGGTTTTAAAAATACTGTGAGTCTTGTAATGTGACAGAGGCATAGATAGTAAACTGGAAAAGCAGCTGACAAAACTGGACCTTAATTCAGATCCATGTGTATTTCAGTCGTAAAACACTTAGTTTTTAGCTTGTGGAACACTAGATTGTATGGGTATGATTACTACAGGACACATCTAATCTGTTTTCCCAAGTGGTTATTGGCTGTCCTTGCCAGTTACTTGCTTCTCCCTGCTAACATTTCATTTTTCCTTTTTAGTTTGACTACTTTACTGATAGAATGAAAAAGGAAGATCTTGGGGATGATGAGGACTTCTTTTCAAGCTGAAAGGATTCTCTTGAACTTGGGTTTTAAGTGCAACACAGTAGAATCTAATAGATACTGATACTTCTGTGTCTCAGAACACCTTTCTTGGGCAAAGAAAGGGATGGAGGAAAAACAAATAGTTATTTCTAAGACTCCTAACACAGATACTAATGTTAAGTCTTAAGAGATGTGAGAGCATGTGTTACAGTGAGCTGTAACAGAAGCTGCAATAAGCCATAGATATAGGGGAAAGTCTTTTTCTTCCGTATCATATTTGGTCCTTCTATGCACACTTACTTTCAAACAGGGTTTATAGTTAAATGACAAGAAAGGATAATGCATTGTCATTAGTATTTTCTAAAAGTTTGTGTACTCTGCTGTTTTGGAAGGGGGGGGAGATCTTCTTGAAAGTATCTGTGTCTGATTGGAATATTTAATCCTTCAGTTAGCTGCCCCATTCTTGGGTAATGACTTATTTAGTAGCAATGCATCTCTAGCAGGAGGCTTGAATTAGTGATTGCTGGTTCATGTTTCTGTTCTGTGGTTTTGGCCCTTATCCTTTTTAAAGCTGATTTCCATGAAGCTGATTATGTGCAGGCTAGAGTTAATCTGTAATGCTATCTGTTTCACTGACACCTCTTCCAAGGCAAAGTGTTAGTTTGTGGCCAGGAGCAATCCACCCCTCCCTCACTTTTGGAAATCAGTTAGTGGATGTATTTTGGTCTCCTTCTACCTAGGGCGGTGAACGCATTTCACTGGAGTGGCTGGCTGCAGTTCTTGGAGGTTGTGGGGTGAAGGAAGGGTGCCTGCCACACTGCATATTAATGAGCTCTTGGAATCAAGGACCTTAGTTTTGCAAAAATGGTTATAGCTTTGGTGCCTTCAATAATAGGGAAGTTTGGTGTTGGGAGTCAGGAGGACACTCCTAGCTAGCCCTGTGAAACAACAGTGTCTCTTTCATGCAAGACCAGACTTGCACTGAGAGATAGAGTAGTGTATTTTCACGTTCTGTTACCTGAAAGAGTTGTAAAGTATTCATAGTGTCTTTCTGTTTTCTTTTTTTTTCCCCCCCTTAATACTACAAGGTCCGTCACCCGGTCGTCTGTGTCAACAACCATGTTTTCTGTTCCATTTGTATTGAAGTGTGGCTGAAGAACAATAATCAGTGCCCAGCTTGCAGGATTCCCATCACACCTGAAAATCCTTGCAAGGAAATTATAGGTAAGGACAACTTCAGGCTAAGAAATAACTTTCTGGTGTTTACTTACTGGGAGAGATTCTTTTGAGTCCAAAGATGTCTGGATATTTTTTCCTGTGTTTTTTTTTACCAGCGTCTAAGGAAGATCTGACTTTAAATCTTTCCGGAAGCATACATAATAGCTGCAAGGTAAAAATTCCAAAGATTATGTGTATATTCATGGCTAGATTATTCAAAGGCAGCAAGTACCCCACAGCTCTAGTGATTGTTTTTTAAATCTTAATTGGACGGTGCCTTTAACTGAAAAAAATACATCTTGCTTGAAGTGCTCTACCTGTGCATTGCAACCTAAGAGAATAGCATTTACCTGAGAAATAGTGTACTTAAATTCAGAATCTTGAATGAGTATGTGGTCTTTTTTCTTTTTTTTTTGTTGTTTGTTTGTTTTGTTAACCATTTTCTCTCTTTTGCTTTATTTTTAAGAAAATGTCTCTTAGAACAGAAATAAGACAAAGCTACAACACCTGAATGAGGATCTGAACTTCCCCAGAGCTAGGAAGTACTATGATCTTTATTTGACATAAAATGTCAGGTCTGCTATTCGGTTCTGAGAGAAAAATATATCTGAACAATCTCACTTTAGAAACTTACACTATCTTGTACTAATAAAATGTATGCTTGATTTCCACCCCCCAACCCACTTAGCTCTGTTTTAATGGTATAGTCTTAAATAAGGTAGGATTCTGTGAAGGAAAATACAAAGTTGAAAAATTCAAAAATTGTCTTCCTGCTGTGAGGCAGGATTTTGACTTCTAAACATCACTAATAGATACTCCTGTTTAACCTGTTCTGAAAATGAAGACTTTAAATCTCCCATGGTAGTAGACTGGTCCAATATTAGCTGTATTTGTAGTTGATAATATGAAAAGCACTGTAAGGTGGATTGCTGGTATTGAACTGACTGAAAAAGAAACAGTATTAGTGTTTCTTTCATCCTGTGCTTCTTTAGGAGGAACGAGTGAACGTGATGCTATGTTTAGTCCGACAGTCAGAAAACACCTACGTAAAACAAGGCTTGAATTGCTCCACAAAGAATATGAGGTAAGGACATGGGGAGGGTTGTGACTTTCCAGATGAACTGTAACTGTTAAAGTACTGTATACAACTGGTCCTTTTGCTTTGAGTCCCATTGGTTTTAATTTGAGTAAAGGTTTATACTGGATCTACATGAAACTCAGCTGCATTAAAATCCCACCTTCTGGCTAAGGTTACTTCAAGCTGGTGCTTGAAGTGGTGCTGCTGAAGTCATGATATTCTTTCTATGCTACAGGTAGCCAAGTACAGCCAATTCTATAGTTTTGTGGAAATTCCACCCCCAGGTGGTATCAGAGGGTTTTCGTTATGCATATTAGATGTTGGGAGCTTTTTGTTTTGTCTTTGATACAAGTGCAAACATTTTCTGAAGTAATTCCCTGTTGCTCAGGGAGACTAAATTTCTTCTTAAAGAATATTGCTTATTGTTACCTCTGGCATAGGTTAATTCTTATCACTGTTGCTTTATTGTTTTCTGAAAGTGAGTGAATGCTTGGAAGTTTTACCTCCACTCTCCTGCTGGAAAAATATTCTCCTAGGAACAAGGTGAAAAAGTGTTAATAAGGAATATGCTTAGTTTGTTTTCTCAGCTGTTGTTTCCTTAGTAGCAGCAGTGTGAAGACATCACATATTTTGCAAGGAAACCCATCTCAGGGAGGAGAAGGAGAGAAAGGAAACGGACACTGTATCTATCCTTAACACTGGGGAAGTAAGGGTTGTCTTTTACAACAACCTTGCGTGTAGCTCAGCTTCTTTCATCCTCTATGAAAGAAGGAGTCAGGAAAAGGAGGTTTCCTGCCTTTCTGTTGAATCAACTCCAAAATCACACAGATAGGCATAGGGTAACATAAATCTCTTCAAAAAAACTAAATTTAAAATGGTTGTTCTCATGCTGGGGGGGGAAAAAAAAAAAGCTTGATTATTCGTGCAAATATGCCTTGGATTTATGTAAATGCCATATATGGCCTCCTTTAGTAATCTGACCTTGAGCAACTCAATTATTTAAGTTGAGGAACAGTGTAGAAGACGTTTTCAGGAGAAATTATTTCTTTTATCCCTTTAACAACAGGCTTTTGAAGGTTTTTGCTTCTCTGTGGCTTCAGACTGATACAGCTAAGAGCTTTATTCTTTGCGTTTTGCGAGTCTTTCCTAAGATGTTGCTACTTTTGTGTTGCTGGAGCAGCCTCTTCCAGGCAGTGTTCTGTCCATTTTGAATCTTGAGACTTTCAGCATCTGAACATGTGATGTTTCAGAATGATATGAGAGAAACATTCTCGAATAACAGCAAATGAGTCAGCAGAGGACAACCTTAAGAACACTCTTGATACAGGAAATCCTCCCACAGAGTGCCCTAATAATAGATTCGTGTTGCTGAATGCTTTGAAGCTTTTGGTCTGCCCGCCAGTTTGTTCAGGGTCCTTTATGTAGTCAAGGGATTCCCTTCACTAAAACCTTCACTATGCTCAAGTGTGCAGGTTGATTAAAATCCTGCCTAGAGCACAATATGTAAGCGTGCTTAGATATATGTGTAAGTGAAGGCATGCATCTGGGCTTGCCAGAACCCATGTTTTTAAAGTGCTGTGGGAACTTGCCAGTATTATTTAATTAATCTTGCGCATTATTTTAATGCCTGTGAATTTCTGACACCTTTAGGATGAAATAGAATCCCTGCAAAAAGAAGTGGAAGATCTGAGAGGTAAAAATCTCAGTTTACAGACACAGATGAAATCTCTTCTGGATCCTACAGCATCAGCTTTGTCTTGCCAAAATGAGGAAACTAGCCAGTCAGCAAATAAAGCAAGTACCAGTGGCCCAGAAACCCCAGAGGAATGGAGCAAAAAGCTGAAAGCTGCCAATGATATATGTGAAAAAGTGATGGATAATGTGGAAAAGCTAAAGGAGGTAATAAATACACTTCTTCAGCTATCTTGTAGTGTACATGTCTCGTGTTAGTTAAATGGGAGGGAGAGCCAGCATGACCTCTGGGTACTTCATAGATCCAGAAGAAAGAGGAAAAAATTGAATTCTGGTGACTCTTGGTGTTATCACAGTATTTCCATATAGCCTTTGCAAGTGTCAGATGTTATTGCTTGTTCTAGTGAGTCTTGTGTGTGACTCTTCTTCAACTCCTCTGTCACTCTATGACTGGGTAATTGGATTATAGTAGCACTTGTCATCAGTATTGATGACAGATTTTTCAGGCTTGCAATAATCTATATAATACATCTGTTTTACAACATTCAATGGCCAAACACAGTACAGTTGGCTGAGGCAGATTTTGCACTATTGCCCTCCCTGATAGCCGATATTTTTGGTGCAATTTGCTGAGACAGAGTAACTTGACCCTTTGACCGAAAATAGACAAGCTTCAGCATTTTATGACCAGTAGATCCTATACTGGAAACCTGCAGCTTTTTTTGTACATCTTGAATGTAATATAAAAAAAAACCCTGATACTGCAGAAGGAGGGGTGCAGAAGATAAGTCATGTGAAAATACATTTAAACAAAAATATCTTGCAAAATCTACCTGCAGGCATGAGAAGGATCACCTCAGACGTTGAAGAGTAGTGAAATTTCAAGATTAATTTGGAAGGCAAAGGGGAGAGAACTGGACTTGCTTTTATTCAAAATGCTGCCTTTTTTTCTTCCATTAACAATCCTGGGTTGCCTCCTACAAAACCAAAGCGTTTTGCGTTTAGGACATTTTTTTCCGTTGTAAGCATTAAAAGTGTTTTTAAAGAAACAGTTTTCCTGCGCTGCAGACTCAGAGGCCCACGTTATACTGTTCTGCCATTCTGTTGTTGTTAATGGGACACTTCTAGGTTTGCCTCTGTGTAGTCTAACGCAAATTGTGGCCCTGATTCGACTGTGTGATAAACACTAAAAGGAATAAACTGAGTTTCCGTAATTAGCTTTTTCAATAGCTTAGCTAGACTCAGACTTCAACTTTACAGGCTGGGACACATCTTCTGCCCTCTTAAGAGGATCCCAGGAGCCACAGAGACACTTGTAGTGGTAAAAAGGGATTCGCAGCAAGGAGTTCTTGTCTGCCTAATTTTGGGGTTTTTTTTTCTGTAAAGTTAAGCTGTGCTGCCTCTTTTTTTTTTTTTTTTTTTTTTTTTTTTTTTTGTGGTGACTAAGGTTTTTAACTTTTTCCCTAGGTAAGTGAAAAGAAAAATATAGCAGGGACAGAGGGAGGGGTGTGTTTGGGGTTTTTTCAATATAACTTCAGCCTTAGCAAGAAAAGGGGTTTAAGTTTATGGGGTCTCTGAATTTGATTAAGGGTTAGATACAAATAGAGATTTAAATCGGTTTTAGGGACCAAGTCTTAAACTTAAATGATCGTAGAATCATTTAGGTCCTTAAATGATCATAGAATCATTTAGGTTTGAAAAGACCTTTAAGATCACAGAGTCCAACACTCCCTTCCCATCTGTTCAACAGCTGCTAAATTCCAGAAGTACCTAAGGTCACTTGTCTCTTCTTTTACACCTTGTTTCACTTCTAAGCGTGCACTGACCAACCCCAGTCCGAACAGCAAGACCTCTTTCCCATATACACTCAATCTGGAACCAGAAACCTTCTTATCGACTAAAGTACCTGACCCAGGAGCTTCAACCACCCATCGCTTCCCAGTGAGACAGGGTCCATCAGAAAATGTGGTTGCCATCACTTTCTTTTTAAAACCAGAGTGAGTCAGGAAATAGCAGCCACCTTTATCATTTAATATCCTAGAGCAGAAACTCCCAAAGTAGGCATCATTACTTTGAGTGGAGTCATAATGAGTATGGAAGTGGTGATACAAACCCAGTAGCAGAAATACTAGACAATGTACATTCATTAGTAATGTGGTTACATGAACTCATTAATCTAGACGTTGTGCTGCAAGTGAGGATCCCTTGCAGATTACTGGCTTGGAGGGTAGAGCACTGTCTGGAAGAAAGACACCAAAGAGATTCAGTCCTGCCTTGACGTGTGCCAGGTGGATGCCCTACCTACCAACTCTACACAAGTTGTGCAATTTTCTGTTTGATTGTGTGGCTGGGGGAACTGTCTCTGGAAACAGAGAAATGTCTTGGCCATCTTGTCAAATGGTTTGATGCTCCTTTGAAAGTGAGGTGTCCTGGATTCTTACTCATTGCTTTCAGGACAGTTTTTTGTTTTTTTATTTTTTAAATGCCAATTAGTTGATGTTCAGGCCCCAAAGCCCTGGGCTCACCCTTCCCATTCCTTCTTTACCAGAAGTCTCAATTTACTCTTTCTGTCCCTAGGAATATTGTGGTCATTGTGGGTAGGGGGGGTGGTGGTGGTGTTTTGTTTTTTTTTTTCTGCTCCATTCCTCCTACCCCCGACAGTCTTAGCCTCAACTTGGGAGGTTGCTGGGGATATTTGTATAAGCATTTAGAGTTTTCCGCCTCTCTTCTTGCACTGTTTGATGCTTCTGAAAACATACATTTCACTCTTGAGCCCAGTTGCATAGCTCCTTCTTCAGATCTAACTCTAGATCACACTTCTATTACACAGTGGAAGCATCGTCTAATTAAGGCTATGAATTACGAGTCCTGGACTGGTGGTGCTGTTTTTAGCATACAGAGATTGAGCAGACTGTGAAGTGCAAAGAGTATTTTCTACTTGTTAGGATGGTGGCTTTGTTGTTCTGAAACATGGCAGCAGGAAAACTTCTGTTTATAGGAAGTATCTTGTTAACAAGGGTGTCTGCTGAACTGAGAAGAAGGAATTGACCTCAATTCAAGGAATAAGAAGGGTTGTGAATCAGGAGTCTTAATCACAATGTCCTGGAAGAAAGTGAAGAAAGACTGCAAATAGCTTGTCGTAATGGATTAACATCTATAACTATGCTTTAAAAACAAGCAAAAAAACCCCAAAGTAATCTTACTCTCACTTGGAATGGAGGAAGCTGTTCAACATTAGTTTTGCTGATACCTGCACATTGTAATGTTAATGTACTTAACGTATTTAGTCATGTCGAAAAAAAAAAAACATGGAATTGCCATTAGTACATCTCCTTAATGACTTTCTGTACTAACTTAACATAGCTGTGTTTATTTCCCTAGATAGGACACTTGCGATGTATTTTGGGAATATAAATAAAAAATGTCTGTTCACTATTCGGTTTTGCAAGCCATTTCCCATGGTGATTTTTAAGTGGTGGCCCTGTCTGAAGGCTGTTTCCTGCCTTCACATTTCTAGTTCTGTCTCTTTAAAAAGGAGAAACAGCTTGTCCTATAAATATTAGAAGTCATTTCTGTTTTACTGTATACTTATTTTTTTCCTTTTCTTTTCCTTAGGCAAATAAGAAACTGAGCATGGAAAACAATAGCCTTTTAACAGAGAATTTGCGACTAAAAGCTGAAGTTGATAGTAGATCACCCCAAAAGTATGTGAATGTTTTAAAAGCTACCATATTTTATTTATAAACTGTTTAACTGTTGTAGGACTTTAACCTAAAACTGTGGTGGTGTATGTGGTGTTACATGTGTGTCTCCAGGTAGACTTTGGAATTTTTATCCTCATAGACTTGGGTGTCAAATGCAGCGTACAGAATAGCAGCAAGTCTACAGTGAAGGAATATGACATGACTACAAGTGCTATTCCTTGCATTATCTGGCCAATATGGAAGGAATGAATTTATTAGTTGAATTCTACAGTTAACTTATTTTTGTTATTGGGAAATTTCTAAATCTGGTATATGGTCAAAGTAGAAGGTCTGTTACTGAGCGCAGAGGTTCTCGTTGTTTGTATTTGTTTTGTTTTGTTCTTCCTTTTGCTGCCTTCAGGGACTTAGGCTCCCTGTTCAAGGAAAGTCCCTGATAGCTTTGTGTCTGGGCAAAATATGTAGAATCAAGCTTCTGCAGCATGAGA
Source organism: Nyctibius grandis (assembly GCF_013368605.1). Classification (NCBI taxonomy): domain Eukaryota; kingdom Metazoa; phylum Chordata; class Aves; order Nyctibiiformes; family Nyctibiidae; genus Nyctibius; species Nyctibius grandis. The sequence goes on from NC_090659.1 coordinate 77,589,845, forward strand.
ACATGGTTCCCAGAACTGACACCTGTGTTTAGTACTTGGTCTTAAACCATTAAAACGTCAGTGACAATGACCTCAAAAAGCAGAAACTTTGCCACACTGATTACAGCTGTGTGCTAAGTACCTCTCCTTGGAAGTACTTTGGGAAGCGATATGTTCATGTTTTTAAAGTTGTGTTCCTTTCTTTCATTGTTTTTTTACCTTTTTTCTCTGATTGGTTTAGAACTTGGAAAGCTAAGAGCAGCATTGGCCAAAGGTTTATATGGTGCTTTTGAGGAAGGGAATTGAGGGGTACCGTGTAATGTGTGAAGAGAGCTCCCTGGATTTTGCTCTAGTTCACAACTTACTTGCTGGAAGATGAAAGTCATCCTTATAGAGAGCTTGCTTGCCAGACTGCTTGTCATTCAAGACCACAGGAAAGAAGATGCATGATCCTTGTCCTATGCTTTTAAATGCATAAAAGTACATTCTGCCCTGAAGTCCCCTAATAAGGGAGATAGAGCCCTGTTTAAGGTATTGGCAATGGAGAGGGCTTTAATGGCATGGAGTATCTTTTCCCGTAAGATTCGAGAGCAAGTTGGCAAGGATGGCAAACTTGAAAATTAAATAGATGTAACTAAATACATCCTAGAAAAGAAGAGCTAGAAGAGACCAGATCATCTAACTGGAATGTGCGTTACTGGTATCAGGTGGACATCTTTTCTGTGCAGGTACACTGACTTGCCAGTGCAGTTATTTCAGTGTACTGTATTCAGAATTGTCCAGAAGGTAATTTTTGGAAAAAAGTTTATGAATGGCTCTCTAGTGCAGTTTAAAATAGCTACCGGACTGGATCTTTGTAATTTAGTGTCACCACCATTGTTCCATTTGTCATGTATTTCTTAGCTTCAGAGTGTCAGGTATGGATTCATGCTTAAACAACTGGTTAGATATCTAACTAAAACTTGTATGGAATTCTTTTTGAAAGGATTTGTCAGTATTCAGTTCCTTTATCCCAAATGTAGTTAATTTTGTGCATGATGACACTGGAGCTAAATATCACAACCTGAATTATTTTAATAGGCTTTGCTTTATAGCAAAGGAAACACTGATAGCAGGTAAATGATCCCTTTGTAACACAGACTCTACCTCTGACATCACAGGAAAAATATAATTAGCCTTTTTCAAATGTCAATAAAAAACTTTCTTTTATCATAGTCTTGAGTTGTTTTTTCTTTGTTTATATGCATTAAAACCTGCTGAAAAAATGCCATGTATGCCAATAAAATTGATATTGCAGCCATGTCAGGGATTTTTGCACAATTTTTTAATTGATGATGCTGATTGATTAGATTTTTTTTTTTCATGAAACATTTTTGAGAGTAGACCTTCGCTGGAATACCATACCATCATATATGGTATGGTTTCTTGCTCTGATTCTTACCAAAAACCTGTGTTATTCTCCCATTTCTCAGGCAAATCAGACTGAGTGTTCGGTGGTTGTTTCTTGCTCTTTGTTTGCTCTTTCTCCTGAGGAATTATCAGTGACTTCTGTTTGCCTGACACAGAACAGGAAAACTTCTAAAACTTAAGTTTTGCAGGATGATAAAGCCCTATTACTTCCAGCTCTACTTAAAATAGAAAACTGTTAGGTCTATTGGCAAGGCACAATGGATCTAAAAGCATTTTTGGCAAAGGGATGTTTGCTTTTTACCTGAAGGAAAATAACTAGCAAGTCCATCTACTCCAGGGTATAGTGTATTTTATGAATGGTTAGATTCAAATTAGCTTGAACCAGACTTCTAGGCTTCCTAGGAGTCTTTTCCCTAAATATTTAATTTCTTCCACCAGTTAAAATCCCAGTCTGAAAAACTATCTGTAACATGCAGAAAATTGTTGTGTTACCTCTTTTCTCTGGTTTTGTGAGTTGTTTTATCGTTGTTGTTTTAGGGTTTATTTCCCCTTTCTCCAGTTTTACAGTTTATCTTGTCTAGATGTGTGACTTCAGGTACCTGCACTCTGAAATCTAAGACTGTTGACTTTTTAGGTCATTCTGCACAACATTCAGTTTTTATCAAAGTCAAATATTTCCACTCATGCCAGACTATTTAATTCAGTCTGCATTTCACTGAGCCTGCAAATAGGCTTCTAGTAACCTGTGTCCAGGGTGCAGAGGGTAAGAACGCTGCTATATTCCTTGATAGAAAACTGGGCTTCATTCTCACCTCCCCGCAAGCTTGCTGTCACAGAGTGCCCATCTTCAAAGATCAGCTGCAGTGTGGCCTTAAAAATAAATAGGAGAAAATGCTATTTAGTAGCCTTCAAAACAACTTTGAGTTCTTGAGTCATAGCATTAAATCCTGAGGAAGCACCCGCTCCAGGTGTGAAGATCTAAACCTTAAGCAGATGGGTAAGAACATTCAGATCTCGCTGCTTGATTTTGTGGGGTTTCAGGTGTTTTTTTTGTAGTTATTCTGAAGTAATCCTTTCTGGTGGATTTTCCTGATGCTCAGGAGAGATTTCATGAGGAGGGCCATGTGCCTTCAGATTGGTTTGTACTTTGTGAACTGTGCGATGGAGGGGATTTACTGCTCAGTATTTGCTTATATTGAAAATAACTTGTTCTTTTACAAGCTTAGAAAATTAGCTATAGCAAGTGTTTCTACTACTTCCTTCAAGAAGGAGCAGTTGCACACTTTTTTCTGTCTGCCAAACTGGTCTGTAGAATGGAAAGCAGTAGTAGGCCATACCCAAGATTTTTTCTTCAGTGAAACCAAATTCCATTACTGATTCTTTCTTTTTTTTTTTTCCCTGGCTTCAGACCTTAAATAGAGCAACATGCTTGAGATATCTCTTGACTTTTTTTTTCTTTCTTGCTGGGAAAAGGCCTGCATCTGACAGTAACTGTGTGTTTTTTCTTCTTAAACGTACCTATGCGAATATGTCACACTTTTAAGGCAATTGTATATAACCTGGGATATTGTCAAGATGTTGCTGCAGATCACCTTTCATAGCTGATGTAGAGGATGACTGCAGAACTTGTTCTCATCCAGCTGCATCTGGTACATGATGTCACAGAAGGGCTGTAGAAACAAGTAGGGCTTTCAGCTGTTTTGTTCTTGGATTTCCTACCTCTTTCCTCCCATCTAACTGCAGAACCAAAGTGAAAATGTGTATCTAAATGATGGGACTGGGTTTGGTTGTGCACTCTGGCATTGCCCTGATCTTAAACTGTGACAAGCCCTGACTGTACATTGTCATTTCTCACTTCTTATCCTTTGTTTTCTTCGGAGGATGGATCGTGCTCATGTATCTGAGCCACAGGGCAGTCCCCAGTCTGGGCAATCAGGTGATTAGAACTGGAGAGTCATCTGCCATGGCATCCTTGCAGCCCCAGTCTTTTGTAAATGGTTATACAGGAAAACTATTTGCTGCAGCTGCTTACTATCCGCAAAGAGAAATGCTGGTATGAGGTTGTGTGGTTTTAAACTGAATTGATATGAGTTAATGACTCAACTAGAGAGACCTGCTACAGTCAGTGGTCACTGATATGTGAAAATAAAACTCTAAAGCTGAATTTGCAGAACTGATAGATAAGAAGAGAAGAAACAATGGAAGAAATTTATTCTCTTGTGAGTGAGAGACTGTTAAACTTCCCAAACAGTTTCTAAATGGACAGCTTCAGGAGTACTCAAACATAACTGAGGGAGCAGTAGTGGAATAATGTGAAAGAAGGTTATTCAGACTTACAGCTATAATGTTTGTTCTTCTTGCTCACTGTACATGAGAGCTGACTGCAGCTTTCTGACTGGTGTCAAGTTAGAATAATGCTGGGACAAGAAGAAGGACTCTAACAGAGGAAAGGTCCTGAAATATGGGGTTTGAGTGCTCATCTAGACATCCAGTGTCACCTCAGACACTGTAACATATCCAGTACACCTGTCTGGGGCTGGCCACTGTGATACAGGACCTATAGGAGACCTGTGTCCTCCCAGAGTGATAGCTGGAGGCCAGCAGTTGTGTAAAAGACCTTAGGCCATGTAAAATGTCACTAGGTGTCTGTGTTGAAGGATCCCAATCCCACCTGAAATGTCCTTCTATTCACTTTATGAGTGACCACTAGTTTCTTTGGGCTTTCAGTTTTCTATAGAGGGGATGTACTTGGAGCAAATGCAGTGAGATACAAACTCATTGTTTACGTGATACAACTAAAGAACAAGACCCTGACACTGAAAAGACTTTGTCCATGCATGAGGGTGTGAAAAGTGCTCTTTACCACATGTATACAGAATACCTTAACATCTACTGAAGAATGGATCGAATTGTTACCAAGTGTGAAACGGTTCAAATACTTGAGGAAAAATAGTTTATGTAGAGTATCAGGCCGAACTTTAATTTATTTTCATGTAACTGTACTGCATTCTACTATTATTATCATCAGACCATAACTTTTTGGCTATGGCAGAGCTCACTGTACATCTGAAGGGAAAGGAAGAGGAGATCTCTTAGGAGAGTGGTTTGGTTTGGGGAGATGGTGAGGATTCTGGCTTCTTTAACCAAAATATGCATGTCTTTTAAACTGTCTGCTGACCTGCCAGGTCAGTCTGACTTATGTAATGCTCTGATCTGGAGTAATTGGTTTAAATATGTGCATTATAATATGGCTGTCTTAAAAATCCATGCCCTTGAAAATTTCAGAAATACATGCATGCAAATCTCAAAGCAGGAACAGAAAGCAACTACTGTTCTGGTGATTAACTGCAGAGGTAACTGTTTGTAGGCACCATGTCAGATGCTCCATTTCTGAAAACCAAAATTCCCAAGCACATCCCTCTGCAACAATTAACATATTAGTGATGCTGTTTGGCTTTGAACAACATACTGTATTTTTTTTTAACCTGAGGACACTTGTTATAAAAGTTGCACTTGAGAACACAGTGCTTCTTCCTCATAAGCAAATCTCAGGCTGTCACTAATGCTATTTGCATTAAATAAACATGTTACACCATTCTTCCATTAAAAAGGAATTGCCAGGTATGCATATAAATGTAAACATGTTTAATTTTTATGTCAAAGTGTCTGTTACAGCAGAACCCAGAAAATCTTGCTTATTTTACATAAGCATTTTTCCCCATTTCTCACTTGGCTGTTAAGCTAAATTGTATTTTTGCATCATTTTTATATCCTTTATTAAGAGCATAAGGTTTGCTCCTGTAAGGCTGTGTGAACAGGTCTGTTAGAGAAAGGGAAATAAATACTTTTGAATCACCCTAGGAAGCAGGAAAGGTCTTGCTCGAGCCCTGCTGTGCTGCAGTGACTCCTTCAGTATCTTAAACCAAAATCTTGAGTTCCTTTTACTGAAGGAGGGAATAAGCCAAAATGTGTTGTATATGAGGACGCTTATTTCACTGTAACCCCCTTCACCTGAAAATATAATTGAAACGTTCCTGAGCTGTCTGTGATTCTGCTTTTATCTGGTTTCATAGGCAAGAGGGAGAAGTCTTGGGCACCTTTTCTTCCATTTCCCTCTTGCATGCAACCAGAAATGGAGAAACGGCTGTAATCAATTGAGAAAACTTGTTACCCAGAGAGTAAGCAAATGTATTCATTGCTATGAAGACAAAGGTAATTGGGTAGAGGTAATGCAGAGATGGGGGGGTCCTTCCCTCGATAGAGTTCCAATGCAGCCAGCTTCTTTTAGGGGAAAAAAAATCTTACGAAGTGAACACTCCTATTCTAAATATAAAACTACTACCTTTCCATTTTGTGTCTACAAAGCAGTGAGTGGCACATACCAAAACTGTGTGAAGCTTAAGCTGATCTGATTTAAAAAGTGGTCTAGTAGCAGTGCTGTGAAAGAGCTTAGACCATTGTGTGAATCGTCCCCAACCATCTACACCAAAATCTTCAAAGTCCTTTAAATATGCAGAAGCAGTTGAGCTGTGAAATATGTCAGTAGATCTGGTTGCTTGTGCCCAACTTGTTTGGGGCTTGTGATACCCCTTGTTCCTTTCCCCAACTGCCCACTTAACTGTATTGCAGTTGTCAGCATTGAGCAGTGTCCTACTGCTTTGGGCTCAGGTATTGGAAGAAACAAAATACAGTTCGGTTCTTTGCTGGAAATGCATGCACAGATTCATGGATATTTTGCCAGCATAGTCGCAGGCCACAGATATACCACGTTCGGACCTCACTGGTCTGAGGGTTGCAATGGGAGCATTTTGCGAAGGAGTGAGGGGATGGAATGGGAATTCCCTGTGACTCTGAAAGATGCTGAAGGAAGGACAGACAGACAAAGAAACAAGGTGGAAATTCCAGGCAGTGTTTGTGCTGGAAGAGTGGATATAAACTTGTGTTCTAACATGGAGCTGCAAGATGGAAAGTGGAGGTTAGTGTAAGCCCACATACAGAATTGTCATTTCTTTGTGATATAAAACCATACGTGTCAGAGTTGTAGGGTGGCTGCAGGTCCTTGCCTCCTTCCTAATAATACCAGAACTTTAATTGTTTTTTCTTTCTGTAAATTGAAAGCCTCGGATGGAGCAGAGAATTCCCTGGTGCCCACCTGTCAGTGACAGGTTAGAATTAGTCAGGGCATATAGCTGAAACCTTCACCTGCCCTCTGGGGAAGGTCAGTCTTGAAAGCTGGTGGAGGATGGGGGAAGGCAAGTCTGTATCTTGACAGTTGAAAATGTGCTCAAGCTAGAAGCCCCACAAACACACAACTTTCACAAACCACAAGTGGCAGGTTTTTTGTATTGGAGTCAAGCAAGAAATTAGGTTGTTCCGGTTGTAAAGCTCAAAAAAACAAGTAGCTTTGAAGTAAGTGGAAGTACCGTCTATGTGATGGCCCAGGAAAAGCTGTATATCTAACGGGAACGTCATTGAAATGGTCTATATAAGTATTTAAACCACTTCAAAGGACTGTTGCAATTTCTGAATTTCATATTGGCATTTTGTATTTGACAAGGTGACATTGTGTAAAAAAATGTATTGTAAAACACTGCTGTACGGTAGGAAAATGATTGAATGTAAATATTTCAAGATGTGGACCACTGTTCAAATGTTATCATAAATCTTTGCCATTGTTTTAGGGGATAATTCTTCATGCATATTTGAGTTGAATGGATAGAACCAGCCCCTGAAAGGGTAATCTGCTTGTTATTGCCTTACTACCACTAATGGCTTAATTTTGGCCTTTCAGGTACTCACCTCCACCTGTACGTTATATATGATGATTTATTCTTTTTCATAACTAGCAGAGAAAAGTTCTGACTTTTGTTTTCAAATTAACACAGTGTTTAATAGCTTTGTTCTTTCTTGAAACGAACTCGCAAAGCACCACGAGGATGTCTTTTTCCAGCTTAATATTTTCTTTCTTTTTTACTTCTTGCAGGTTTGGTAGGTTTACAGTAGCTGCACTTCAGTCCAAAGTAGAACAAAGTGAACGTGAAATGAACCGCCTAAAAAAGGCACTGGAAAGAAGTGATAAATACATAGAAGAAATGGAGTGTCAGCTTTTACAGCTGAAAAATGCAGGTGAAGGAACCCAGACAGTGGGTGCTGTTGGTGAGAGAGCACTTTCCACAGATGCTAAAGGAGCTGAGAGCAGTGAAGATACGACGTGTTTGAAAACCCAAGGTGAGGAAAAAAAAGTTTTGACTACCAGTCAAAGTCCTGACAGTCTTGAACAGCTGACAAGTGGTGGAACTTGTTTAAGCTCTTCTAGTCAAGATGGTTCAAATGGCTCAAATGCCCAGTGTGCCCCAAAGAAAGAACTGTTTTCAGGATGTCAGGATGTTCTTCTGGGTAAAAATACTACAAATATGGATGCCTGCTTAGAAGAGCAGTGGAATAAAATTGAGGAATGTACCCCATATAAGGATGAAGAACTTTATGATCTTCCACCACCATGCACTCCTTTTCTGTCTCTCAGTCGCCTTCAGTTGAACACTCCTGATGGAAAAGAAAGTGCAAGGAAACCATCAACATTCCTGAGAAAACTGAAATTTGAAGAGTTTTGTGACACTTCAGATGACTGCAGCAAAGATTCTCCAGAGCACAGTACAAGCAGCTGTAATAGCAAAAAGAAGCTAAACTGTTTTTCTACAGGAAAATCAGGTTTTTGGGGGCCCTGCCCAACAAATTTTGCTGAGAACTTAGATTTTGATGAATCAGAGCAAAATTCAGTAGCTGGTCAGTCAGATGAGACATCAGCAAAGTCCAGTGATAAAACAAGTTCTTGCTTACCTAAAAGGTTACATACTCTTTGCTCTTCTGAAATGAATCGCACAAGAACCTCCAGTGAGGCATCTATGGATGCTGCCTACCTCGATAAAATTTCCGAGTTGGACTCAATGATGTCTGAATCAGACAACAGCAAGAGTCCATGCTATAATTTCAAGTCTTCCGATCTTGATAATTCTTCAAAGTCAACAGAGTGCTCCAAGCTTCTGAATGAAACTGAGAAGAAACTGGAAGAGATGAATGAGGAACAAAGTATGAAGTGTCCAGAGACAAGCGATCTAGCAGTTGACAGAACTGGCTGGAAACCTGCTACGTTTTCCATCCTCTCCCCATCTGAGCTAGATATGAATGACCACTTTCCGCTGTGTACAGGCCAAAATGTAGGGGCTAGTGATATCAAACCTCCAAACTGTTTATTTCAAAGAGACTTTTCCCAGAGTTTACTCTTCAATAACTCACAAAGGTTGTTTGAGGAACAAAAGTTCGGTTCCTGCTTTTTAAAGATGTCATCTGACCTGCACAATCAGCTTAATCCTCCTTGGGTGTCTTCCTTTATAGCTGAAAGGAAAAATAAAAATGTGAGTCAGTCAACCAAGAGGAAAATTCAAAGCAGCCTTTCCAATGCTAGTCCATCAAAAACCACCAAAAACTGACTCTGCTTGGAAATCGAATGTGACTCAAAGTCATCAACCTCCAAATGTTTAATATTTACAGGTGAACTTAATTTTTAATGACTTCCATGCAACCTGATCCTGTCTTTCGACTATGTGAAAACTGAACGTTCCCTTGCCCATTATAAGCTCTTTCCTAGGAAGAACCATTCCAGATTCTTTTCTTTGGCTAGGCATTTTGTTTGCTTCGGGGTTTTGCGTGGGTTTTTTTAAGTTTTCAGGTTATATGATCTTCCAGTAGTGAGCACAACTAATGTCTCCCTGGAACAGGACAGTTTTAAGTGGTCTTGTCAAATCAGTCATTTATGTAAGAACTTGTTTTAAAGGTTACGTTTCCCATTCCTAAAGATTAGATTTTGTGCATGTAAGGCAGCTACTAGCTATATATCCTATGGATTCATGAAACTGCTATAAAACAATGTCAGTTTTGCCATAAAACTTGCCTCCCAGAGGAAATGTTGCTGCTTGGACTGTTTCATAGCACTGTACTGTACTGAAACTCTTGTTTTAAGTGGGTGTAAAGTAACAGCCTCTTTCTTTTCAGGGTTACAGCACTTCAGTTAGAAAATGTCTCTTTAACACTGCAAACAGGGCTTGTATTTTTTGAAGTTAAGCACAATTTTTAATTTAGTTCCCAAAAAGCATTGTTATTCTAAATGTGTTCAATATGCCCGTATAGACCATAAAAATGGGTTTGTATGCTAATGACTTGTTTACCTAATGTGCACTGAACATTTTACATTAATACTGTACCATTTTACATTAATACTGCATGCTTTTCTATGTGAATTGAATAAAACATGTTATAAGCACTGTAATCCTTGATGTTGCCTCAAATATTGAATTAGCAAAAAGAGAATGGGGAAACTTTTTTTTTCATAATTTGGAAAATATCTAAGTTTTGTAAAACATAAATGTGAGCTTATTCACAAAAAAAATCCAATCCCCCTTCCTCCTCCTTGTTAGATATATTACCATTCTAGTGTCAGCATCAATACGGTTGATGGAAACGGCTTTCGGCCTCTCTGGAGGTGACTCTTCCATAAAGTATTGCATAGGTCAACATAATGTGATGGCCTACTACAGGCAGGAGACCTAATTAAGCAGCAGAGCAAAATTGGTTTCTTTGCATTATTGTGTTTAAGGGGTTTTTTTAAGGGCATATTTAATTGTGAGATGCAGGTTTTTCTTTCTATATAGACCTCTGATGGCATTTCTTGCAAAGAGACATCCTTGCTTCATCAATACCGATGATATGAAAAATCCATATGCTGCCTTTCATCCCTTTGAAAATAGGGATAGCCACTTGGATTATTTCAATAGACTGGCTCGTCTTTTGTAAAGTTAAGTCCTGTAAGCAATTTAAACAACAACTACATTTCACATTGTAACATGTGCATGCATTCGTGCAATTGGTGCGTTCGTTCTTTTCTTTTTTGAGAAACAGCTTTACCAAAAAATCCATCATTCAAGCCATACATGCAAGGACCCTTTCCTGGTGACAGGCTGGATGGCATTGTGCTTTCATATACTGCTTTCAGTATACCACCTGAATTTTAATCACGGAAAAATCTAGTCATTCAATTCTAACATTTTTTCAGAAACTGGGGAGCTGGCAAAGCTATCTGGACATGAGCTGCTACTTGATTTGACTAGGTTTACTAATAAGTCAAAAAATGCTGCCTTGATTTAACCCTTTGGAAGAAGAGGCAAGGGCTTCTCAAATACGTGTCTAATACTTTCTTAAGCATCCTTGTATTGCAAAGCAATTGCAAATATGCACTAAATAAGTGTTCAGGTCATAGTTTTGTTTCATTGTAGGTTTGGGGAAAGGTGTGTTTATGAGCTTCATTTTATACCCCAGTATACTTCTGATACACAAGTAATTTTCAGTGATGGAAACATGAATACAACTGGTATCATACCTGAGATCAAACTAGAATAAAGGAAAATGTTGGGGGGCTTTTTCATGCTACTTTCCAGTCCTTTGGACAGGAACGCCGCTTATGGGCTTGCTCTTCAATATGGATAGTTAGATTTTATGTCTCATGCAACTTGAATGGATAGAAGAGCCGAGCCTAAGGTTCAAACAAACGCTGAAGATCAAAGTCGTAAACTTCATATCATATTCTCAAGCCAGGACCGAGAGTGACTTGGAACGGTCATGGGAGCACATAGATCAACACCTCCAGCCTCCCAGCTCCAGGTTGGTAACTTCCTATGTTGTTACAGGAAAGTTATAGTAATCTGTAATTATTTGATTTCCAGGGTCTTTCATACCCTCAGATCTCAACTGCAGATACAGTGAGCAGATTGTGATTGTCATCCAGTGCTATAAGTAGGAGTATTTTATGTTTCACAAGTTGTAAATCTGAATTCTTGTATCTTTGTCTTGTTTTGTTTGGCTGGGGTTTGTTTTGGTTTGGTTGTTGTTTGGGGGGGAGGTTGGGGTTTGTTTTTTTTTGAATAGTGCCTTTAAAACAGCTACCACACTCTAGATTCTGGATTTTATTTGGTTAATGTAGATTGTATTCCTTTTGGCTTAAGATTTGACAGAGTTTGGTGCAATATCAACTTAAAGTTTTAAGCTATGTGTAATGAGTGAGGTTTCTTCAGTTATAAATTTGTTGGCCATATGTGGGGTTTCAGTTCTCCAGGCTGCGTTCTGTCAATGCTGTTCTTGCTTAGTCTCTTGCTGCACTTACCATGCCCTCTGAATAAAAGGGCCTAAACGAGAGTTCATTGCTGTTAATTTTTTATGATAGTTACCTAGTTACGTAGTAATGTAGGATTGGAATGCACAAGATCTAAAACGTAACTATTACAATTTTGGTTAAGACAATAGATGTTTTCAAGTGATGTAGAGATGAGACCTGTAATGCCCAATGATATTTAATAGCTTGTAATATTTTTACTTCATCTAATAATACTGTAATAAATATGAGGCAACTTGCAGGTCGTAACACAGGAGAACGCTCTCCAGGAGTATTGGTAACACAGGAGAGTGAGATTGCTACCAGCCTCAGTTCATTGCCAGGGAAATGTATTGGGTTATACCTAAGAGCAAGAACGCTAAGGTCAAGTTTTCACTTTCTTGTAGGCAATTTTACCTACACACAGTCTGGCAAGTGACCTGCTTCTCCATGAATCCCTGAAGGCCTTGTGAGAGCCCAGTTCAGTTCTGCTTGCTGTTGTTTTCTCAGATGAAAGGCTGCTGGGACAGAGGTACCTACCAGCACCTGATACTGCCTTGGGCCGTGTTTGGTTTTGAATGTGCTTTATTGTCTCTTTTTAAAGTATCTTTAAAAAGGGGGCAAGGGGAACAGTGCATAGCTTGTATACACAATACAAGGTGTGCTAACTTGCATCTCCCTTCCTTCCCCCTTCTTCATTTCACAACTGTTTCCCGCACCAAATAATGCCATTTAAAGGAGGTTTAAACCAGCTAAGTCTGATCCTAATTCTTGCACAGCATTGAAGTCCTGACTCTGACTTCCATCAGCCATAGGCTTGAAAAACAAGTCTTTACACACCCTTTCTGTACTGTGGTGATGGTAAATGTTTCACAAACTGTGAAGATAACACTCCTTCCTTGCTGCTTTTGGCATGGGACCATGCCATGTGAATATGCTAAGGCTTCTCCCTTCTCCCCTCCCAGGTTTGGATGAGAGGAAAAGCAGCTCCGAGGTAACGTGATATGGGGGTTCATGGTGTTCCAAGGATTGCCTGCAGAGGTGATAAGCGATCCCCTCTGGCTACTAATCCAGGTCTGGCCCATCCTGTGCCTTGGTCCTTTGCAGCAGTCCTGTACAGCTGTAATGAGCCACCAGCTTGTCAGGCCTGGCCTAAAAGCGTGGCCTGTCTGTCCTGCCTTCATGGCCCAACAGCGAGCTATTGCCTCAGTGTCCCTTAGCTCTAACTGGAAAAGCCATCTTCATTAGCTGAAGGACGGAGGGAAAAGCACTGCGGGTGCAGGGGAAAGCCTGCGTGTGCTTTGGCAGTTGTGAATGTAGTGGGAGATAGCAGGGGAGGATGAAACTGGGCTGAAAAACAAATGAAGCTTAGTATTCCTGATTTTTTTTCAGCTTTTCTCAGTAGAAAGCGTTGTCTCCTCTCTACTGTTCTTACAAGCTGTGTGGGTGCTCTCTGCTGTTTTTCAGAGAAGCCAGACGGACAATGTCAAAACCCATCGAGCGGCTACTACTAGCACCCGATGCTCGTCACCCAGGTCATCGGGTGCTGGTTTTAAGCTGGCGAAATGTGCCGGGGAAGCCCGAGGACCGAGCACGGATGAAAAAGGTCCCTGTCCCTTTCCAGGATCACTCTCCCCTTGAGGCACATCTGAGGGCCGGGGTCGCAGCTGGGGACCGGCCGCAGGGTTGAGTGGATGCCGCTCCGCAGCGGCTTCGTGGAGATCCGAACCTCACTGGAAACGGTGTCAGTGATGTTATTTTCCCCCGGCCGGCTTAGACCTGACTCCAAATTTTGGGGAGAGAAGCGTTCGCGCTGGCTCCCAGCCGCTGGCAGGACCGCGGCGCGGAGTCCTTGTCCCCTGCTCAGAGGGTGGCGAGGGGATGCGCCTGCCACCATCACCCATCTCCTGCCCGGGGCTCCTCGGCACCCGCTGCCACCTGCTCGGCTAGGATTAAGTTAATTAACCGGCTCGGGCATCACTGCCGGCCCGCCCGATCCCGGCTACGAAAAAAAGGCCGGGTGAGGCCGAGGATTCCCCCCCCGCGCCGGCGCTGCCCTTCCCCGGGCTCCCGCGCCCCACGCAAACCCTCGTCGCGGCTTTTTTTTTTTTTCCCCTTTCACTGTTAACAAAACCTGGTGATTAAGACGCGAAACCAACAAAGAGTTTTTCTTCCACCTTAACCTTGCACACAATCCTTTAACAAATTAATTAATCCTAATGAATTAACACTTCATTTATTTAAACGCGCTACAGTTCATGAATTAAATTTTCATGCAGTGATTAAAGGCTGTTAAAATATGCATGATTTCGTTAAAATTTTATAATAAATCAGGGCAATGTGTTACATGACAAGGCAACTACTTCCCAGCCCCTCGGAAGGCGCTTTGATTCGCGCGGGGCGGGGAGCCGAGCGCTCCGCTCCCGGTTTGGGCAACCGAGCGCAGCCCGGAGCGCGGTGAGACCCGTTTGATGACCGACCCCCGGCCCCGCTCCGAGCCCCTCTCCGGGCCTTTCGGAGGGGTGGAAGGCAGCGTTTTCCGGCTACCCCATCGCAACGTGGCGTCCGGGGAGCGGGAGCGATCGTGGGCGCTGTTGAAAGCCAGCAACCGCTTTGCCCACGGACCCGGTGTGGAAAGCGAGCGTGGTCCGGGAGGTGTTTTGCTGGAGGGGCTTCTCGGGGTGTTTTTTAATTCCTCCGCATCACTTAAAAGAAAGAGCGAGAAACTTTACTAGCAACAGGACCTGCAGTGTTTTCTACCGGACCTGTGCCTGGCTCCCCCGGACTCCTTACTTTCCCGAAAGGGGACGTTGTGAACTACCTTGGGACTTAAATCACCATCAAGCGTTTCAATTTTTAATATGACAACATTCTACACTTCGGCTGCAAAAGCAATTATTGTGGCTTGTACATTAGCAATTAGCAGGTCTTTGCTGATGTAAAGAAAGTCCTCATTAGGACATGGAAATACTTTTTGTGCATTCCCCCAAAGGGCTGGTCGTTGGGTTGTTTTTTTTTCTGAAAGTTGATTTTTATCATCTAAAGGAAAAATAGCTTTTACGCTAAATGGGATATTGACTTTCCGTGAACTTCACCAAATAACACATATACTGTAGGTTTTCGCTCAGTTCTCTCGCTGACACTCAGAGTAGAACAAATACCGGACAAATAAAAAAAAAATGTAAAGCTAACGTTTGGTGGAATAAAAATATCCAGAAGGTTTAGAGTGAGCGGTTCTATAAGCTCCACATTAACTTTTTTTTAAAGTCGGGATATATAGCAAACTATGATCAGACATTAATACTTAATATCCCAAGCTTTACTATATTCATCTTTGGGGAATCCTAAAAAGAGAAATCAAATACAATGGGTTACAGTAATTCATTTATAAATCGTTTCACTGTGGGAATAAGGGGTTACTTTATTACTTTCTCGAGATAGGCAGTTCAGTCAATTAAGGAAATCTGCCTATTTCTTGCATTTGAAACTGGAGAAATCTACGGGAGATAAGTAAATGTGTTTTACATATATATATATGCCTCCCTTGCTTTAGCATCTTGGGCCATAAAAGTGGGACTACAGCATGGTCGTATCTCCAATGAACTCGCCCCTCAAAGCCTGCGAGTTTATTGCCATCAGTATTCATGAGGCTGGACGTACCCACGAGGAACAGAAATAACAGCGAACATTAAAATAAAATCTATTACCAGGCCCGTGCGATGCTGAGCCTGGCTCAAGCCATCTTCCCGGGGAGCCGGCTGTGTGTGGCGGAGAGGAGGGGGGGCTGCCGGGGGCCAGTGACAAGGAGGGCTGGTCCCCGGCGAGCCCTGGGGACCCCCCCGCCCCGGGCAGCAGCCTCCGCCCTCGGTGGGGCAGGGGGAGCAGAGGGGGCTGCGGCGTGGAGACCGGCTGCAGCACCTCGGCGGGCCTTACGGTCGGGACAGCATCAGGAGGGGCTGTAATTTTAAGCGTTGCGTTAAAGGTTAGCGCTTCCCCTCCTCCAAAAAAAAAAAAGTGTCCCAAGGACTGCGAAGGAAAGTTTTTCCTCCCGGGCATGACAAGCGACGGTGCCTGAAAAAAAGTCTTCTCCTCCCCGTGGTCTCTACCCTCTCTTCTTCGCACCTCTGGAAGATCAGACAGAGGGAAAAGTTGGCTGCGACTCCCCACCGCAGCTTTTGCCTCCGGGGGCGGCCGCAGGGACCAGGCGGGAGCCGGCAGCCGCTGCCCCAGGAGCCACCAGCAGCCCCCCGCCTCCCCGGGGTCCGGAGGCTGTTGCCCCCCGCCGCACGCAGTCACCCCCCTGCCCTCGGGCTGCCGCGGTGGTCACACCCCGGGCCATTTTAGTGAAGGACCGAGGAGCACCTGTCAGGGGGTGTTTCTCCAGCCGGGCAGGACTACTTCACCCCCTGTTTGCCAAACCGAAGGAAGTCCAGCAGGATGCACATCGCAACCTAAGGAGACGATGTGCCCACCCCCATCCCTGCCTCCAGAATACAACGAGGAGGTGGAACAGAAGACCTTTAGAACATCTGGAGGTCTTCTCCTCCCCAGCCCACGGCTGGTTCTCGGGGCGGAGGTGGGAGGGTGGTTGAATTTTCCGCCTTTCTGGCCGACAAAAAGAAGCAAGAGAACAGAAGGGGTCCGTTTAAAAGTACTGGAGGAAAGTACTGTTCCTACGGCCAAGGAGAAGGTCTCGCCCACCAGCGCCTGCCCGAGCCGCCTGTCCCTGCTCCCGCTGGTGTGGGCAGGGCCGGGGCCCGGGCTGCCTGCACTCGTGTAGACGTGGCCCAGCCCCTGCCAGCCCAGAGGTTAGAGAACCCGGCCGCAGGGGCAAAGCAAGCCCGGTGGCATTTGTGGAGGAAGGCAGGTCATCGCTTAGCCTAAAAATCCACACCCCCGCGGTGGCCTTTGTCGCCGCTTGCACAATTGTCTCTTGCTCTCAGCGTTTCCCGTATGGAAACCTGATGAACTTGACCTGGCAGCGTCCTGGCGAGAGCGAACACCCACGGATCCCAGGCGGAGCAGCCAGAGGTGCCACCCCACGCCTTCCTCCGCTGGGCGAGGAAGCGAGCCCGGCTTTCCGCCTCCCTCTCCCTCCGGGGCCAGACAAGGAGCCCCGCCGTGCATGCCGCTGGTAGGGAAAGGCAGGCTGCTCGGGCCTTTCTCCTGGAGCTGGTCACTTCCCAGGAACTTGGCGAAAAACGGTGGTGTCTCCTACTTTCCTCTTCCTCTCCTACTTTCCTCTTCCTCTTCCTCTTCTCCAGGAGGCTTTCTGTTTACAAGTCATGGTAGCTTAGAAATAGCTAGAATAAGTCATTTGGCTTAAAAATAAAATAAAAAGAAAAAGAAATCCACATAAAGTATGATTTGGCTATTCTGATGCAATGACTTCTATAAACAAGGGGAGCCCAACCCCACTTCAGACCAGTGTCTTTCAGTTTCAAGTTCACCCCCCTCAGAGATGAAGTTGCATTCGCCACCCCAGGGGGTGCGGTGATGGATGGAGACCTGGCTGCCTCTCGCACAAGTAATTGGCCGTCGTTCCCTCCTTCCTCGCGTACTGGATGGGGAGCTGGGGAAGGGCTTATGAAGACAAATGTGGACTTTACCTGGGGTTGTGGTGTGTGCTCTGTGTGTGTGCTTGCATGCCCTTTCGGCTGTGTTTATGTGCATAAAAAAAGAGGCGCCCAGCAGAAACGGAGCAATTCCGATGCACTCCGAGGCTGCCACATCCCTGATCCAAACACCCTGCTGCCTGCCAGCCTGCAGCTCTGCTGAAACAAACCCGGTAGCATCTGGTCGGTCACCGAGGGACGGCTCCAGCGTGCCCCAGGGGACAGGATTTACCGGGAGCCGTTCCCTAGGGATTCACGCTAATCCCACAGACACGTTAGCAGATTCACTCCTTCGACAGTTTTGCCTACAACTTCACAAGCAGCTGAAAGAAAAAAAAACTCTTCTCTGAAACGAGACAGTATCCCCGAATCACTCATAAAAGCAACCGTGTGTTATTAACCCTAGTGTCACTCCCTAACCGTGTCATTCGAATGAAAGAGTATTCAAAGAATAAACCACAGAAAAGACAGAGAAAGAAGAGAGAAGACAGACAGGAAGGAAGGAAGGAAGGAAGGAGAGAGAGAAAGAGAGAGAGAAAGAGAAAGAGAGAAAGAGAGAAAGAGAGAAGGAGAGAAAGAGAGAGAGGAAGAAAAAGAAAGAAAGAAAGAAAGAAAGAAAGAAAGAAAGAAAGAAAGAAAGAAAAAGAAAAAATATTCTGTGAGTGTTTTCTGCTTCAGAGCACACCAGTGAAACTTGGGTTTCCCCACGGAGAAGGAGCGAGGCTGGCGGGGAAGCCAGGAGGAGGTGCCCGGTGTCACCTCGGCGCGCTGCCCGTGCGGAGAGCAGCGCACGCTCCCGCGGGCGCGGCGGCTGCCGCCAGCCGTGCCTGACACGGTAATATCTGCAACACGACTACACGGGGTGAGGGGAATGAAATTATACGGAAATCAACAGCCTCTGAGTGCTTCAAACAAACGTCTGCCACCGTGGTTCTTCTCAAGGAGCCGGGGTATAATTCCCGAAAGTAGCGGGGTGCGGCTGGAGGACACCCCTTTCTGCCATGAGGGCCCTCAGCGCGGACTCGCCTCTCCCCCCGGCCGCGGCAGGGGCAGCGCACCTTTGTGTGTCGGTGCCGAGGGCTGGGCCGGTTCCTACCCCCGCTCCGAGGGCCGGGAAGGGGCGCCCGCCTGCACCCCGGCCGGCCCCGCCCCGGGGGCATCCACTACCCCCGCGCCCCGCCGCCCACCCCCGCCCCGTCGGGGCGCCCCGGGCCGCGCTGGCGGCCGCGCAGCGCGCACGTGTGGCAGCCACAGGTGCCGCAGCCGCCCGGTGCCCGGCGTCGATCCCTATAAGAGCGGCCCCGCCGCCGCCGCCCCGACGAGACGGGCGAGGGCTGCTGGAGATGCAACAAGGCGCGGGGAGGCAGGGACCGGGGGCGGTGGGAGGAAAAGGAGGAGGAGGAGGAAAGGGAGGAGGAGGAGGAAGGGGGGGAGACAGCTGATGCCTGTCAAAGCCGGAGCCGCCGCGCTCTCGCGAGAGCCCGCCCGGCGGTAGCCACGGGATGCGGGGCTCAGGTGCGGGCAGAGCGCAGCGCAGCGCGCCCGGCGCCGGGCAGCGGCAGGCAGCGGCGTGAGACGGCGGGGGCCGGAGGGAGCCTCGCCGCCCGCTCACCCACCCACTCCAGCCCCGGCCACCGCGGCAGCGGCGGCGGCGGGGGCAGGGTCCGCTGCGGCACTGCCGCCACCGGCTCCGCCACCGCCACCCGCCGCCGTCCGCGGCTTCCCCCGGCGGGAGGAGAGCGCCCGGAGAGCACTTTTCTCCCGACTTTAGGAGTGTTTGTGGATTTACATGCCAAGCCTTCAAGATGATGTCCATGAACAGCAAACAGCCGCATTTTGCCATGCATCCCACCCTACCTGAGCACAAATACCCCTCTCTACACTCCAGCTCGGAAGCAATAAGAAGAGCATGTCTACCAACTCCACCGGTAAGGGACAGGCAGCTGCAGTTCTCTTCTTTCTTTCTTTCTTTCTTTCTTTCTTTCTTTCTTTCTTTCTTTCTTTCTTTCTTTCTCTCTCTCTCTTACACACACGCACACACTCTTTCTTTCTCTCGCTCTCTTTCTTTTCTGTGTACTGCATGTATGTGTATGTGCATTAATAAAAAAACCGCTGCGAGGCACATTTTGACAAGCGGCGCTTAATGTTTTTTTCATGTCTTCCTCTGCAATCATCTGAGCGCCTGTGATCTTTTTTGAAAGCGGTGTTCACACGAGTCTCCGACTTCATTCACTTTCTGTATTAATTTTTATGACTCGGCCTCTGAAAAGGAATGCGCTTTATGTGCTCTCGTGTGTCACAATTCCCCAGCTGAGAGTTACAGATCCATTTCTTCTCCTCCTTTCTCTTCTTCTTTCGCCTTTTTTTTTTTTTATTATTTGTTCCCTTCACGCCCTCGTACTCTCTTTTTCGGACTCCTCCCCGACTGCCTGCCTTTTTCACTCTTCGCTTCTTCTTTTCCTCTTTTGCTCCCCCTCCTTCCCTTCCCCGCTATTATTCTACCCCATCCCTTATTTCCCCTCACTTCCCCGTGTTGTCTCCTGCTATATACACCGCTTCCCCCATTCACTTGGCTCTCCGCCCCCCGTACCCCTTTCCACGCGCATACCTGTGCCGGCTGCCCCCGCTCCTTCACCCGAACTTTGCCCACCTCTCTCTCCCCTCCCGGCTCTCCTCCCTTGACTTTCCTCCTTCCCCACCACACACCCCGTCCTCCCGCAACCCCGCACTTCCCCTCTCCACGCTTTACCCTCTCTCTGCCCCCCTCCCCGGCGCCCCGCTGCCCTCCTCTCCCCGCACCCCGCTCTGTTTTGTGTCCCTTGCAGCTGCAGAGCAATATCTTCGCCAGCCTCGATGAGACCTTGCTGGCGCGGGCCGAGGCTCTGGCCGCCGTCGACATCGCCGTCTCGCAGGGCAAGAGCCACCCGTTCAAGCCGGACGCCACCTACCACACCATGAACAGCGTGCCCTGCACCTCCACCTCCACCGTGCCCCTGGCGCACCACCACCATCACCACCACCACCACCACCAGGCTCTGGAGCCCGGCGACCTCCTCGACCACATCACCTCCCCCTCCTTGGCCCTCATGCCCGGCGGGGGTGGCGGAGGCGGCGGCGGCGGCGGCCACGACGGGGCGGGCGGCGGCGGCGGCGGGGCCGGCGGCGGCGGGGGCGGCGGCGGCGGCGGCGGGGGCGGCGGCGGCCTCATCTCCACCTCGGCCCACCCGCACTCGCACATGCACGGCCTGGGCCACCTCTCGCACCCGGCCGCCATGAACATGCCGTCGGGGCTGCCGCACCCGGGGCTGGTGGCCGCGCACCACGGGGCCGCGGGGCAGGTGGCCTCGGCGGCGGCGGTGGTGGGGGCGGCCGGCTTGGCCTCCATCTGCGACTCGGACACGGACCCGCGGGAGCTGGAGGCCTTCGCCGAGCGCTTCAAGCAGCGCCGCATCAAGCTGGGGGTGACCCAGGCCGACGTGGGCTCGGCGTTGGCCAACCTGAAGATCCCAGGGGTGGGTTCCCTCAGCCAGAGCACCATCTGCCGCTTCGAGTCCCTCACCCTCTCCCACAACAACATGATCGCTCTCAAACCCATCCTGCAGGCCTGGTTGGAGGAGGCCGAGGGGGCCCAGCGGGAAAAAATGAACAAGCCCGAGCTCTTCAACGGGGGCGAGAAGAAGCGCAAGCGGACTTCCATCGCCGCCCCGGAGAAGCGTTCCCTGGAGGCTTACTTCGCCGTCCAGCCCCGGCCCTCTTCCGAGAAGATCGCCGCCATCGCCGAGAAATTGGACCTCAAAAAGAACGTCGTGCGGGTTTGGTTTTGCAACCAGAGACAGAAGCAGAAACGAATGAAATTTTCCGCCACCTACTAGGGGCGGGCGGGAGTGTCGGCCCTGGCACCGGGGGCACCGGGAGCACCGGGGGGGGGGGTCCGGGCCGGGGCCGCGGGGGACCCCCACCCACCGCCGCCGCCATCGCCCGAGACGCCGTGGGAAGCTCCTGGGGACCAAGGGAAGGTGTAGAAATTAAGCGCGAACTGCTCGATGAGCGGGGAGGGGGGACGTGCGTGGGGAGCGGGGGGGGGTGCGCTATAAATTATTAAAACAAAAAGACACCGAGAAACCAACGAGACGAAGAAGGAGAGAGGAGGTAAAAAACGCTCCAGAACCCCTTGGGGGTCACTTCTGCGGCCCCATCCCCCCTCTGCCCCCCCACACCCCCCGACAGAAAGCGAGAGAAAGAGCAACTTAAAGCATAAACACACACAGACACACACCAATAAATACCGTGACAGCAGCAACCACAAACCGAGAAAACCTAAGTCACAACCTCCCGAAGGAAAACAAACCCGACCAACACACCCGGAAAGCGAAACTGTCCGTGATGACGCTACGTTTGGTTTGGGTCTCTTTTCATTACTTTCTGCTTTTCTTTCTTTTCCCTGGCTTGGTAATGAATGAGGACGGCGGTGGTTTGGTGTCGGGGGTCTTTTTCTTTGGTTGGCTTGGTTTGGGGGGGTTTGTTGGTTTGTTTGTTTGTTTTTGGTTTGGTTGTTTGTTTTGATTTTTTTTTTCCCCTCGAATGCGGTTTTTCTCGAGGCTTTGGCGATGGGTCTTGCCTGTGCAGGGGGAGCGGTGCGAGCGGGGCCGGGGCCGGGGCCGGGACAGGCGGCTGCAGCCCGGCGGGGTAGTGGGACCTCCCGAGTCTCGGGAACGGTGCCTTTCCTCTCCGCTGTTGCCTCAATAATCCTAGCTAGCTCAAGGAAAACAAACAAACAAGTTACTCCACAACGCCTTTGTGTTCCCTCGCCGGCGTAGTTTGCGTTTCCACCTATGTCTAAAGACAGGTCCCTGTCTCTGCAGAGATGTGTCTGGAGACAGATGCCAAACCTGCCCGAGCAGGGATGCTCTCCGAAAGAATATGTTCAGATTCATTAAGGCTCGCGGTTAACTATGTCCTCTCCCCTCCCTCCCACCCCCCCTCTCCCCACCCTGTGCCCCCCGGCATCCCTACAAAATCTCTGGATTTAGGTTAGCAGCGAACTGCGGTGGGAAAAAGGTCCTGCCTTGGTTTCCTCCGAGGGGTGGGGGTTATTGCACCCCGTAGGCAAACGAAATCACCAGTGCAGGGCTTGAAACGACGTTTGCTTCTGAGGGGTCTGCATGTTGGGAGCCAACACGCAAAAAAACCATTTGGGCTTAAAAGTCGTTTATTGTAAATAATAAACGTTAGGTAGAGGGTGGCTTTTGGGGGGTGTGTGGAGGGGTTCAATTTGCACTATCACAGTCTCCCGGGTTGGAAGCGATGATGTTATTCCGTAGTAACTACGCTGGTACTACTACTACTAATCGAGGTGCATTATATGTCTCGCGGATTGGAAAAAAAAAAATAAAATGGTCAGAGCTCGTTAGGTAAAAACGCCGGCTCTGCGCAGAAGCCATTGCTTGGCTCCGGCTGTTGCAGAACGACTATTAAGGCTTTCAAGTAACAAGCGATTTCAGAAAATATCTTCCCGTTTAAATCAAAACAAACAATAGACCGAAATTATGCATGACCTAAAAAAAAAAAAAAAAGAAAAAGAAAAAAAAGGCATAGAAAGATCCGTGATAAAGTCTCGATATTATTTATTTATTTATTTATTTAACTATTTATTTTATTATTGTTGCTATTATTAATATTATTATTTTGTGTATCATTGTTTGCAGCGCAAACATTCTATGCATTTTGAAACTGAGCACTAAATAGACTAGCTTCTGGTAGAATCTTTTGTGGATGGTGTAATTTCACAGTTTAACTGCCTGTTTTCACGAAAACACAAACATTCTTGTCACGTTCTTGTATTTAGATTTAAAAGAGGAAAAAAAAAAGAGGAAAAAAAAAGAGAGAAGAAAGACGATTGTAAATATTTTCTTTAATGCACAAAAAAGAAAAAAAGATTACGAACTCCAACCACGTGTGGATCCTGAAATGTCTCACTGAATAATCTACCTGTCCATGTATGTTTGCTGAGCTTTCTCCTTGGTTGTGTCTTTATCATTTTTATTTCCATCAGAAATATTTCTGTACACCAAAATATAACAGGGAGATGCGTCCCAGCATACTTACCAATAAAACAAACGTGAAAACAGAATAGTTATTATTATTGGGTGCATTTAAAAAAAGAAAAAATATTTCCGAGACACGGCTGGTAAATTCAAGGTGTGGCCGTTAGACGATAAAACTAATTCTACCAAAAAGAAAATAGTGAGAGATGTATTTTTCTGCTAAATCCAGAAATCATTACTTTGAGATAGCTCTTATGTGAAAATCGGTGCTCTGAATAAAATTAACTATATATTAGCTGCGTCTGTTTCTTGAAGTTTATTCTATAACTGCAGAATATAAATCAAAGTAAAAATTTTAAGAAGGACTCTGAAGTATTTCTTTTCAGTTTGCTGGAAAGGATTATGCACCTACAAAATATGTATTAAGAAGAAAAGCTTAGGTGGTTTCAGGTTTATATGTTGTTCTGACTGGCCTAATTGCACTTAATTATGTAACAAGATACTTTATTTTTATTTTGGGTTAATAAATATGAAAATCCTAAACTGATCTCTCCTTATGTTGTAAATGCAATTGTTCATTAGGAACGTCTAGGATGCCACCTACTGCTTCAAGTGATCAAAGAACCTCTTTCTATTTTCTGATGACCTGTGACTAGATCAGATGCCAAATGTAAAAAGTTACTTAATAGCTGGGATTATTTCTTCTGTAGACATGTTTTAGCCAAATCTTTTTAATTTCGCCGGTAAATCTGTGAATCAAGACACGTGATGTTCAGAGAAGAATAATACGTTCAAAAAGCTGTGATTTTAAACAACTGTTGATGTTAAAAAAGAAGCACTAAAGGTATTTTTAAAAAAACATAGATCTCGTCCACCGGAAATTGACTTGTTTCTGTTGTTATTAACTTGAAATGTCATCAGAATTTTTAATAAATGCATTTGTAAAAATATTATTTTATAGAAAAGTTTTGGAGAGTCAGGAATGAACAAATAAAAATAATTACAAATGTTGGGTTTTTTTTTCATCTGCCCCAAACGATTGAATTGTTCCAAGCGATACCACATTTGTATTATACAGTAATGACCGATGTATGTATTGAAAAGTTAAGGAGTTTGTTTTGTAATAAGTACAATCCTTATCGAGTACAAAGAAAAAATAATATGTTAATAAAACAGATCGTGAAAATAAAAGCTTTGCAGAGTTTCCTATTTTTCATGGTAGGAAACTGTGCAAAACCGGAATG
Source organism: Nyctibius grandis (assembly GCF_013368605.1). Taxonomy (NCBI): domain Eukaryota; kingdom Metazoa; phylum Chordata; class Aves; order Nyctibiiformes; family Nyctibiidae; genus Nyctibius; species Nyctibius grandis. The sequence continues at coordinate 77,614,335 of NC_090659.1, forward strand.
TTCTGCTTTCCGTCGGATGAATCTGAGTAGTTCATAAACGCACGAAATACTCATGAGGCCTTTTTAATAAATGCCTCACTAAAAATAAGAAAGAAAAAAAGAAAGAAAGAAAGAAAGAATTAGAGAGAAAGAAAGAAAGAAAGAGAAAGAGAGAGAAAGAGAGAAAAGTGTTTATATTCGTGCTTATAAGGTCTAACCTAAGGACTGTTAAGCTTTTGCATCTGAGAAAAAAAGTAAGAGAGAAAGAACGAAGAGGCAGAACATACGTTGGCGTTTATTCCGCAAGAGTATGCAACCTCCTGCATACAGAAGTGCAATTTGTGACCAAAAAAATACAGAATCCCACCCCCCTTCCTTGTGATAGGGGCCGAGGCCGCTGCCGGGTGACGGCTGCCGCCTCTGATGGCTCTTGAGCTTCAGCCCGTTCAGCATCCGTGACCCTTGCCGAGGCCACTTCGGTACTGCCGTCCCTCCAGTGGCCTTTCTCTCCACACCGGAGGTATCTCACTGCCTTCCTGACGTGATTTTCCAGTCCTAAGTCCGCAAGACCCGGGCTGGCTCCCGGAATTTCTGCTTAACGCTTGCTCTCCGATTGCTTTCAACTTAGATTAGGCCATCATAAGTGAATAACAGACACCCACTGCCATGGTCGTATTGATTTTTACTCTCTTGTGATATTAAGACTAATTCGGCCCTGGTTCAACAAGTAAAAAGGCTCCCCAGTAGGAGAATGAAGTGTCCTACAGCACAGATTTTATGGTTTATGTGCCTCCCTCCCCGCCTCCCCGTGTCCCCCCTTCCCTCCGAAGAGAAACAGATTTGTCGAAAGATAATTATTTTAACTCTGAGAGACTCGAGCGCATAAAGCTTGATACCGCCGCTGCTGCCCTTTGTTATTCTGGCATTTCCCAAACGATTTTAGATCCCTCCAGTTATTTATGTCTCGCTTTTCAGCCGGCGCTATTTTTTTTTTCAAACCTTTATTATATTTACCTGCTGATTCCAAAGCGGAGGGAAACCCTAATTGATTTTTAAAAGATCAGCAGCAGAATTCCAACCCGCTTGGGAACCTGTTTCCACCTGCCAGACGAGGGTCTGATTATGGGTAATTATGTTATTTAAGAGTTGATGAAGTAGGGGAGCCCGCTGCTGCCCGGGCCCCTTCCCCGGACGGGGCGCAGGGCGGGGGCGGGCGCGGCGGGGCCGCCGCCAGCACGTGCGCCGCTGCAAACACAATTACGGAGCCGCCGTTAATAATTCATGGGCTGAGATTTAGAAAATTAATAAAATGAATTATAACAAGAGGCTAATTAAAAACTTTAGTAATTGTTGTCAAGACAGCTTGATGGGAGGCGTGCTGCACGAACACCCCACCACCACCACCCCCGCCCCGCTTCCCTTCCTTCCTCCTTCCCCTTCCGCTTTTGGAAAGCACTTTTTCCCCCCTCCTCTGCAACTCCGTCACACCTGAAGGAGGGTCAGTTTGGGAGAAAAGCAGTAGATGAATATATAGGTCAGGTGAATATATAGGTCCCAGAGACGGGACCGAGGTGGTAAAACTGCAAACAAGCCTGTTTGCACCATGGCAAGACAGATAAGTAAGCGGGTGAGTGGGTGAATGAAATCCTGGGCCCAAAAGTTAATTTAAAATAGGATGTCACATATAAACCTTTGAAGAGCAGAAGTAGCAGAAAGTGGATCCTGCATCGGCGGGCCCCAGCCCCCCCGTCGGGCGGACAGGGGGCGGCTGGGGGCAGGCAGGGACAGGCAGGTGCAGGAAGGGGCAGGCAGCGCCGATAGCAGCCTCCTGCGCGGGGGCTGCCTCCGCGGGGGGCGGAGGGGGCCGCAGGATACTCACCGCCCCCCTGCCGGGTCGCCTTTCTCCTGCTGCTTTAAGATGCAACTTTAAGCCGGACTCAGCGCGGTGTTTCCGCGGGGAAACAGCGGTCTGCTGTACCTCTGTGGATTTATGGCCATGTCACCAGCCAAACCCTGCCCAGGAGCTTGCCGTGGCTGATCGTCAAGGGGCAGCTGCGTATGCAAAATCTGCTTCCCAAATTGGTCTCTGGACTTAAGCGGAGTCACAGCCCTCCTGGGAAAGCAGGAGTCCTCCTTTGAACTGCATTTTAACTCCTTCAGCCTGCTCACCTAAGTATGCCAATGCATCTCTAACTCTGGGGGAAAAGTTGTTAAGTACCTATTTTTTTAAAAATACATACCGGGAAGTGACGGGGGGGAATTACTTTTAAAAAATCTGATGTCGTAAGACATTAATCACTCTAAGGACTGAAGTATTTAAAAGGTTTTATATAAAAATAATATACCAAAAAAACCCCCCACACTGCACTGGTGCGTGGAAGATAAATTGTAACTTCGCAGTGATTTTCGCAAGCGAGTCAGAAAAGTCTCAGAATAGTCCTCTTCAGCTGGCACGCCGAGCAACCCTCCTGCCCGCACAGGGCGCAGCACGGAGCGGTGCCCGGTGCGGAGACAAACGCCCCGAGCCCAGGCTCCGCAGCGGGAGCCCTGACAGACGCCGAGGCACGGCTCATGCTGCAAACACCCGGGTGCGGAGAGGGAGGGAGGCGTCTGTGCATCCCTCACCCGGGTAAAAGAAAGCAAGTTAAAAGTGTAAGCCAAAGCTAAAATATGTAAAAGCTGTGGGTTTTTTTTTTTAACATTTATTTATTTATTTTGAAAAAGATGTTCCTTGACAAGAGGATAGCATGTCAACACGAATATATCTTTTCACAGGCTGCGTGGAAAGAAGACAAGGCGCCGATATACATAACTCAGCCCTTGATTGTGGTCATTATGTAAACTGAACGACTAACAAAAGTTTGTTTGGTAACTAATTATAGCTCACTAAATCTCTGCCTCTCTTCACTTCAGCATAATGCATACAAACTTTTGTACACGCGGATCAGAATAAAACAAAGAGTTGACAGCATCCAGCAGTGGAAATTCACTTACACGAGACTTTTTTTCACTGAAATGTTGACAATAAACATTTAATGAAGGCAGAGACTTGGATGTCTCCAGACAGTGTCAGAATACTTTAAACAGACCATTAGCATGGCTTCTTCTACTTCAAACAGAGCACACTATACCATAACATTATAAAAATACAAAGTATGAAACAAATAATCTGTTTATACAGATATTTTAAGCTGTTTTCACCAGCTCTGACATCCCCTGTATTTAGTAACAGAAACTTACTCATTTCAGATTACTCGCGCTTAAAAAATGTTAAATACAGTTAATGCAATATTAATCGCCCTTTGGTGATATAAAATGCAATATTTTCAGGCAGCTATCGAGCTTTTCTAGAGGAAGAGCTGATGAAAACAGTCACAGCTGAATAGTGGAGAGAAAAAAGCTCTGTATTTATTGCTTTTGTTTGGCTTTTGGCTACAGAGACAGGAACATTCTAATGGGGTAAGGACATTTATTTTATCTGCAATCTATTGCTGCTAGAGCAGGAGTGGCAGATGGGGTTTGGTGTTATATTCACAGAGTAATTTAGAGCAAATCCTAATAACTAGTAATGATTTATGTTAATTTCAATCACTTATGTGACTTTATTAAAGCATTGCTGTAAGAGGAATAGAAAGAGAGAAGGAGGGGGGGGAAGAGGAGAGACTGGAGAGAGGCAAGCTGTGTCTGTCTGAAACAGAACCGCATGCTCGAAAGGTTGCTGTGGTGGGCTCCAGCGAAATTTCTGACCTGAGGAAGCACTGACTAGCACCAGCTACCGCGCACGGCTTGGTTTTGAGACTCTGTATCGTTGGCGCTAATTCTTAAAAGAAAAGCCCCGCGTAGAAACCCTGTCCACCTACGAGAGGCAAACAAAAATAGAGAAAGAGAGAAAGCGCGTGTGAGAGAGACTCGTGCTATGCAAAATGTATTGATTGTATGCGAGGAACCTGCGGTGCTGATGTGCTGGGCTCCCGAAAGAGCAGAAGAAAGCTGCAGGCAAAATAGCTAGAAAGACACCAAATGTACAGTACGCGAAAGTTTTATTCTGGGCTACTTCAGCGTGGTGGAGGTCAACAGTTCTCTACTCACGTTGGATCGGCTTTACTCTTCACCGCAAATCTCTAGGATTTTTCCCCCCACTGGATTTTATATTCTGATTAGGGAAAAAGAAAAGAAAAAAAAAAAGCCGCTATTGCAACGAGCCTTTGGTATTTCCCCCTATAATCTTCGGTTTCATTAACAACTGATAATACCAGAGTGCACACACGTAAACACAAGCGCACACGTCGTCGGGTGTGCATTGAAATGAGAGATGTTCGCAAAAGCCAGGAAATCTCAAACCAACTAGTGCTGCTCTGCATAGGATCGGTTTGATGTGGGAGAGAGGAGTACTTACAGGATTTTGAAAGGGAGGGTGCTCTTCGCTTCTGGCAATTTACTTTCCCAGCTACCTTTATGCATTTTTCTGCCTTAAGGCATACAGTCTGAAAGTAAAACAACATCAAAGCTCCTTATTAACACCATTTTCCTGAAATCAGAAGGTGAACCTACCTGAAACGTTTAATCTAGCATTAGCATTTATTTCCCAACAAAACAGCCAGAACAAAGTTCAAAAGAGCTAGGGCAGTTAGCTACAGGAGACTAAAAGGCAAAGTGCAGGGAGTGATTTATGTGTCTGTCAGAGCCCTTGAAATGGACTAAATAAACTTTAGGTTTTGCTGCATTCTCAGCCACTGTATTGTGTACTATAATTCCTGCTTCCAAACAACATGGCTGGGAGTAACCTCTCTCCCCGCACTGCCAGGTGAGAGTTTCCTAACTTTTGGGTTATTTGCAGAAAGCTGTCTTTTCCTCTCTGCAACCTGGCACTGCATTTTAAGTGTGACCCGTTTCCACACAAGGCAATGTTCTCTGTAGTGAAGGTTTTATATATAGCAACACCTTTTTTCCTAGATGAAAAAAAAAAAAAAAGAGCTAGAGAAATCCCTATTTTGGGGACTAGGAGTGATGCTGGTGTCGCTTGCCACCTCTTCACTTGAAAGCGGCGCAGGACTTTCAAATCCCTGTGTTTGTGTATGTGTGTATGCGCGCCTGCTTTTTGAACTCTATCACAGCGGGCTTGCGCGCAGGCGGAGCGGGGAGCTGCGCGCAGGCGGAGGGCGGGCGTGCCCGGCGCGGCTCTCCGCCGCGGCGCTTCAGCACCGCGGAGAGCTCCGGCGGGGCGGTGGGCGGCGCGGTGTGGTGCGGAGCGCAGTGCGGTGCGAAGCGCAGTGCGGTGCGGGGTGAAGGCTGTCTGGCTGCACAGAAGCCTGTAATGTGTTAATGGCCGTAGGGTATGCCTGAGGTACCGTCTCAAGCTGCTTCGCACACCATATGTCAGGCCGTTAGCCACATGGATCTATTAATCAAAGGGGGCGAGAGGGAAGAGGAGAGAGGCGAGGGGGGGGGAAGGGAGCTTTTAATACCCCACCCTGTTTTGCTGTATACTTTCTCCTTTAATTTCTCTCAGATATAAAGACCGTGAGTACCTCGAACACACAGCTGTAACTCTCTTTTTGTCTGCTCTTTCATACCCTCGTATAACCAGCTCCGGTCAGCCGATAGCGAGATTTGAGAGAGGAGGGGAGAAAAGTGTCACGTTTCCCCCGGCAAAGGGTTTGGGTTTAAAGCGTTGCTCACCTTCTGTGACAAAGGGGATCTCTGTCCGCCCCTTCAGCCTTCTCCTTGCGGAGGCTGCCTCTGAGGGGAAGGCTTTTTCTAGCGAGCCAAGGATCATCTCCCCTTCACGCTGCCAGACCTCTGACCGTCCTTACCACTTTTACGTGTGCCTATTACTCATTGCAGCACGTCATTTTTTCACGGGAGGTTTGGCCCACCGTGACTAAACTCGTGAAATCCACAAAAGTACCGGATCCACAAAAGTACCGGGAGCAGGGGAAGAAGTCTGTGTAGGAAAGCTGTGTAAAAGCCCTTGTGTACGTGAATTTTTCGTGCGGCTCACAAAAACGGGAGCCGCGGGACCACCCAAACTTCTGCGGTTCAGGCAAATAAAGATATCCTGATGTACCTAACGCCAAGGCTCAGCGCCCGAGAAGATGCACGGGCTCTCGGGTCTGGTTTCTGCTCCTTGCTTGGAAGATGGGGTGTTTTGGGGGACTTTTTCTTAAGGGTTAGCATGAACATGCTCACACGGGCTCCTCCTGGACCTTGTTGGCCAATTCGTAGGTGACATGTCGGGGCACAGCCCAGGTAATCAACACTCCCAGCCTAATTCCGAGATTGCTGGATTATTTTTTTTTTAAAATTATTTTCTTTCACGATGAATGAGGGGGAACATTAAAGAGATTGACCTTTCACTCACGCACATGCCACATGAAGTTTTGAAATTCTTGATTATTATGAAGTGCTACAGCGGCTCAGGAAATTTATTGAGTTGTGGAGGAGGGGGAAGGACAGGACCGCTTCGGTGTGCCAGGACCCTGCAGCAGGGTCCCCTCGTGGGGAGCGCGCGAGTGGATCGGGCAAATCCCCTTCCCTCATCTCCAGGCCAAGCGTCACGCACGTATGTGCTGGAAATGGTTGAAAAACACACGGAGAAAGGGAAAGGACGTGGGCTAGACCAGGGACACGGAACACAAGGATAAACTCTGCTTTTCGTAGGTTTACATAAAAAGCAGAAGATCCTCCAGCTGGTTGAAATTCCCTCTGTTGGTACAGTGCACCACAAAGAGGCAAATTAGAGGTGAGAAGCGCTTGAGATAATTTCTATGATAGCAGACACAGGATAATAACCTATGGATTGTGTTGTATGGTACATTGCATAGATTATGTTGAAGTCAGTCTTTAAGACAGACTTATTTCCTGACCTTTTTTCCTCTTTCAGTGGCTGGAAAAATAATGAGCGCATCTGTGCTTAGATCTAAAGCTGGCACCCGTCTTCCAGAACCTTTACTTTAATACAGATTGCGTTTAACCTGCGAAAAATATGAAAGCCTTTCTAAGCAATACTTTACATCGAGACAGAGGTAAATGCACGGTATGAGTGTCAGTTGATTCTGCATTTCCACCTAGCCAGGGAAAGGCTCTTATTACCTTTAAACTTTGGTGCACACACCACCCATCATTTTCTTCCTCTATTTAAAAGGTAACCCATATATCTGTCGTTTTAGGTTTCCAAAGACTCGTAACTTAATTCCTTCAGGCTATTCATCAGCACAGTAATTAAACTAGCAAATGGATGTAAATAAAGTGAAATTGGTTTCATGACAGATGAGCCGAAGAGGCCTCTGACATGAAACAAGCCAGGACAATAATTATTTCTGCACCGGGCTATATGAGGAACTCAATCTGGATTTATTAGGTGCTGCAAGTTATTTGCTGTGAGCAGGCAAGACAGGAGGACTCACTTTAATTTGACGGGATTTTTTTTTTTTTCTCTTTGCATCCTAAGTAGGTTACAGAAATATAAATCTGGAATTAACTTTGGCAATACTCTGAGAAGCCTCTACCCAATGTAAAAACTCGGCAGTGGAAATAGGTAGCAGGATAAAGGCTTATTAAACAATTTCTTCCCGAATGCTAAGTAAGAGAAAATCCGCGTTAAATTCCTGCTCTCGAGCGATCCCCTATCAAAAAAAAAAAATCGAGATCATCGTGGCAGCCAGTGTGTGCTTCTCTTTTCTGCAAATATGCATGCGATGCAGAGGAGGTAATAGAAAGCAGGCAACTTTGGAGATCCTGGGAATTCTGAAAAAAAAAATTATAATCTCAGCTAAATGGTGTCTGGTAAGATCCCCCCGCTCCCTCTTCTCTGTCAAAGAAAAGTTTATTCCTGCGGAGAAGGGGGGAGCAGAGAAAGGGGCTGTGAAAGGGAGTGTATGGATTCCGCAAGGCTCAACTCTAATTGGAGCCATCAGGTCCAGCTTGGAGTGGAAGTAATATACAGCATAAATAAAAAAAGGGCTCTCACAGCAGGTGCAGATTAGTCCCTTTTCCCCTGAAAAGATTAGAAACTGACTGCTTTATGCTTAAACGTACTCTCAATTATTTAAGCTCCCCTTCGTGATTAGCAAGTAAAAGTAACGCTCCAAAGCGCTGAAGAAATGAAGCAAGAATAACATCGCTTTCCCACAGCTCACGCAGGCTTCGCAGCACACGCCTAGCTCCCTGCCGCTAACAGCTTTCAGACCGGGGAGCTCTCTTAGATACATACACCTGTAGGGTGGGGAGGGGGAGAAAGGAGAGAGGGAGGGGAGAAGGAGGGAGGGGGCAGGTTCAGAGTGAAAAAATTCCACTGTCAAGGCTGTGCAGGCTGCAGCCCAACCTTGTTTCACCGACTCTGGGGATCCGTGGACAGATTTTCCCAGGAATGCTGGACCCTCTACATCCCTTCTACTGGGAGGGGAGGAGGAAAAAACCTCGCACCAAAATCTCAAACAAAAAAAATAGCAAACCACCCTCTTTGAACAGGCTGGAAATGAACCGAGGACGCCTGTGTTTGCATACGGCAGTCTGATCAGGGTTCATATCTTTCTGCAATCAAATCAGAGGCGTTTTCCACCCTTCCTCACGGAAGGGACTGTGATAACTGCAAAGCCGGGGAGAGATCCTAAAGGGACTGAAATCCCCTCAAGTCTGAAGCTTTCCCTTTTAACACACACCAAACTAATTATTTAAAAGTTCTTGTAAAATTAGAAGACATAGCCCGGTCCTTTAATTAGAATACACTGTGAATAGGGATAGCATATGGAGCGGAATGTCAAGAAGAGGGTGCCAGGGGCAGATCCTAGGAAATCTGTATTCATTTCTGCCTCCTATTTGTTCAGTAATCTCTACCATCATAACTAAATCTTGGAGCACTGATGTAGTTCGAGTTGTTGTTGACTCAACGTCAAAATTCAATCACTGGGGGTTTTGCATCAGCCGGGCCACTTATTTGTCTAATAAATCCGTCATTTTGTAAGAAAAATATTTGAGCAGCCGTACTTGACCTCTTGGTATCCACAAGCCACATTTATTTCTACCAGTTTACAAATGCAAAATGGAGATGATCATCTTAATGCCTCGAGGTACTGTGTTGATTTCTGATTGGATTTTAGATGGGAATGTCTATTTTAAATACCCCGTGATTAAATTGTACGTATAATAGAATTCATGCCTCTCAAATTAAATCCTGATTTGCAAACCCTGATTTTATTTTAAAAGAAATATTATTTAAGCATGAATTGTTTTATTAAATGATTTGTTAATCCCCCGCTGTAAGATTTTACTATAGCCGGGCATCTTTCTCACTGGAAAACTTATTTTAACGCTGGATCATCCGTTTCTGATTGAAAGGTGTCAGACAAGAGTGGGATGGAGGTACACCCGTTTGAGAGCGCTGTCTAGTCCGTGACATCCCGTGTTGGGGGATATACTGCCTCTATTTTCACGCATAATTCTTTCGAAAAGGGGGCCACGCTGCATAAGTTTCATTGCCGTGGGGGGAAATAACTCTCACGTGAGCTTTTGGTTGCGGGGGAGGATGGGGGCGGGAGGATGAGGAGGAATAAGGTCACTGTCAGGAGAGGAGAGACTTGGGAGCCTTCCGTCGGGCGAGGGGCCGGCTTCAGCCGCCCACACAAACCCCAGGGGGCTCCCCCAGCCCGCCGGCCCCCGCTGTGCCCGGCCGGCCCCCCCCAAGCCTCCGCTGAGCACCGAGGGTCCCCCCGGGCCAGGCGCGACGCCGGCCGCGGCTCCCCGACCTGGGGAAGCTCCACCGCCGGCCGTGGGGGGGCCGGGCCCGCATCCTCCCCGGCCAGCGGGGAGCTCCGCCGAGGGCTGCTTTATTGGGGGGCTTGTTTCCTTCAGTAAACACCCCCTACTCACTTTTTTTTGACTCCCATCCCCTGAGTTTTCCCCTTGGGCGGCCGCCGGGGGAGGTCTTTCCGTCTCCATGGAAATGTAAAAGGCCGCTGTCAGCCCGGGCAGTGGTCATTATTCCCGCATTAAAGTCAGCTATCGATTCGTTCCCCCAGCACCCACTCGCTCCGGGACCACGAATAGGACCACGTCTGCCGGGCTGGAGCCCGCCGGCTCCGGGGACACTTGCCAGGCAGTGTCCCCTGGCAGCCATCCTCTGCGAACTCCTTCATGAAGCGCCTGGCGCAAGGACGGGGGGAAACAGTGAAATATTCCAGCATATTGAAAATATTAATGTTGGGTTGTAGGAATTAATGTAATGGGCTATAGTTATTAACAACTTATGAAGGCTTAAATCAATATAAATTAATTTAATTATGATTTCTAATTGCATTATGCATGATCAATTTGAAACACTACATTAAAGATAATTAGAGCAGGGTGCTAGTCACTAATCACTTCCCTAATAGCTTAATGAAAAGGAATGTCATGTATTACCTATGGGGTGGACCCATGAAATAATATAAATGCTTATTTTCCAATAGAAAATAATTGTAGCTTTTAATAGACATTTTATTCACTTTATTGTAAACACGAAACGGATTTGGACTCTTTACGTGGCCTTGCTTAAATTTTACTGGTGTTGATTGAGGTGCTGACGTATTATCAGTCCATCTACTGATGACCCGAAAGAAGACTAACTTTTATGTAAAAGTATCATGCTGTCCTTAGAAGCTAGTGCCAAGAGGTCACAGAAGATGGAGGCTCTAGCTTAGCATAATGGGTTTAACATTTCCATGACATCATCAGGGAATCTGAAAAGGAGTCTAAGGATAATCAGAGTGGTCATTCAGAAGCAGAGTAAATATTTTATGAGCATATATAGAAGACAGGAAAGAAGGTGGTCATAAAGGTGAATCTCTACTTCTTCATGCTCTGTGAAGAAGGTTTTTCACTTGGTACCAATTTTGATTGAAAACTTGTATTGTTAATACAAGTGTATTGTTAATGCAAAAAAAGGCAGAGCACGAACCTTGGAGGGGTGAATCCCAGTTTGTTTTTAGTGGTGATCTAAATATATTTGTATGGGTTACAGATTACTCCTCTCTTACTTTTCAGATATAAATAGATCTTTACTTGATTCTTCATTTGCTCTGCATGTTGTCACTTACTTGGGGATCTGTTCTTACTTTAATAACAAAAATTTAATAACAAATTTATTGTTAAAATTAAAAGCAACCAACATAAATGAATGCCTTGTAAGAGGGTGGTGTGAGGCAGATTAATTGAAAATGTTTTCCCTGTGATTAGCTTTATTTTCATATCTTTGCCTAATAACTGAAGCAGTACTTGCAGCATACATCTTGGTTAGACTCGTTGTACAATTCATAGTTTTCAGAGAAGTAGTGTGTAATTAGGGAAAATGAGATTTGAGGAGAAGAGTAAAGAACAGTAGCATATAATATCCACATTTGTCACAGCAAGACCTGTTTGAAGAATTTTCCTTCTATTAAGGCCTGATTGAGACCAAGCTTTGTGACTCCCGGGGATAATACTGTCTGAATAAAAAGGAAGAGTGAAGGATAGAGCCTAAGTGTCACCCAAGGAGTAAAACCCTTTAAGTCTAAGTTATTAGAAACATACTGATTTTAGTACTGAACTATGGGGGTAGATGACTCTGTGGCTGGAATGATTCCAGGGATAAGCAGCTGTTCTTTTTTGAAAGACTCCTGCTTAAAAGTGCCCAGTAGGAAAGTTCTTTTTCCCCCCCATGTCCTGCATAGGGAAGGTAGAAGGAGAAATAAGCTTACTTTGCATAACAAGTTCTAAGTGTTCCAGTGAAGTGGGACAAATTGCAGGATGAGCCTGGTCATTCCCTCTGTTGTTCACAGCTTGAAATGATGTGGCCTCATACTGCCAAGATTCAGTTACAGGATCTGAAAGCAATTCACGGAAAGGTTTTTAAGAGTGCAGGTACTCCAACATCAAACTTGCTTTTTTTCTTAAGAAAAATCCTCCATAGAATCCCTCAGCTCCTGCAAGGAAAGTTCTGATATACTGGAACAGCAATAAATATATATGGAGTCAAATTGCTTGAACTAAGGGTGGGATATCAGCACAGTTTAAGATATCCAGGTGACAAATGCCTTATAAAGACCAGTGGAGACAAACTCTTGTGGCTCCTGTATCACATCAGCTATGGTAACTATTCCAGCTGTTGTGAATTTCCTGCTATGTTGGTCCATTATGGCATCCTGACCTCTGCCCCAAATGAAATGATTTCCACCACTATTGTTCAATTTCTTCTCAGGAGTAAGGAGTCCCCCAGCATGACTCTTCCATAGCCGAAGAGCTCACAAGGTGAAAAATAGTCCACTGGATTTCACAGATCTTGTCAAGGACTGAAGTCTGTGTGTGAACTCATCTTATGATATGCCTTAATTTTCTCTGCCATGACTAAATATTGCACCAGCCTATGATTTTCATCCTGCATCAGAGTTGGGGAAGTCTTATCTACAAAAAGGTGCAGGTGGGGTATTAGCTAATACAATTGCTTTTGAGACTATTGATTTTCCTTTTTTTTTTTCTAAAGTACAAGCACAAAGAAAATCCTTGTTTGTTCAGGGGACCCTTCGTTGTAAAAGCCTCACCTATATACACTGTTTGAGTGGTCAGATTGAGAACCACATGGAGTCTATGTTTTATGCTGTTCTTTCATACAGCAATTGGTTTTAGTTAATGCTGTGAACCAAGGATGGAGCATGGCACTGTTTATATGCCAGGGAAGGGAATGAAAATAAGTTACATGAGATACAGTGACAAATGAAGCCTATAGCTTTGTAGATATGGAACTATCCTGCACTCCTCTCTCTAAATTAAATCCAGTAATTAATAAAACAAACACCTTTGTGGTTCAAATACATCTTTGCATCCTTACGGGGAGCCTCTGAATGAGTGCCATGTCTGCAAACATGGCAATTCACCAGATCCTTAGGATCCATTTTTGAAATTTTTTGCCCAAGTTTTTTTGTTGAATATAAAATTGATTTTTTCTCCTCACCGAAAATCAAATGGAAGGAAAATTTTAAGTCCTTTAAATATTTTACTTAAAAAAAAAGGATTACATTTACTGTCTGACTTCTCAAGTCTTCCCCTTTTCTGATTGACTGATTTTTGCACAATCCACTGACAGCTGTAGGCAAATATGTTAGCAGAAACTTTAATAAAGTCTTTGTTTTTTAAAGCTTCAAAACTAAACCTAGCAGCTTTGGTTTTCAGTGATAGAACTAAGCACATTTTAATCAGTGGCTATTTTTGTACTATGCAGGTAGGATAATTCTGTCTGACCAGGTTGTCATCGTAAGTAGTGATCTTGGCAGTGAGCTGCCACACTCAGTGTGAATATGTTGGGATGCAATGCTATATTTTTTAAAAGTTTAAACCATTCAAAGACTGTGCCACAATGTCAGCTAACTGGATATGATATTGGGTATCACGATTTTTTTGAAAATGCACAGGGTTGTGCTAGAGAAATTTTTAAGTAATATGAAGTAAGGGAAGGTCTTTTCAGCATCCATGGGAGACTGAGAGGATGATGCTTTTAGCATGTAATTAAATATTAATAATGGGGAGAGGTTGGACTTATTTTTATTCTCTAAAACATTGTTAAAAGGTCAGTCTGGCATTTAAAACATTAGGCACATTGCTCCGTGTCTCATCTTTTTAACCCTGTTTGCATGTTTAAGTAAACACATCTGAAGGTCTTTTGTGCTCGTGATTGGTGACAAAAACAATATGTATGTTAAATCAGTGCTGGGCTCAGGAGAGGAGCATTTTCTGGTTCAAATTCATCCCACTGCAAACTGAGTAAATCATGATAGCCACCAACTATTCTGTCCTTATTTGAACTACATGTGGTTTGATTGTCCAAAACAAAGGACAAGGATGTGGAGCTTATACTTATCCACAAAAAAAAAATGTAAAAACATTTAAAAAATAAATTGGATTAGGAAACAGATGAATATAATGACCTTCCGTACTCTCAATCATGTGCTGCCAGCTAAGTGTTTGAGTCTGAAAAATTGCACTAATGAAGCTATTTGAAAGCTTTTGTGGACAACTGCTTCCCCTTTGAAGATTAAATGAATGATGTTGATGTGATTAATCTTAGTACAGGGAGTGATGCAGCAGCCAGAAAATACCTTGGTGATTTTCATAATTAAACTGAATCAACATTTCAAAGAAATGCCAGTGTTATCACTTGTACATTAGAATTACATTCATTAGACAGAAGAAACAAATAATTTGAGCAAACAAGATTTTCCTTTTGGTGTACTGAGACTTCTGTCATGTCTCAGAGTATCTTACTATAAATCATCATTACTGCTTAATTTTATCCTTGCCTTTTCAGTTACTTGTTTTCTGTTTATTTTTTCTTAACCATCCTAACGATTCACAGTTACTTGCTTCCTGATTACTTATTTCAGTATTAAATAGCCTTTCCCAGTTTTCCAGTTAAAATTGCCTGCCTAGTACAGGATTTCAAATCATTGTCACTGAAAAATGGTGTGAATAGTTGCTGGTTTATGTGGATAATGAAGTCAGGCATTTCAATGATCTCTAGCTTTACAAGGGATCATCTATAAAGGATAGGACAAGCCACAGAATGTATGGGAGACAGGAGTGACAACAGTCTCTGCGTAAGACTGAGAACACAAATAGCGGTTCACTGACCTGTGGAAATAACAGTTTGGGTCAGATTCTGCATGTTAACTCATTTCCTGAGAGTCTTACAGATTTCGATAGGACTGCCCAAAGTAATAGTCCTTAGCAGCTGCGAAAGTGACGGAATCTGGATTCACACAATTGAGCAACCCTAAGCAGTCTTTAATAGCACATATTTAAAATACTTGAATAATATGTGTGCACTGTTTTGTAACATAAGGAACTTAAAGCACTAAATGTGTTTCCCAAAGTGCATGATTAAACACATAGATGGACACACATATGCACATGTATACTCATAGACAATAAACTTGCCAGCCTGCCAAGCAGTTTTGGTAGGGTAAAAACAATGAACATCACAAAAGTACAGTCAGCTGCTTCTTTAATGCAAATGAAAGTCAACATGTAGGGTTAATGATTGTTGCATCAATACAAATTCACTGTATTACTCTTTCTATTACCACTTCAGATTATTTGAAAGGTTTCTTTGTGACTTTTGGTAACCCTGATATTTATAGTGTACTTCTAGTCATTGCACAATATTTTCTTTCACAGTTGCTTAATAGAAAAAAAAGAAATTACTTTAGCATAGTGGATAAAAAACTAGCTTTTCACCTTGAGGACCTCAATTTTAGTTCAGTCCATAATCTGAAGTGAAATGAGCTTGGTGGTCTCCACACAATCCCTCATGGGCCATAATCAACAGCACCAAGCTGAAGTTTTCCTCCATATTCAGTTTAAAAGCAGCACATGGACTTGGAATGCCCACTGATCCCAAGGAAAAGGTTTCTGTGATACTGTCTTGATATGATATAAAGAAAACATCCCCCTCACTCTGTCTGACCTTCGGTCCCTTCACCTAACCTTGTCTTTCCATGTAGCTTACTCCATTTACCCTAGCTCATTTTTCCTATCCCATCTCTCACTTCTTTATAGAGGAAACATTGTATATGCTGTCATCCCAGATACCCTTTTGTCTATATCTTTTTCTGTTCTTCTTTATCCTGTGTTGTGTCCCTTAGGTTGGGCACTACTCTGCACAGTGCTTTGTATATGACTCAGTAAGTGTTTCTTACTGTCAGAATAAATGTGATTACCACCACTACTAAGGCATCTGCAGGTGGGAGACCCCAAGGTACATGCTGTAATTAATGGCCCAAAATGAATCTGATGGAATTCATGTGTTGACCGATTTCATATGCACATCTGTCATGCTGGATGGCAACTCTATATTTATCAGTCAGCACTGAGTGAACCTTGTGACCAAAGAAAATGGTCAATGAGCTGTACGTTCATCTCACCTACCTTTAACTGTAAAAGAGACAAGTTGCCCAGTCTAAGCTAACAGTTAGACTTCTGCTGTCGTTCATGCATACAGAGGTAGGCATTTCTGAATGGGGATTTATTTCATCTGAGGACAGTTAACTGTGACAGCTGAGCTGAATAGCCCTCTGGAGGTGCCTATCAGTTCCACTGGCTTTTAGCTAGTTAACCAGCCTTGGAGAGCTATACATCCTCACCTCATCATTTGTGGCTCAGGTCTATGTGGCTCTCAGGTATGTCTCAAAAGATCTTGGGAATATAGGGAATCTGTTCATTCAGGAGTTTGTTCTGGCTGCAGATGTGTTAACATGAGAATGACTTTATAGTCATTCATGCAAAAGGAACAACAGCATGTCGTTAGGTTGGGCTTGATGTGTTAGAAGTTTTCATTGTCTTACCAGAGATCCAGCTTGATTTCTTTGCCTTGAGGGAGAGGGGAAAGAGGAGGAGAGAGAAAAGGTGGGTAAAAAGAGGAAGTGTCCTGTTCCCCCTGGAGCCAACAGCAAAATGTGTTTTGTAAGACTTTGTAAGAATCTTTAGCTGTTTTTTATTTTTTGTTACTTACTTCTGCTCTTAAAAATGACTCCAGTGGGCATCCATCATGTTATTTTAGATATTTTAAACAGTCTGCCTTCCCTCTCCCTCCCTCTTCTCACTCCAGAAACTGACTTAAGGCTACATGAACCCAGCAGAAGGCCTAGGTAAGATCAAGGGCTAAGTGCTGTGAAGACACTTGTCCTGGTCAGGATGGTGCTGTACCATTTGGCCTGAGAGTTAAAGGTGATTTCTTGGCATGGATGCATTTAGGAAAGTAAAAGTAGCTGAGATAGTTAGCTGTGATAGGTAGCTCTCACAGAGACGTAGTGAGGAAGCAACAACAGACAGTGGGTGTGAGGGTAGTATTACTCTCGAAAGCTGTACTACATCAGCTACACAGATATCAGCAATTCTGTTTGTGTAGGTACAGTTATACTGATATCTTCCTTTGGGCCAGAACAATTAATTAGGGTGGGATTCACTTCAGCTTGCTTTAGATAGTCAAAAAGTAGGCATCGAACCTGAACCGGTTGTTCAAGGTCTCTTCGGAGTCAGTGTAAAGAGATAAATATCTCACGGGAATTCAGTCCGCCTCTGAACAAGTATCTCACGTAGGGTGGATGAATCAGTCCTTGGAGGTACCTATTTATCCTCATTTTTAAACAGTTACAGCTAGAAAGAATTAATCCTTTCCCTCCTGTAAAATATTTAAGTGATCTCAATGGTAATCTCACCATAAAAATTGTAGTCAGGAGTATATTGTACAACACATGTCATACTCTATGTATACACCGATGTACATACATGTGCATTGATATGGCTTCAGGAGCCAGAAGCAGTAGACGGTCTTGAACAGGTTCATTTGGGAGAAGAACAATATCAAAACAGCTTCAGTGAAGAAAATTTAAACGCAAAATTTTCTTCCTCTGTTGGAGAAGATTTCCAGTTCAGTAGCCCTGTTAGAAGCTGGGAAGCCTACGTTTTCAGACTCTTGAGCAACAGACTGATTGGAGAGGGTGGAAGTTATAGGTGAGCATTTATTGACCCCTGACAGACTGCTGTTGTAAATGAGAATTATAAAGATTATTGGTTGAATTGTACTATTTGTAAAAAATATTTAATATGTATGGATAGAAAGGACATTAAGAGTTTTAACAACAAAACCAGTGAAAATATCTTCAGAAACAAACACTTCAAAAAGGAGTTGAAGTTTCAAAACAAGAACATGATCCTACTCATCACAATATTTATAAACACCATGCACATAAAAACAAGGAAATAAGTAATAAGGGATAACTTTTATCTTACTTTGCCCATATAATGAACATTCATTTTAAACAAGAAAGAGACAACATATAAACCTTAACTTTGAACTATTTATTGTTAAAGTTTCTTCACATATCACTTTTACGTATAATATACATTTTTATTTCTACCTATTTTTAAAGATATGAGGAAATAATACACCTAAAAAGATATTAATTTATAACCAGTTTGTGGAAAAATATTTATAGTAGTTGTTTATCCATAATAATGTTGTATATTTAACACAAAGATGAAAAAAATACAACATTGTTGGTTTAAGGTAAAACTATGTGTTTTTATGGTTTACATTTCAGTATTAATACTTAATGAGTATACAAATGATTTTGTTTCCCTTTTAAAAGAAAGAACTTCCTAGGATAGTGATATGTCAAAATGACTAAAGAACTGCATTTTAAATGTTTATTGTAAAAAGGTTTGCGATGAAATACAGATGGCTTTATTTTTTATAAGAATGGTCCCTCCTCAGTCCTGCTAAGTGGTACTGCTAAAAATGTCTCTATTCCAGACCTTCAAACGCCTTTCACAAGTGACGATGTGGAAGTCTCAGACAGAATAGTGACAGGTGATTCTGTTTATTGGATCAGGAGACTCACAGAGCTTGGTTACTTTTCTTACAGAGGTGCCAAGTGCCATTGGAGAGATGGTAGGGTAACCGACATATCTATACTGTGTATTAGACTGGCAGGTACAAAACAGGACCTATATACTTGACTTACCAAATTAGAGCTGAGGGCAAGCATGATATCTTGTGGTATCTGGAATGGCACTAGACACTATATTTAGGAAAAGGAGTCTCTCGCTGACGTACTTTAGACATTGATTTTATGCAGAGATGACTTACACCCTTGAAGTTGCCTTTGTCAGTGACAAAGGAAATCTAGGGTGACTGGCCTAGTCGTGGGCATTTAAGCTGTAGAACTGAAGTTAGGTGAGCTGAATTTTACCTTTCAGCCCCAAGTCCAAAACCTAGTGCTCTAACCTTCTGCTCAGCTGCCAGTACATCCTGGGAGGCCCACAAAATATTTAAGTTTCTAACTCCTATTCATCCTCTGAATTTAATTGGGAAATTGGGTAACTAAATGAGGATTTAGGATCACAAACTGATAGATCTCCAGCTCCAAAGCCAACAGCATATTGATGCCATACCATCTAAACAAGGGGCCTTATTGGCTTACAGACGCCAAGTAAGCCTGTTAAAACACAATCAGAGCTGATCCTGCTGTTTTCTCTAAGAAAGCCTTATCATTAGGATACCTGTTCAACATTTGGGTTCAGGACCTGTTGCAGCTTGGGACGACTTGAACATCATCTACTACATCCCAAGGAATATTCTGTTTATTACACTGTCAGGTGAGCAGTGATTAACGGCCTTGTTTTCTCTCCTGTTAGAGATGGACAACTGTGTAACACTCATTAGTCATTGGTCACTGGGAGTGCAAAGAAAAGCCAGTACAGGTGGGTTGCTTTTTGGGAATTCTTCAGAGTCTGATCTCTTCTTTTGATATTGTTTATGTATTGTACTCAATAATTATTTGAAATAAAATAGACAAACATTTTGCTAAAAGTATTGGCAAATTCACTTTCTTAGTTTCCTTCCTTACAGTAGAGAAGCGTAGCCACCAGGCTTGAGTCATACATAGTTCCTTAGGTCTGGCTTCCCTCTAGTCCCAGAAATCTTTGTTGTGAGATGTTATTCCATTGTAACTGATTGCAATCATCACTGTTACATGGAACCTGCTCTTTCAAGAGGTTATCCTCAGCTGAGTACACTGGATTCTTGCTGTATTTGGTCACCTGAATAGTTCTCTGGACTCTACTGTCTTCACTGGCTGAAGGCTAGATTCAGTTCTCCACTTGTTGGCTCCAAGTGTTATCTCAGATACTCTAGTTTATTCATGATGGGGACTCTTAAATATGGCACAGATCCAAAGAGACACCCATGTCTCATGTAGAGATCATAGCCACTACCTCCATTCACTTAGACAACTATGTTACTGGTATACACATACATACAGACTCCTAAATTTACATTGCTACTGTCTGGTGTTGAATCTTTTACTCAAGGTTTGATTCAGTTGTCCATGCATAAGCCCCTAGTGCTATTTCAAACACCCTAGGTTTATCTGTTTGCAGAGCTGGTGGACATGACACAGGCTGGTGAGACTTTCGTTCTTCTGGAGAGTCCGCTGAAGGGCAGTTAGCGGGCTACCCTGCACTGTCTCATACACCTTTAGATGTCTATGTATAGGAAACTGGATTAAGCTCCTAATGTTAATGCTTAAACTTCAGAGGGAGGCAGTGATATAGCTATATTCTGTGGCTAATATTTCATAACAACTGTCTAAGTGAGTCTGCTCCCAGCAGGTAAACTCTCTAGATTGCTCTTTGGTGCCTAGCTCTCTCCACTAATCAATTAAGAAGCCTAAGCACCCAACTTAGGCAGTATGTGACTGCCTAATTAATGTTCTTAATTTGCCTAACTCCTGAAAAGGAATTAGGAGATGATATACTTCCTTGAGTCTGTGCCCAAGCAGCCAGTGTTTTATTATTAAAATTATCCAAGGGTCTAAAATCTGCTTCTGGACAATCTGATAATTGCCTAAATCTTGATCCACTAGATGTGTGACACATGCCTATGCAATCTTTGTATCTGAAGTTATTTTATCCAACACATTTGTTGTACATGCAGTAAGATATGAATAGGTTTAACTCCTGATATGCCTTGCCGAGTTCTGTGGCCCTGTAGGTGAATGGGGAATGCCAAGTCCTTCAGGATTTGTTGCATGAAAGTAGAATAGAGCATATGCTTTAAGTTAAGTCTGAAATTGTTTTAATATAAGGCAGAAAATTCTGATTCAATTAATTCTGTTTTGTTAGGGATTTGAAACTCTGTCTCTCACCAAAATGTTCTAAGCATCTGGCTAGTAGATTTTCTGGGGTTGGCTGCTCACAGCCTCTCCTTGCGAGATGTGATGTTCCACTTCACAGAGAGTGATTAAATATTCATTAAGCTGGTGAAAGAACAAGCTTCTCAGAAGACAGAAAGAGTCTGGTACTTAAGGCAGTCACCTGGGAAAAAGGGAGATCTGGATTCCAGTCATTGCTGTAATGATTACTTAGTATTAAATACATACACTGGTTCATGAACTGGAACCCAGCTTCTTTCTCAGGGGGAGGGGAGTTGACTATCAAGTACTTCTCACTTTCTGTCTGTTGCAGTGATTACTTAATTATCCAGGAAAGCTCTGGCTGGGGAGAATAAGCACTCCTCTGGGACGTGGGAGATTGTACTTCCACGTGGCAAAGAAAACTTGATGTGCATTTCTCAGGTCCTTTATTATCCAAAAGCTAGAAAAGGAAACTGCTTTCATTAGGGATTAAAACATTGTAACTCAGGGCTTTAGGATCATGAATACCAAGTGGAAGAAAGCATCTCTTCTAATCCAAAAATAAGTTGCAGAATAAGGAGAAGGTTAAAGGCATATGCTTAATCTCAGCATTTCCTGAAGTGCTTCCTTGCTCAGGATGTCTTTGTGGATTCCATCTTTCCTGTACAATTTGTAAGAAAATAGACATCTAACTCAGGACTGCAGATTCTACTTCAAAAGTACACTTTCTGAATAGATGCTGTGATATTTAACTAAAATTCCTTGCAGATCTGTGCTTTCAGGTAAAATTCTCAAAGACACTTTACGTTGATTCCATAACTCCTGTTGAAGCCAGGGTAGGTTTTACCATGGTTTTAAGAATGGGCAGAACTATATCAGCAGAGATGTCATTTATATCTTACTTTTCCCATGTGATTTTAGAAGGAGACATATTAGAGTACATATTCTGTCAAATAAATCTCTCCAGGATAATTTGCATTCCTGATACAAAGCTGGTCAATTTCTTTCTTTAGGGTTTTTCTTTTAATATGTATATTTCTATGCTGACAAATACAAAATGATGTACATTGATGTGAGCAATTTGAACTTCTGGTGTGCCTTGTGGAGATGTGTGGCTCTGATTCAGCAGCGGATGACATAGGGAGTTTCAGGGTTTTGCTGCACGGGGTGAATCTGAGTATATGCATTAAGTTAAGTCTATGAACTTGCTGACTCAGGACCTGAATTACCTGCATCTGCTCAAGAAAAGATCTGTTGGATGTTGAAAACCTCTGGCATTAAGCAGTGAGAAAAAGAAAAGCAAAATAAATGTTGACTTGCTTATAGAACACATTGAAAAAGAATTCAAAAAGACCAACCAGACAAAGGTTTTCAATGTCACAATATGAGCTAGGGGTAAATTTTTACCTAGAAAGATGAATAGCTGTCTTTTCTTGACTAAGAAAGAAGCTGGAAGAAGTGGTTCAGGAATAAAAAGGGACTAGATTTATTTTTGCATGAAGATAAACCAAAGTAGACATGAAATATCCCCTTTTTAATGTTTTGTGTTTTCTTCTTTCTCTCTCTCTCTCTCTCTCCCCTCCCCATCCCTTCCTTCTTACTTTTACTCCTGTACTGTTTCCTTCTCTGGTTCTTTCTCTCTTTGCTGCCTTCTCTCTTTTCTTCCTTCCCTCACTCATTTCCCTCTGTTCAACCACAGCCTCATTTGACAAAAGAATAATCAAAATTGTCCTTAAATGAGGGATTTGGCTGCAAACTCATTCACAGCTACTTTTTCTGTCCCAATAGTACAAAATATTTATCCAGAAAGCCATGACAGGAAATCTAGGATTCTCTGTCTCTGAAAACAGTCTTTGAACTTTTCAGCCAGAGGAAGTTTTCTGTTGGTTATCACTTATGAAAAACGTGTTGGCTTTGTTCATTTTTGTTCTTATTCACTGAAGTTCAACAACCTAAAAGAAATATCTGGGCCTTGATCCTTGAATCTACTGAAAGCACAAAGGAGAAAGAGAAGGAACTAGAAAAGAAAACTATTAGGTTACAGTAAGCTCGTGTGTGCTCTTCCATACTGAAAGAGAGCAAAATTAAGGATGAGACATGGACAGGATAGGGCAAGAGTTACAGAAATTCTCCCTAAAGTCTCTGTACTTCTCTGTTGCTAATGACCTTTTTAGATTCAACATGCCAGCAGCTTTCTGCACTACCCGCCTTTCTGAAAAATAAAAGTATAGAAGACATTTGAAATAATTCCAAATTTAGCCATGTTAAGAAAAGAGAGAAGAAGTGAAGCAATGAGAAACCAGCAAGCAAGCTGGTTCCTTGGCATAGGTCAGAAGTGCTGAAGCAGACAACTCACTCTGAGGGGGCAGCTGGCACTTTTTTGGCTGGTGTTCCGCTCCCGCCCTGGCATCTGAGATTCATGTTCCAATTAACCCCTAAACTGGGAAGTACTCAGAGTTGCTGCTAGGTCACATTTTAATTAAAATTCAGAAGATTCTTGGAACACATGGGGAAGCTCATGAAAGAATTGTGCTGGTAACTTTTACTATTGTCCTCATTCCTCTTTCCTTCTTAAGCCTTCCTTCTCTAACCAAGCAAGCAAAGACAGGTCTCCCACCCTGCAATGCAAAGCCTGGTCCCCACCACAAGTCATGCTGCTGTTCATTTTAAAGGAGTGACTCTAAAGTAATTTATGAATGCCAGACTGTTCCTGTATGTGTGCAGCCAAAGCAATTGTATGGAAGAAAAATCCATCAAGAGCTTTAAACACCACAGATACCACTTCTGTTCCTACATTTCTGTTTCAGTTTCTAACAGTCAGCCTACCTGAGATATTCTTTCCAGATTTGAAAGGTGTGACACGATAAGAGATAGAAGTACCAAAATAAGAGCTAGTGATCCTCTGCAGTGTCATTAGGACAGAGAATCAATAAAGACACTTGAGTGCCAGCAGGCTAGGTAAGGTGTCCTGCTCTGGCATGAAGAGTGGTCAAAGAAAGACAATTAGACACTTATTTAGGGATTCATGAGAGACTGCATGCTGATTTCTGTGACATCAATGGCAACCAGTAGAAAAGGGGCAACAAGGGGAAAATATGTATCTGAACTGCTTTCTTTTAAGTACCTATATATCAAAATTTCAATTAGTGACAAAACTGAGTTGTTCAGAGCTCTTAATGAGGAAGAATAGGTATCCCACAGCCCTCTCAGTCTGAGGGTATGAATTTATAGGTATACATGCCCTAATTGTGCCCTTCAGACCGGCTTCAGAAGGAAAGGAGTGAACACGCACACTGAATATACACCTACAGAGAATTGTTGTATAACCTGATTAAGTGCTTTAACCACTAGACTAGTGTGTAATAGTTGGGAGTCACAGTACTATCACACTCAGTAGAGTCCAAACAAATAAAGGACAGTCTGAACAGGTCTAACAAACCAGGTTCTTCTGGGAACTTCTCTCACTTATTAGCATTGTAAGTGCTGATAGACACAAAGCTGCATTCTAAAACGTTGTCGCAGTTAAAAAAAAAAGAAGAAAAGAAAGAAGAGAAAAAAGGATGTGACTTACAATTAGTATACTTAGCGGAGGAATCTTAAGAAATATTACTTTCTGAATCCTTCATTTCCATGACTGACTTTGCCTGCAAAATGTTCAAAATTGATGTATTCAAGGGAGAAGTCGAGCACCATAAAGAACACTGATGTCAAAATATTACAGTGACGCAAAAAGGAGAAATGATTGCTAAATTACAGAAGAGACGGAGTCTCAGTAACAACCTCCATGGTCCTCAACCCTGTAACAGAAGGCAGCAGAAACCAGGATGTAATAATTTTGAAACAGTGAGCAAACATGTTAATAGGTCAATTAAAACATGGAGCTGAGATTGCAGGAGAGTTTTTGGTAGATGGAATGTGTGTACTGAAGTTAGAATTCAATCAGGATCATGCTGGAACATTTAAGTACTATATCTTTACGTGCATATTTGATATATACATGTTGCCTGTTATACTATCTAAACATCTTAAAAAAAAAAGGCACTATTTACCATTTGCTGTTGAATCTAAACAATAGTGAGGTCTGTGAACAGTCTGTGTGAACAGACTGCATGGAATTTATTTTTCTTCTGGTAATTTGCTTAACAGCACTTCCAGACGTTAGTTGCTATAGCCTAGTAAGACCTCCTGATACTCTGGAGATACTCTTGAAAGACTGAAAAATTCCAGACAGGTTTTATGCCAAAAAACTGGTTTATATAACAGAGGAGATAGAGACAACCGTAGTTTGACAGAGCATTTTTAGTAAAAAGAAGTTTCCAAGACACAAAAGTTTTGACATGCTTCTGCCAGCCAGTCACCATTTCTAGATACCTTTAAAGTCACTGGTTTGGAGAAAAGAGGAACATTTGCTGAAAAACCAGCACCAACCCTTCCACCAACTCAGAATCTTTTCAGAATTCATCCTGCCAAGTACTACTAAGAATTAATGAAAAACAGCAGTGAAATTAACGGCAAATTACTTCATTTATAAGATGTGAGAAGAATCACAGCCTACTTTAATGAAGCTCTTAGTTTTGAGAGTCAAAACCGTCTTGTATTTTATCATCACAGAGAAAATGAAACTGTAAATGGTATAAAAGCAGCCAAGGAGTAGAATTTGGGAAGTATTAGGTTGTGTACTGTCACAGTGTTGTCCAGTCTGGCATAATCACCTGTCTTTATTCTATTTGTAAGCAAAAGGAAGAAAAGCAAATTCAGAGCAGAATAAAAAGAGATGTGGTTTCAATATACACTTGTTATTTGTGTGCACACTTATATGATTAGCTGCATTGACCATCTAAATACTGCAAGGAGAAATAGAGCTAGAGGGAGAAATTAGGGACTGCTATTTTTTCCACAGGCTCAAGAAAATATAAACCTGCTGACCTAGACCTTCAGGTCTCTTCTCTCTCTTTTTTTTTTTCCCCTTTATACTTTTCCTCACTCAAACGTGTTTGCACTGGACTTCAAGATTCAGCACACCTTTCTGCTACTTTTTTTTACTAGGAGCTTCCGGAGCTCTTTCTCTGCTTCTCCTTTGTTATCAACCACAACAGAAGCCATGTGCAAGTTTATCCCTGTTGTAGATCATCTCACTGTCAACAACAGCTTACTGTAACTCTCATTACCACCATCTGCCCGGCACAGGTGGCATTGAGTCCAAATCCATTGGATTCAGTGTCAGAGAGGTTGTCATCCTGACACAGGTGGATCAATGTGCCATGTTTTAACAAACCAGTGTGTAAAGCTATTTCTTTAACTTCAAGTTTTTGAGTAGAAGACACTGCCTTGCTTCCATTTCTTGTAATGGTTTTATACCCAAAAGAAAACACACACAAGTTTATACCGAGATAGTAGACACATAAGGGACAAAACATATTCTTGTTATTTAGGTCTGGTCTAAGGCAGCTCATTCCTGTTAAAATATTTTGGGAATCACGATGGTCAAGAGAAATGGAAACGTTTATATCTTTAGTTAGTTAGGGTGGGATAAGCACTGCATGCTTCTATCAGAGCTAATTGCCTAGACTCCTTTTACAGGTAACAAACAACAAAAACATGCTTCTGAGGAGTGATTCTCCTCTTCTGAAAGTAGAGATCTAAATATTTCAGATGAATTGAGCTTTACAAATGTCTAGTGCTCTCCATTGCCTAAATATCTAGCCAACTAATTTATATGTAAATTATGTCGACATATAAAACATCTCAGACTGACTGAGAGGAACCTCAGCCATATTGGATTCTTTCAGGTACAGATTTAGGAAAGCATCCATTCTAGAAAATCACTTAAATACACATCTAAAATGTACGGAGGTACTTCAGCGCACTCATCAGCTGGACCTTCTTGTACGAAGCTCGCATACCCAGCTTTGTTAAGCTTACACATCCACTGCTGAGACCCTCCAGAACAAATTACTTTTTGAAGGACAAGGTTGCAGGGGTCCAAAATGAAGCAGAGGAGTGAGTTAGTCATCAAATGGAATGGATGGTCAGGGGTACTCTGTTTAACCTATTCTGCTGCTACAGGCATGAATGGTATATTAGTTATACAACACTACACGACCCATACATACGTTTGTTTATTTTGTGGGGAAAAAAAAAAAAAGAGGAAACTATATGAAATCTTTGAAATTAACACAGTTGTATTTGAACAGTGAACAAATACTTTTTGGAAGAAGCAGTTTTAGGAGAAACTTAATTTTCTTATAGTCCTTTGGATTTTAGTGCATTATTTTTATGGGTGTTTTGAGATTACTTTTAATTTAGTGCACACTTTGCTCATACTGAGCAACAGAAAACAAAGCTTTCAAGAAAACACTGAAATTAGAAGCAAAATGAATGCAACCAATTCAGTTTATTTCCTCTGGTTTCACACAAGTAGTACCTTGAAAAATATTGAAGTGATGGTGTATCTCTGATTACATCTATCCCCATGGCTTGGGGAGTACAGCATATTTGAAGGGACCCATCTTTGCTTGCTCATTGCATTGTCCTCTTGATTTTGTTTGTCACCCTCTTATTTTTTTCGTTCTCCTCTGACTAACTGGAAATTGATTTCTTTCTGAGTAGGGTGGTTATTTCTGTGCTATTTAGCTAAAAGTATTTCATTTGATATTTGATTTTTAAAAAATTTTCCTTCTGTTGTTGGTTTGTTTTTACTGTGTAGTGCTTTAATGATTCTTGGTAGGCTTCCTATGCATTGATTAATTCAAATAAATAAAATGTCTGTATTTATGGTAAGAAGGAATACATACACATATATTTCCTGTATATTAGTAATCTGACTCTTTTGTCCTCTTTCTCCCTCTAAGTGCAATTGCATCACAAAATTGATTTTGTTCCTTTCCAATGCAGAGCTATAGTGAAACAAAAAGAAATCTACAATTAATAGGAATCCTAATTGCTTCTACAGGTGGGAAGCATTTTATTTTTTAATATTTGGAAGGGAAAATTATTTTTTTTTTCAGTCTGCACAGCATGAATATTATGTACCACAAATGTCATAAGATAACTTTTTTTGTCACGTGTAATCCAACCAAATAATTATTTGCAACTGTTTGCAAAAATGTTTAAAAACATTATTTAGAGGGAAATCTGAGAAAATATGTTCTCATTTCATTTGGGAAGAGCTCTGTTTTGCTACTCTGAGTATAAAATAGACATATATGACAAAGAGCAGTGAGACACAATGTCTCATCAACTGAAGGGAAAAATCTCATTTATCTAATCACACACTCCTGTTATATTTTCATTATACCAAAGTGCATCAGTCCATCTGATGTAAGACTGGGGGAAGGGATATAAAAATAGGTGATGAAAAAGGAAAAGTTATTCACTCAACTCCCTTGTCGGGGCAGGTTTCAAGATGCCACCATAAACTGTGAGAAAGGCAAGGCTGCAGAGCCAGCTATAGGAGGGGTGGAAGTGGTTATCTTTATCTCTCTGATGAATTATCTCTTGAGGACACTGCACAAGCTACTGCCTCATCTAGAATAAATTTTCTGGAAGACTTGTACGTTAAATCATAGTCAAGACTAAAGAGGCTTCTCAGCTGGCTGATAAGTAGTTATCTTTGCAGTCCCCTATATCAGGACACAATACTTCCTTTGCAGGTATTTACATCATTACTGGCACCTCAGACCAATTTGTGACTATTCAGGGACTTCTGTGTTGGGACCTACCAGCAACTATCCTCAGTCTTCCAAAACAACTAGTAACAGCTGCGACTGTAAGCACTGCCGTCCTTTACTTTTATGTTCACTTAGAGTTCTCTGCTGTTAAATATCCAGGACCACGTGGCAGTCATGAGTTGACCTGCCAAGATACCTTTTTTCTTGAGTTAAAATATCTGTTTTAACATATATTTTGTCAAATAACTAGGTAGTTTAGAAGAAAAGGTGTAGAGAGAAGAGGGCATGAAAAAGGAACAAATGTTTATGAGAAAATCACAGTTAATGAATGTTTGGAATCAGATATCAGAAGTTCACTGGAAAAACACAACTGCATTCTTTAGTACTAAAAAAAGGTCAATTAGTAGGACTGGTTGGAAAATGAAGTTTCCATTTCAAAGGGATTTTCACATTTCAGAATGTGCTTGTCTTCAAAATGTGTGAAATGCTGAAATCTCAAATTATTTCCTGACATAGAAAACCTGAACCATTTTTTATTCAGTAACTTCAAATAATCCTATTACAAATAATTACTTTGATAAAGCCAAAATATTTTATTTATAAAAAGCATAATATTATTATCTGAAGTACATATAACAATATTCAAAACTCCATCTTGGTTTCAATCTGTTCAGAATCTTCTCATGGATTGCAAAAGAAATTTTCTAATGAAATAAGTCAGAAGAATTCTTTCAAAAATGTTTAGATTGTCTCTTAACTGGTACTGTATATACAGCGATCGAACAAGGAAAGAGTGCTTCCTAGATACAATAGCATGCATCCGCAACTTCAATTATGAATTGCATGTTTCAGATATCCCTCCACGGCAATACTCACAATCCAGCAGAGCTAGCAATATAAATCACAGGGCATAATGTAACGGAAAGGCAACTTGATAGAAACACATCCTGCAATTTTAGTAAACAGCATGTGCACAGCTTTGGTTTATGGCGTGGAGGGCTTTCAGTAAATGCTGATTAGCTTCTACACAAGCTGCAGAAGCCTGCTGAGTTTAACATGATGTTTCCCCGTATCCACACGTGGTGTTTCAGAAGACCTTGGTGACAAGCAATAGCCAACCTTAGCTCTCATGTTAAGTAGTGGTATGGACTGGGCCAGTTTACCATTTGGCGAATGAGCGCTTCTTAGATTTGGCTTAAGTAGTGAATCTCTTTGGATGATCCCTAAAGGAAGGCATAGGAGGATTCTCCCAAAGACCATTATCCCTAAAGTCATGTCTGTTTGACAAACAATCCCTATGGTTAACTCTCATACATGTCACTTCTCTCTTCCTCCTGATTTTTTTTCTCAAATTCTCATCTTAGATTAAATGCTGAACTTGCCAAGTACTCAGGAAACAAACCATTATCATAAAAAAAGGGGCAGGTTGCTAATGGAGTAGGATCATAAAAAACAGCAAAGGAACTGCAGCTCCATACAGTTACTGGGATGAGGCTTTAGGGAACGCAGTGACTGACTGTGTTGTCCTCAGTGTGATATCCTCTACTGGCAGTCAATAAGAAAAATTGAAAGAGTATTTTAACAAGTTTCAGTGCAAAGATTTTACCTTCCCAAGGGACTCTGGACTTCCCCTCCCAGGCTGAAATAGCAGGTGACAGTGAGTTTCTATCTGAAACCTTTGCATACAAGGTAAGACATCTTCAGAAAAGAGAGGGTTCTTATGGCATACTACTCATGGAGTAGTAGTAGTTGGAGGATTGTGGTACCCTCCCTGAAGTTGTGGATTCAAATTCCTTTAAGTAAAAGAGGGACTGAACCCCAGTCTTGCACATCATGGATAACCACTTTACCAAGAGTCAACATTACTCATTCTTCTTCCTGTATTTTGTAGGGACCCTAACCTTTTAAATATGTTCGAGGCATGAAATGGATACTTCTCAGCACTGGGGCACTTCTGGAATGGGAAAGAGAAGGAAGTTAGTGTTCTTAGGCAACTGTGAATGCCAGCAAGTCGGAGCATGATGGGTGGGAAGGGCTTTCAGGATCAATCAGGTTTTAAACAGACATCCTAAAGAAATAATTTTTGGATTTAAATGCATAAAATAGTAGTTAGATACTTAAATGTCATCTAAATCCCTTTGTGAATCTCCTCCTTATTCCCTCTGCCATTCTTTTATGTTCTCATGTGTCCTTTGTAACTAAGTTTAAGCATCATTATTTTCTTTATAAATGAGATCACAGTATGCGCACTTTTGAGGAGACTCGCCTGTCTTTTGTCCATAATGTATGTGCTGCTTGGTCACAGTTTAATTTTTTCAATTGTGAAACCGTAATACGACCACAGATTGTAAGATCCATTTCTGTACCTATGCCACCCTGCAAAGTCCTGCAGTTGCAAAGTGCTTTACACTGGTGGTCAATACTGCTTTCAATTTCACTCTCTTTAGCACTGAATCTGCCATGATTTTCTGAATCAATGGACCATTGGAAAGAAAAAGGGGAAAAAAAAGACTTGCTGGAATTCACAGCTGTGCTAATCCTTTTTTAATGTTGGTGATAAAATTGGAATATAAAGTTATTCCTGTGGCAGACCCTGCTTAGAATGGTTAGCAAGAGTTTGTGACCAGCTTCAGTAATTTAAGTATTTAATGAAAATAACTGGAAATCTTCATAGCCAGATTTGAGTAAAGCCAGTCCTCAATGGGTACAACCAGAACTGTGCGTTTAATCTGAATATGCTTCAGGTCACTGCTCAGAGTTGTCCTTTATAAGAATACCACTTCCAGTTTCCTTTTCTGGTAGCTATAGAAATTTTTTCCAGTGTCTGGAAACATGATCTCTTAGGCAGCTTCAAAGTAAATAACCTTTTCTATGTTAGCTGCTCTGCCCAATTTAGTTCTCCAGTCAACTCTACAATGTTTTAATACAAATTTTGTTAATGGTATTTTGTCTGAAAAGATTGTCTTGCCCCCCAAAATCTTTCCAGTTGTATTTTGTTTCACTTTTGTTTTCAAACCAGTCATTTGTAGAATGATTTGCATTTTGTAGGATCTGTCTTGACATCCCTTTGTGATAGATTTTTCCTCAAATATGAGACTTCTTATAGAAATGACACTTGGCTTTATGTACTTTCCATTTCTTATCCCTGACAGTCTGTGCCACTCATAGAAGTTGGCACATTCTCAATCTGTGGCGCCCAACTGAGATCATAAACTTTGTGCAACTTGTTAATGTCAGTGGCATTTAGAAGTCTCTGCACTGAGCTATGAAATAACTCAGATGCAGAGAGAATCCCCAAAATAGGCATTTGAAAAGAGCGTTTGTAGACAAAAAATGTTAAATGTCCACTATCATGAACCTTCCCATTTAAGGGGATTTTGCCAAACAGTTCTGATGCTCCCGGAATAAGTGTGGGACACTGGCCAGCTCCCTCGGGATGGCTGGGCTAATTAAGATGGCATAATACTTCCAGTGTAGTGTTGGTTCTCCGTTCCAGATGCTTTACTTGTGACCATAGAAACCCAGTTTTACCCCTTCCTTCCCATTCCCTTTAAAAAGTGTGTATTCATTATGTTGGTTCTTCAGCTTTCTACTTATTGCTTTTGATGTGATGTACTGCCACTTATTCTTTGGCCTTATTCTATCCCACTGGTGCTCTAAAAGCTATCCATTTGTTGTAAAACAGGCTTTACTCTAAGAAAGAGGAGGCTTTGTCTCTGTTCCATTTTACCCCTTTTATGATACTCCGGTGGTGAAACAGCAGAAGAGATCCATAGCTTATGGAGTTTGCACTTAGGAGTTTGGTCAAGAAAAGGCAATTTAGTTTCAAGTATTTGTAATTTTTTTTTCTTTTTCATCACCTATGTTTAATCATGCTGGATAATCTGTTTTTCTAAATTCATCTTTTTATCTTAAGCCTGGACTGTAAATAAAAGCACAACCTGCATTTACTGTGCACCAAATTTTGAAGAGGGTATAACAATGTTTGAAACAGGACGGTGATAACTTGACTCCACAGCTACTTCAAACATGTAAGGGGAAATGTATGTTATCATGTGTACAAAATACCTTACAATTTTGCAGCTAGTTTCCTGTAAAATGTAAGATCTTGCTTCAGGTATTTTATCACCCAAAATAGTGGGGGTGTGACGACTGTAGATGTTCCCACACCCCAAAGGTATTTTAGAGTGTTTGTTGACCTGAATGTCTCTGGTAGGCGTGTAGCTTTAGGGTCATACTCAACTCCATTTGTGACCATGAATTATAGACAATATTAAATAAGAGCATGCTTGAAAAATTGGCTTTTCTATACTTGCAACATACTCAGTTTGAATGTTAGGCACATTATGAAGAATTTTATTTTGTTAGAACACTGACTGACTGATATTTCTTTTGAAACAATGTTAATCAAATAGGTCTTGATACTGGCTAATATCAGAAAGCCCCAAACAAACCTTAACATTTCTTGAGGCATACCTGCATTAGGCAGTCAGATTTAGCTGACTACCACTAATTGCAGCTGTTACTGCTGAGCAATGCAGTACCATGCAGAACAAATACAAGCTTTGGTCCTGGAAATAATATACCCATATTCGAACACTATGGCACTTCAAACAAAAAGTTTTCTTTCTCTGCAGGGCTAATTAGTTTAGTTCAGCATTGCGTTCCTATGATCATAGCGTTTCATGTCATAGGGCTATCAAGTCTTTTCTTATGTATTGGTCTCTATACTGTAAATGTAAGCAGTCAATAACTAGGCTATTACTTATTAAAAAGGTACAGAGTACTAAATCCAAGGAGATTTCTTGTCAGGTTCAGCACTTTTTTTGGGTTATCTGTTGTTGGAAGCACCTTTCATTTGAGTTTTTACTGCTTAGACTGTGTTTCAGTGGGGTGTTGGAGTGTGTTGTGGGCTAAGCTCCCTGCTACCGATAAGTCCTGTTCTTTCTGCTCCTACCTGTGCAATACTGCTGCTCACCTTATGCCACCGCAGATGCTCACTGGGCTTTCAGTGAGCTGACTAATCTCATCGACCCTCTGAAAACTATCCTATCATAACACAACAGTGACATCAACAAGTAGTTAACTTCTGGTAGGTCACCAAATTGAATCAGTCTGACAAGTGTCAGATTTAGTGAAAAGGAGAGAGAAGGAGTGTGAAGTGGTTACCAGGGGAGAAGAAAGGTAGGAACAGGAAGGGGTGACTGGGAGCATCTCCCTCTTTTTGGGGGGAGCTGTTAGATGAAACCAATTGCTTGAGAAGCCATGACCTAAGTAGGTAAATTGAGTGAATCCCAGGCTAAAATCTTCCATAATTGTCCAAATGTGCAAAAGCCATGGCTCCACGCTACTATTCTCCATCCTTTGTGCCAGGTAGAGGCAAATTCATTTTAGCAAGGTCCAACCAGCCCTCCTGGAAATCATAGCTCCTGAGTTATGAGTGCATTAAATCAGATCTTCAGGTGATCCATTTAAAAGAAAATGTGCCTAAAAGTCACCCATCCCCTTCAGTATTTTTTAAAAAAAAGGACAAAATTTTCCATATCATAAGAGCAACTGAAAAGTAGTAACTGTGAGGGAAATAAACTCCACCATGGTGAGAAAAGGAAAGGGATGAGACGGACTGAGTAGAAAGTCAACAGGCCCGATCTGGAGGTGCAACTGTGGATAATTTTTCTAACAGAAGAAGAACCATAGGAGAGTATTTTTGTGATAAGAACTGAAGATTTGGGGAATTTATCTAAGACTAAAACTAATACAGTAAGTGGTGGCCTTGTCTAAAAAGCAGTATTTTTATCTCTGACTATGAATAACTGTAGTATTTAATGTACATAAATATTTGATGATTAACTTTGGTTAAGAGCTATGCTATCTCTGTTCATATCATAAATTCAAGCTCTGAAGCAATAGCTTGGACAAAACACTAAGGACTCAATTGTGCCTTGAAGGCATGGCGCCACTTTGGGGATAATGCAGAGGCACATCTCCTCGGCAGGAGCTCCAGGAGGGGTTGTGCCTCAGGCATGCACTCTGCCTCCTGGAGCTCCTGGGGAGTGCAGTTAATGTACTCCACTTACACGAGGTGCAGCATGTACTCCACTCCAAATGCAGGCAGCTCTCCTGGCCTCAGAAGATCCACCTGGAATCTGGGACCCTTCAGCCTCATGAGCCTGCCTCACCTTCTGTGAAACAATTGCACCAGCAAAGGCCCTAGTAGCATTTTTGAAGGAGCCACCATGAAGTCAAATGGTTGCCCCTCCTCTGTACTTGGTTTACAGGAGTGCTGTTTGTGGCAACTCCTTAGAAATCTAGCTGGCAGACAGTAGTGGGGAACTTTCAGTTTACCCTGTCCTTTATGGTGTCTCAAGAGCACATCTGTATACTATTGGGATATGTTCACCACTCTGTACCTCATGTGGCAACTACCCTGTCTGGTAGAAGGACAGGTGTTTGCAGGCAGACCAAAAGAGAAAACTTTGACTACATGTCTTAAAATTGCTCTGGTCTGCATAGTGTCCCAGGACCTCATCTCAGGAGCAGTATAGAGGCTAATGGAAATATTACCCACCAAGAAGAGTACAGGATTGTAGTGAAGTCTGCTCCTCGCCAGGAAAGTGATGAGCAGAGAGGTTCATACTCTTCTGTTCTGCAGGCCTGAACACACAGTCTCACCCTAAGTCCCTGAAAATAGCTTGCAATGTGAGTGAGGGGGACTCATCATTTGTGTAGTACAGTAGGACACTGGCAATTGTA
This sequence comes from Nyctibius grandis, assembly GCF_013368605.1. Classification (NCBI taxonomy): domain Eukaryota; kingdom Metazoa; phylum Chordata; class Aves; order Nyctibiiformes; family Nyctibiidae; genus Nyctibius; species Nyctibius grandis. The sequence continues at coordinate 77,649,436 of NC_090659.1, forward strand.
AGAATAAATACGCTTGATGGATAAAACTTGAACTCATTATTTGCTTGCTGTTTAAAATGTGCCAAGGATGTCAGACACTCCATTTTTTTTGTCTGTTCATAGTGTGCTTCCTTTTAGTCCTTGTTCTGCAAGCTCTTCATATAGACATGAGGTTTGGTGCTGCTCCTATTTTGTGTGGCTGCAAGGGTGATCTGGTTGTCTGTGGGAGTGGATTACTGTGGTTACAGTATCCTGCCAGATAATTGCATAGCTCATTCTTAAATCCATTCTCCCCTAGGCTATCATCTATTCTGTTTATTATCCTCGTTGTTAGAAAGTAATGACTAACTTGAACCTTATGGTAACAATCTAAACCCATTCCTTTTTCCACTGACCACTACGAACATGAAGAACAGGTTATTTGTTCTCTTTCAGATCATTTTGGTTTTTTTAAAAAATACAGGAAATGTCATCCCATAACCTCTCAGGACTTGTCTAGGCTGAAAAACCTGATTACGTCAACCTTTTCTTGCAGTCCTTGTTTTCTTGCACTCTGGTCGTCTTTGTGCTTTGAATTGCTTCCAAATGTTGTGCATTTTCACTGAAGTGTGCTGACCACTATAATGCAGCTGAAGAGCTACCAATGTTGAATAATTGGATTTGGGTTTGATTTGGGTTGTATGTAGTCTATCATCACACTCCTGTTTGCAGTGGAGCTTGCTAATCATTACATCACCCTGTCCATGATTTTGTGTTGTAGATAAGGCTGTAGAAAGAATGGCTCTTTTAGGTAGGAGCCCAACTAAGCAGGGGAAAGCTCAATGTAAATCTGATGGTGGTATACAACTTTGGGTGAAAGGGATCACAAGTTCATCATATAGAGAACAGGGAGGAGTGAGAACAACAGAGTAGGCATAATGGACTTCAAAAAAGCACTTTTCAACAGCTGAGGGAACTGGTAAGTAGGGTCCCCGGGGAAGATAGTATAAAGGATATAGGAATTCAGGAGACCTGGCAGTTATCGAAAGAGACTGTATTAAAGGCGCAAAGAAAAGTATTCTGATGTGGAGAGATTGGAAGTATAGCAAGAGACAATGTGGCTGAATCAGGGACTCTTTAAGGACTAAAGAATGAAAAAAAAGGAGATATATTAAAAGTGGAAACAAGGACAGCTGAATAAGGATGTGCATGAAGGATAATAGCACAAGCATGTAGGGATGAACTCAGGAAAGCTAAAATGCAAAATGACTTACAACAAGCAAGGGACATGAAGTGCAACCAGACAAGATTCTAGAAATACATTAGGGAGGGAATAGAAGGAAAGCAAGAAAAAGTATAGTTCAGTACTGGAGAGGGAAGGAAAGTACGTAACAGAAGACACAGAGAAAGTACATTACACTTTTTTTTTCCTGCTTCCGAATTAACAAAAGTAAATTAAAAGGAGTTAGCATAACATGTCAGCAGAGCCTGACAAAACACACCCTCAAATTCATAGGATGTTAGTTGAAGCAGCTGCTGAGCTATCACTTTTGAGAATTAATGGAAGGTAAGTGAGACTGGAAGAAGGGCACATAGACTACGCTAAATTAGCAAGTAGTGAAGCACTGTAGAAGCGGCTATGTAGAGGCAGAGTTGGGGTGGAAGACCTGAAGTCCACACAGTGCCTTTCTTCAAACTGGCTTTTGTTTGGTCCCATGCAACATGTATGGTGGGCTTTTGATGAGTGTTTTCCAGTTTAGTTTAATCCAGATGGAACTCAGGAAACTCGTTGTGAATGAAAGCGTGAGGACCATCAGGAGATTTGCTTCAGAGGCATACCTTTGATTTGAACTGAAATGGTAATGTAGGTGTACACATTTAGAACTAAACTAGGGGAAAAAATGAGGGAAATAAGACAAGTCTGTCTGTCTTCAATAGTAAGCCATTCTAACTTCATTTGTAATTGAAAAAGAGAAAAAAAATTAGTGTTTGCTGTAATGGTAAGTTAAAGTATGTGACATAATTTAGCTTTGGATCAGTCTGAACACTCTCATGTAGGACTTTCATGAGCAAATTGGAGAAATATTTGAATGAAATCACTCTTGCACTTGTGTGTGAGAGGTGGAAAACTTTCCTCAAAATAATTATGAACTGCATTGTGAGGAGAACATTTCAAAAGGGACCCTGCAGAAGTCTGTACGGAGCAGGATTTGGATTAATGACTTGGGTGATGGAAGTGAAACTACATTTGCACATTTTGTTCATGACACTAAACTTAGGACTTTTGTAAGTGGCAAGAGAGACGGGATCTAATTGTATTAGATCAGAATTCAAAATGTTCTTGCTATATTAAAAATATATTTGGCCCCAAATCAACACAATGGAGTTGGGTAAGAATCTCCAACAAAAAAGAGCTCAAGAGCACACAAAGAGCATGGGGAATATCTAGTCAGGCAGCAGCACTGCAGAAATAGAAATGGGGTGGCAGTCAACTCTGGTGAAAAAGAGGTAAATGTGATTCTTGGACATGTTAACAGGAGTGTCATACATAGGATAGAAAGATAACTATTTTGCATTTCAGGTGAGGCCTCAGGGGAAGTCTGTGTTTAGTTTTGGGCTTGAGACTTAAACAAAGATGTAGGCAAAATGCAAGAGTCCAGCCAAGAACAGCAATGATATGACATTTAGGAAAATTAAGATCTAAAGAAAGGCTGAATAAATCAGTCATCTTTAGGTGAAAAAGAAAGTGAAGATGGAGGCAGTACATGAAACCATGGATATTTCCCAAGTTTGTGTTGCTTCTTCACTGTGGTCTAACCAGAAAAAACAGGACAGCGGGAGTAAATGGGAATGTCTGTCTTTTGTCACACACTTGCTGATACCAAATCAAAGCTGCAGTTTGAATCAAGCTAAAGGTTTTTTGCTAAGTAAACTAAACAGGGAAACAAGGTTTATTCTAGCAACACAAAAGGTTACAATAGTACAAAGTTAGAATTATCTGCCAGCCCTGCATGGATATCTTGGATACTCTTGGGAATCTCAGCTAACACTTGCTAGCATCTATATTTGGGCATCTGAACTGAGACCTTTGTGTCTATGGATTTCTTCCCATTTTAAGCGTTATGGCAAACAGATCAGAGAAAATTATTATCGCATCTGGGTAAGGGAAGTGATTCTGGTCACAGAATGAAATGCATCTCAAACAGGCACATAGAATAAGCAGCCTAAATATGGCCAACCACCATTATTTAAGATATTACTTGATCATTCCCACTACTGTACAACATCCTCTTCAAACGTCTCAGAAGGCAAATCCCTGCTCCCAGGCATTTACAGTCCAAATAGAGGTAAAGAAGAAAAGCAACAGGTAACTTTGACACAATTGTGCACACAAACCACATAATTCATTTTGGATTTCGGATGTCTCTGCTTCAGATCAGTTCCCCCAAGGAATCAGTTGGATGCACTACCAATGTCCTCTATGCTAAGTTTTATTGCTTAATAACATTTTAGTTATGCTTTGTATACTGAGGGCATGCAGTGTTCGTGTCCGTTTCTACATATGTTTGGAGAGCACACCTAATTTTCTGCAGATTTATAATACCATAAATGTTTAAAGTAAAATCATCCAGTGTAATCTCCAGAGAGTGAAACCATGGTTTTAATAAATTTCAAAAATTACTCTATGCTTTTATTTTGTAAGGCCTCTTGAGCAGGGCACTTAGCCTGCTGGTTGTTCTGACTTTCAGTTCCCCTTTGTTTCCTTGTCAGTTTGGCTTGGATCTTGTGTGCCAACTGATTTACCTGCCTGTATTGTGCTTTGCTGTATGGTTTGCCCCTCTGGAGCTTATTGTTGTTGCTGACAGCAGTGAATTCCCCCCATTATAAACAGCTCATACCTGCTGCTGAGCTCTACCAGCTACATCTGTCTTCCAGCCAGGGCCCCCATTAGCTCCTAGAGCCAGGAGATGTAAGGAGGCAGACAGTGGTGACCAGAAATGGAGAGACAATGGTTTCATTGCTCTCATACTGAACACCAGAGTGAAGGGAACAGATTGATTATTTCTCTTTTCAGTCTACTCCCATTAAGAGATAAATCCCCAAAAGCTGAGAGATCCTACTGTGGAGTTACTTATAACCCCTGCCCCAAACTATTTCCACATGTCAAGAGGTACTACTGCACCTACAGCTCTGCGCCAATAGTCACCCTAAATGTGGTCCATCACTGTTGTTACCTGATATTTGTGACCCCTGTGTGCAAAATCCATTTCAAACACAATTGCAATACAAGGAGAGCTAAGGAAAGAAAAGGCAACTTCCATGCAATCTTAGGTACAATCCACTTGGTTCACTATGGGCACATTTTTATGGGGACAAGGCATTTGGCCCAGAGCACTGCAAAAAGGCAAATTTTAATGTGAAAGCATGTGAAAGAAATGTTGATGCAGCAGGCAACATGAAGTTTACTGAGCTTAAATATGCTGTATATTCTTATACATGATACACTAACAAATAGACAAGACAGAAGAGGGGATCAGAAAGGGAGGTTCATGACCAAATTGATGGGAAAAAATTGTGCACCAGTGTTTGTACGCACTGAAGAAAAATAGGGAAACAGGCAATATGTATGAAGGTTACTTATCCTATGAGACCTTAAGGAGAATGGAGTTTACATGTAGTGTTGTTAAAGCTGCCCTCTAATGAAGCTTGAACCCCTGACTACTCTAATCTCTTGATCCAAGAAATAAAAGCACAAGTATTTGAGCATGCTGTGCATACATGTTATCATTTTATAGACAACTTTATAGACTGTTTTAAACAACTATAGAAAAATAAACAAATATTCTATGGAAATGCATTATTACTTTTTAAAACCAGTATGTAGAAGGAAGTAATGAGACATATTGGACTTGATTATCAAGCATATTACTAAAATGGTTGTAAGACTTTATTTATAAATGTCATTTTAAAATTATTTCAGATGAGTATAAATGTCTGTGAAATTACTGTTTTCACTTAGTCTCCTTCAGTATTAATAAAAGAGAATATTAACATAAGAAAAATGTTATAGTTCTCAGAGTAGTAACAGAAGTTTGGTAATGTACCAACTTTTCGGTAAATTATATCGATAATTAAAAGTCTAATGTTGCTTACTTTAACGTACTTCTACATATTTTATGTAAGGTTTTACCAAGACATCATCTTCACATGAAGGAGGAAAAAAGAATTTAGCTCTCCAAATTCAAACCTACTAGTATCATTTCCTCAATGAAATATATCAGTCCTGAAAGTCACTTCCACTAATGTGCTCACTGCAACATTATTGGTGATAATATACTTAATTAGTGAATTTTATATAAGATTTATTTTATTCACAGTAGCTTGGTCTGATAAAATCCTTCATTCCAATTTGTTTAATAGGTAGACTATAGAAACTACATTAATATTACATCCATGAGCAAAGAGATTACCCCACAGTTAATGATTCCCTTGGGTTGCTCTTTTCTGACAGAGGCTCAGAGCCAAAAAGTTCTAATTTTTTTCCTTCCCTCTGAAATAAAGAAACATCGCTATGTAAAAAATTGTGCTGTGTTCTTTTTTTAACTTCTGGGTTCTGAACACATGAGAACTGACAAAATTAAACTAATCCCTGAAACAAACGTGGCGCTGCTTTGTATTGACAAAAATCTGGTTTAGAGTAAAAAAAGACTCCAGAGGCTGTAGATATGTCTGTCAAGTGGCTCACAAAACTTCTAGAACTGATTGGGGTCAGAGGAAGAATTAAGCATCTTAAAGGATACTGCAAGGAAAGTTTTTAAGTCAAACAGTGGTGTCTCTTGATGTATTACTTGTGCACATGAAAGGCTTGACACCTGAACACCAGTGTTTCAATGGTTTCCACAACTTGTGTTTCAGAAGATCTTGTATTAGTTTGCTTTGCTTGTGCCTTTGCTTCACAAGGGCTGGAAGTATCACTGAGGTGATACCTTATGCTATGACACAATTTTCTTGCCACTGTTCTAACGCTTGTGTGGGACAGGAGGGGCAAAGTTTGTCTCTCTGCCTGCTGTAGATCTAAACCAGCAGCTGAACAGGAATACTGTGGAGAGAAAAGGGAGGAGTGGTTTGAAAAGGGTGTACTTGATGGTCTTCCAGAAAGGCTTGAAATATACTCTTATCCAGGTACATTATTTCGGGGGGGAGATAAACATTGCTGAATGCAATAAAAGATTTCAATAGAAAAGAAGAAATGAGAACTATATCGATCACGAGCATTTGCCTACTTTTAGGGATATCAATACAAAAGCACACAGAGACTATGCCATAGCTGGAGACAAACAGGCATTTTTGACATCAGAAGGCAATTCGTCCCAGTCTAAGATGTCTAGATAGATGAGATTAATTGCTCTCTGCAAGTACCCATCATCCTTCACTCGCTGTGGAGACAGCTTAAACAAAACATCTAACTTTTAATAAGAAGCAAGAAATCCTGGCCTCGGAGTCTGAAAACGTGTGTTTTGTCCTGACAAGAAACATGTCCTAAAAACATCTAACATTCAGCCTCTTTGAATTTCTTTTCTTTGCTCTCCAATTTCTGGATCTGCCAGGGGTATATTTTTATTCTCATTGGCTAGGCTTATCCTTATAAACCCAACAGGTCCAAGGCTCAGACTTGAGGAGCAGTGCTGGTTAGTCCTTATCATTCACGGTCATGGACTTGGTGTGGTCTTGGCTTGTGCTGACCTGCCCTTCTTTGACAACGGATGGGCATGGTCTGGGGCCATGGGCAGAAGCATCTCCCCAGAAATCAGCATGACACCCCAGCTGGATGTCTGGATGCAAGCTGTGCCATGCCAAGGCCACAGAGTGGGTCTGCCCTTGTTTTAGTTAGTTTTACACACACAGTTTCTGAACTACGTTTGCTTCCCCCTCGCTGGAAAGGATGCTAAGAGGCACTTAGCCTTTTTCTACAGAAAAGAATAACATTATCTTTTTGTTTTATTTCCTTCTGTTTCATATTTAACTCATTGAATAATAGTAAGAATCCCTATTGCTTTATAATAGACTCATAATAAGTGGCTTTTGTGTTTGATTAAGTACCTCAGCTTCACTCCCGTGTTGATCAATTGCAGCATATGGTTATTGCTTCATATGCTGCTGCAGTGGAGTGGATCACTTACCGTATAAAAGATTCAACTGAACTACGTCTGCAGTTTTGGTTCTAGACATCAACTTCTTTTATGGTTGTGTTTTCTAGGACTGTGGAAGAAGAATCATAATGTGTTTTGTGATCATGGGAATACGGAAAACAGGAGTAAAATGCATAGTGACCTACTTTTATGAAAATAATTGGAGCATATCACATATGTTTGTAACATAGAAAGCATATTAATATTTATGAGGAAGTACCTTTACTTTTGAGATAAATTTAAAATAATATTTTGGGATTTTTCATGGACAAGGCCTCTGATTTAAAAGTAAACTATGTCAATTCTAATTAAACTAATTCTAGTTTAAAAAGTCACTTCAGATTAACTGTAATATGTTTAACTGAAAGTAAGAGTCTCATCTGATTTCTTCCATAATATCTTGATGAAAAGCAAGATATTAAAGAAACCTGAAACTATCAAAAATTATATTTTCCATAATTTTTCACTTTAATGTCTTCAAAACCTTTAAAATACTGATGATTTGAGTTCCATAGTCAAAACATTTCTTTTGTAAAGAAACATGAATCAGAATATAATTTTTAAGCTTAGCCATGTTTATATGCATGACTGATTATTGCATAAGGAGATTAATAATAAATCACAGAGAGACTTATAAATAAGTTATCCATGGGAAACTGAGCTAGTGCTGCCAATTTACTCCTTTATTTTGTACACATCGGATTGCCATTAAACTATTTAGTTATAAACTATTTAGTGTTTAATTCCATATATTGCCATTTTATGAATTTAGGTAATAGATGTGGTGAGCTGCATAGCTACTGCTCAATAGCCTGCATGGCAATAGCTTTACTTAGAAGACTCACTGGAGCTACCCACCTGAGCAGATATATATATATATATATGTATATGTGTGTGTGTGTATATCTCTGTGTGCTTACTGTCAATCATCAGATTCTTGCCTTGACTTCAGCTAAAGCTGCATCAAACCTCAAGTCAGTAGCTGCACTCTGCTTAGGACTACCATTTGTCAGCTACTATTGGCAACTTCATTAGATATGTACACTGAAAAAAATACTTTTTTTTCACTACAAATTGAATGTAAGGTGCCCTGATTACGTGGAAGGATGTGATGGGAATTACTAGGGTGGTCATATGTGGTCTTTAGCTAAAGACATTATTCATCAACATTAGGTCTAAAACAAAATATTCTTTCTGTCTGTTTTTGTGAGTGTTTGTTGGCCAAGTGCTCATCCTGTTCATTTCTTTGAAAGTATTTGTTATTAGGAAAGTTTAAAAATAGAAAAAAATAAAATTAAGAAATTGAGTGTTATGTAAATCATATCACACAGCTGTTTTATGATCCTATCAGTTTTAGAAAGGGGGAGAGAGAAGACAGGAAGGCTTTTTGAATCTATCTTACACAGTCCATCTGTTGTAGCATATGACAAGAAGTCAAGCATCTGAACGTTTAGAAGCCATTATGGATCCTTGGCATGGATCTGGCTTGCATCGTACAGCCAGTGTTGATACTTCCACTGATTGCACTGATTGACTGTTGTGTCATATTATCTCTGGCCTTTCCGACTCCCTCACTTCGGGGGATATCAACACTAGTAATCATCAGGCTGAGCTCAATTGATTATCTTCAGAATTTTCTCTGGCTATTGACCATAATGGAAAAAAAAACGTGCCTCTGAATTATTCAGAATGAAAACATACACAGAAGAAATCAATAAGGCACATCTGATATTAAAGACAAATTAAAGCAGGCAGTATAACGTGTCTTGGGCACCTGATACATACAAAAAAGAAAGCATTTTAGAGGTAAAGACGACTCTTTTCCTTCTTTCCTTTAATTCTTCTGTAAGTATTATATTTTAGCTGTCAAAATTAACATCTTTATGATTTAGGACATTAAAGGTTTCTTTTCACTTGTTCTTTGTGAACATTAGAATTTAGCTTCAGACTCTAGCACAATAATGCCTTCTTTGGATCCCCACAGTCTTTTTAACTTAAATGTGACATGCCATGCTGGAGGGATAAAATTATAGAAAAATGTTCAGGTCAGAAAAAATCATATTAACAAATATCTAGAGCTAGGCACTAAGCCTCTGAAGACTTTGAAAGTGTTAGAGATTAAAGTAGTGAAGAAAAATGTGCCTCTCTCAGAAATACCTAATATGTTAGCAGTGGAAAAATGTCTCCTATATGAATCACAGATATGATTTTTAATAATCTGTGAAGGAGTGATAGCTTGTTTTTTGGGGCAGTATTACTGAGGAGTCATGTAAATTTTTACTCTGAGTTTCTAATTCAAGACAAATTACATGGAGAATGGTGATGTAGTGGGTGTCATGTAGCATCGCTGGTTTTCCATTGGTAAGATTTAGGATTTGGCATCATTAGAATATTCTCTGATTGCTATGAATGTGGCAAATTGCTCAGCAAGGACTGCAGAAGGATGTGCCGTGCCTGTGGTTTGAAGCAATCGAGAACACAACACTCATGTGACAATGGACAGTATTAACTGCCAAGCTGAATGTTCTAGCACTCACTTGGAAATCTGTTCTGGGACCTGATTCCTTGCTCCCTCACTTCATGGAATAATACTTTTTTCAGTGTTATTCCACTGTCTTCTTCATAGTAAATTTTCATTTATATGGGAATGAGATGTGCTATCAAAATCCAAAAAATATACAAAGGAAATGTAAGCAATATAAAAATGTCTTCTAAGGAATCAGGCCCCTTTCCTAAAAGTATGAAAGAAGGGTAATTGCTGCTGTAATAATTAATGTTCACAGGGAAGAAAGCCATATCTGGGATGGTACAACAACCCCCAGGAATGAGAGCATTGATGGCTGAGTGGTCTTTCAAAGAATTCGCACAACTGGAATTTGTTTCTGCTCTTCATTGAAATTCATACAAGCTGTTGAACCCCATAAACTAAATGGACTTTTATTCAGGCTTTTGGGGGATGGAGTAAAATATAAAAGGAGGTGAAGATGGTGTGTAGAAGGAGAAACCTGGATGATTTCTGCTATTAGTTTGTCTTTTACTGCAAAAATGTGAATAGGCCTAAGCTGTTAATAGCAGTACATTTTTACTGCAAGAGGTAAGATTTCTAAAAATATAAATTATTGAGAGATGCAGATAAAATATTTAAAACTACTTAATGCATTAGGTGCCCAAGTTCTCTTGATCTCAATGGAAAATAAGCACCTAAGCTGCTTAGCTGTTTAGAAAAATCGTTCCGGTATCCCATCCTCCATTTAGGTAAACACCTAAATACATCTGAAAGTCTGGCTAAAAATGCGCAATGAGCTGTGGAGGAATTGTACACCATGGCTGGGATTCTTCTTGTCTAATTTTACACACTAGCCATAAATTTAGGAGAGTTTTTAAAACAGAAGTCATTAATGCCATGAAAGATGTTATAGGATATGTGGCACAACTCCATAGGATTGCCAGATATGATACAGGACCTGAAGAAAGATTTTACCTTCCTGGAACTTCAGGTTGGGAGTAGAAGGGAGAGTCTGGTTTATTTCAAATGGGACCAGATGTGTATAGCAACTGACCCCCATGCTGGGATGTCTAGTGTAACTAAATTTGTATGGCTCTGCTCACATTTCCAGATCAGAAAACATTTCTGAGGTCCTGAGTCTGGCACAGTGACCACGTGTTGTGACATTTCCTCATTGTCAAGGTTTGACAAGGAATCCTGTGACCACTGGTTGAACAGAAACTGTGGAGCAATACCACAGGTAAGTCTGAGCATGGCCCAGGTCACTCACCTAAATCTCTTCACTGGCAGGACCTGCGACAGTCAGCTGAGATTGGTAAAAAGTGAGAAACATGAGAAATAAATATGCCTTGGAAAGGCGGACTGAGTTTCACACTTAAATTGCAAAGGCTGAAATTTTGCACTAACTTGGTGCTTATGAAACCACAAATTGTAATAGTGGCTGATGTTGAACCATAACTAAAACAAAGTTTAGGAGAGTTAGTTCTGCTTGTGCTGAAAATGGTACTCCATATTGATAATGTGTGGTTACTGGTTCCCTCTTCATATTGTTTGAAGCTGCCTTTTTTGCTTATTTCTTTGTCAGAAATGTAATCATGTGTCATGATATCCTATGGCATCCCTGTGACAAACTGTTTGTAAAATCTATGCTATTGTGTTTAGTGTACACACAAAAAAATAGGGGTGTCTGTTTTCTACTTTATCCATCATTTTGAGTGCTGTTTTAAATTTTGACTTAACTTTTTGCTCCTGAAATTGAGGCAGAAATATCATACAATACTGACTTGAACCAGTGACAGGGAATTACTAAAATTCTTGTTTCTGTAAATGAGAATTCTGACTATTGAACCAAGTAAAATATGGCCAGTTTTATAGAGTCTATGAAACTAGTGGGAACAGTTTTGCAAAACTTCTTTTGAAAATATTTAGTGCAATTTCACACAATAGAAGTCTATTTTTTTTCTGTTAAATTCTGCTGAAGCTTTTATGTTGGTCAGGTAGATCCACATTAGCACAACAAGGATGGATCTTTTACAAAGCTGAAACTAGATATTGTCCCTGTTATTACTGCCACACTACTGTCTATGGGAACATAATTTCCGAGATTTAGATTATGGGACTGGTATGAAGGCTTTTTGCATCACAAACCCAGTGAGTGCATGTGTAATATGTGTTTCCATTCTCTGTATCAAAAACTGCTATTGCATGTAATGAGGTTTGATATTTCTTGTTCAGATGAAGAGGGTTTTTCTCAATATATGATTTTTGTCAGGAGATGTGTTCCTCTGTGAAACCCAAGACATGAATAAAGCTACAGCAATATTTACAAAGAATTGTAAGCATTGGAAAAATTAATTAAATGTGAAAGAAAGTAAAAAAGCAATAGCATATGTAAGCATGGCCCTCAGTAAAAGAGTTAAGGGACTAGATGCTTGGCTACTCACAATTCCAATTTGCACTGTTGTCAGAGCACAGAGGTGTTGGAGAGGTGCTCTTTGTTCTGTGGCAGAAGGATGCAAAAACAAAGTGAGAAGAGGCCAAAGCAGTAGGAGAATATGGCAGGAGTGATCTCGGTGGTTTTAAAATATTTTCTATGCTGTCAAATAACTGTCATCTCAGTTTGCTCCTGACGTCTCTTTCAGAGTGACGAATTAGGCCTTGTTGAAACAAACTCCAAAAGTCATTCTGAAGATAGTTCACTTTGGCTGACAATATGGATAGAACTATATGTAGATTTGGTTCCCTCTGTCCTACACAGTCCTCCCAACACTAGTGTAATTGGATTTGCATCCTCAGGCTTCTCAAACCCTGTCCAAAGTATGTGACAGATACTTCCACATCATGCTGTGAAAACACCACCTTGCTGGGCTGAGACATACTCTTTTGGACAGTCTGAGCTGAAAAAACCCAAAAGCATAATTATTATGGCCCAGGGTTACAAGGGCAGTGCATGGAACCCAGACAGCTGCAGGACCAAATGTTGTGCACTGTGAAGGCGGCTAGTTGGCGTTAAGGGTGTTATTCCTTAGCAGGACAAATGCAAGCCATTATGTACCACATAGCCTAAGGGACAGGACGGCTCTCGGGACCGACTATACGGAGCAATGTATGTGTAGCATATGTTGTTTACATTCTTGCAGAGGAGTTGGGAAGAAACACTCAAGTCTTAATAACACTGTACAACACATCTGTCTCATGCCTGAACCTCTACAAGTTTCATATATTCCTCTATCTGTTTTGCATATATTATCTGGCCAGTACCTCTCCCCATATGTTTATGGGGTTTAAACCCCATGGGAAAGGCCTGGAATCCTCATATCCTGTTTCCTAAATAAGCATTACCTTATACACTATAAAAAGAGGCAACATCTCTCCGTTTCCTGCAGAATAAAAACCTAACTTTAACTAGAAACCTATACTTGGAGCTGGTTTTAGGATTGTAAATGCCATATGGATGTGTGTTTCCCTTCCAGTCTGAATATATGCACTTAATATAGAAGCTTAAAGTTACCTCCTTCTCCATGGCATTTCTCACTCAATGACTTAGGTGGCCTATTGTTCATATGTACATATTTTTAGGTACTTGTTTCTTCCTGTATGCTGGATAAGCAGTAAGATGCTAGAAGTTATAACTGCAATGCTGATCGTATACCTCGTTTGTGATTTTAGCCTGTAAGTTTGCTATGAAACTATTTTGAATAATGTGAGACTCATAAGTTTTAGACTGCAAAAACAGGTCAGGTGATAGGCTTAGTTTCCATTTTTGTTGCATATCTAAGTTACAGTAAACAAAATATAAACTCTGTGGAGAAGTGTCAGATGATGAAGAGCATTGACCCTGTAGACTTCTGAAAGCTGAGAGAGAAAGCTCATGGAAGTGCATCCATGCTTCTGTTCTCCTGAGCAGTCACTCCTGGCAACTGTATGAGGCAAAATAGGTTGGTATTATGTCTGAAGTAGAGCAGACATTTTAAATATTCCTAATAGATTTGTGAAATTGTAAGACCATGAAGTGTCCAAAAAAAGTTGTATGAAAGATCTATGGGATATAGTTGTTTGTGGAAGAAAAGGTGGTGGAGAGTGCTAATGCAAGAAGTACAGTTTTCATCTTTTCAATCTAAATATTCTTCTTGGTCCTCTTTAGTGCATAAAGTGGGTTTAGCCAGTCAGCAAGATAAAGAAACATAACTAATGTTAGATAACAATTCTGAGGAAATCTTCTGTTAAATCTTACCTGCCACCTAGACAGTGGAAACATTTGTGGCTGCTTTTTTCCTGGGTGTTCTCAAAGTGATCATGGTACTCTTGCTGTTTGAGTCTCATTCCAGCAAAAACTCAGTGATATAAAATACAAGCTTCCATACAGTTCCACATATAGACATGCTAAACATTAATAACAAGAGAAGTCCGAGTTGCATGTCTTATTGTGTTTTACCAAGTTAAAAGCTCATTCTATTAATTTCAGTATAAGTCCACTGCCAGTGATTTCTGAGGAAGTGATACAAAAACATATTACAAGCAACAGGAGGGATGGAACATTTTAAAGATATTTATTCAAAATTATTTCTGTTTGAAGTGTTTTGGAAAGGTGTTGGATTACTGTTACAGAGAGATTTTTCTGTTACATGGGAAGTGATATCGGGTGGCTGCTTTAGGATGGTACTATAGACAACATCTAGTTACAAAGCGGTAGTAATGGTCTACACCAAGGACATAAACTGCATGTTGCAAGCCTAAATGTAAGGTGTTTGAAGACGAAAATTGAACTCAAGACCGCATGGTATTTCCACAAAACCTTTCTCATACAGTGTAGAGATCTTTACCAATATGGTTATTTGTGATCTGCAAACTCCTTACTATCTTCTAGGAAGGATGTTGTCAGCTTTACATAGTTTGATGTTTTCACAAGAAGAACAATCTATTTAAAAAATAGATGCCAGTAGAATAAATCACATTGAAGATATTTTCATCTACGACTTACAACAGGGTTCTGGGGCAGTTAGAAGATAATCATATTCTTTTATCAGGTGACAGAGTGCTGATGTCTACAGAAAATTTAAGAAGGGAATTTGTTAATTAAGCATGATTATTACTATCTTCAGAAAAGAAACAATATTTTGGGAATATTTTGCTATTATTTACTATTTAACAGTTCAGGAAAATCCCATTTAGCAATATGTAATTGCTAAAAATTTATCAAGCGGAGTAGTTGGGGAAAAAATGAACTAAATTGAATAAACATAAATGGTACTTCTGTCTTTAACAGACAGTGTGAACAGTCCAGAGTGAAGGGACCCTCCTACCCCCAGCAGTTACACAGATGTATTAGTAAAATGTCAAAAGCAGATGAGAAGTAAAATTGATCTTGGAAAGAAACCAAAGGATGACATCATTGGTTTAGTGATTCCAATTTACAATCTAAAGTGGAAATGGTAAAAAAAAATGATACAAGCACAAAAGCAAAAGTAGTTGTAATAAAAATAAATAAATAAGGAGAACTTTCCTGAATTTGAAATGGTTTAACATCATATGCCTTTAGTTTTGATTATTACTTTTTCTAAAATTGGAGAAAATGAAGGAAGTCTTGTGGCTGTGCCTTATTCTTCTTCATTCCAATGTTCTCATGCCACTGTATACCGAAGTTCATCATTGCTAGGTTTCATAGTTCCTTTAAAAAAGCTGAGCTAGACAATGTATCTACTAATTCAAAAGCCATCAGTTTATGAAAATAATTAGTTTTAAATGAACACTATGCTTGTGTGGCTTTTCATGACATCCATCAAAGCTGCATATAAAAGTTTATATTATGGACTAACTACTCTCTGTCCTGTGATTAAAGGGCACATGATGACCTCATGAACCACCCTTTAGACTTCCAGACTTCTGGCTTTAATATTCTGTGCTAGATTCACAGAGCTCTTCTACAGATGCTAAGCGTTCAATCCTGAAGGCTCCACTTCATCATCAGGTAATTAGTATTTTCATTAACTTGCTTATTGTCAAGGAAAATGAGCCTTGATCATCTAATTTTTCCTCAATGAGTTGAATATTGTAATATATCTATAATTAATGTGTTTTATGCCACAAACGTGTAATGGAGTGGAAATCTGAGCCTGCTCCCAGCAGTCACTGTCAGTAAATGTTTGATGAATAAACAGAGACTTTCTAATGGGAAATGGTGGAGACTTTTATAAGCAGACACAATAAAGACTTTATTAACATACTTAAGAAGCATTCTGGGAAATAGAATTGAATGCATTATTACTGTAGGCTCCTTTTGTGAAAAGTAAATTTTACTGTCCCCATAACAAATGTTTGCTTGTTTGATGTAACTTGTAGTGTCATTCTTTTATGGAGCATCTTTCAGTGTAAATCTGCGAAGCATTTTAAATTAGCTACATATTCCCTATAGGTCTATGATCTAAAAAAAAAAATCCCTCTGAAGTTTGTATAAACTAATCACTTATACACCTGGCTGTAATGGAAAAAAAAATAAAAATAAAAAAAGCCACCTAGCAGATATCTGAAAAATCAAATTAAAGTGAAAATCTTGTTAAAATGAAAACGTAACTTAGGTGTTCAGAGGTTGAAGAGAGGCTGATGCTGCTGCATCTGCTATAACTAAGACTAAATATGTCTTTAAAATGTATTAATGAACAGCTCCAGATGTAATATCAATATGCTATAATAGAGAGCCAGAAGTGTCTCTGAACTAGTCAGGAATGTATTTAGCTTCCTGACTGCTTCTAGAATGGAAACTAAAACTGTACTGGCTCAGTTTTCAGAGGTGTGTAATGTACACAGCCCATGTTACAGTCAGTGATGGCTACAGACTGTAAAAGCACAACCTTCAGAAAAAAGAATGCCTTTTCCCTTTTAAGTTTCCTTTTTTTTTAGCTGGCATGGTGTTTGCCTTTCCAGAACACGCTGTATCCAGGGATGAACAACTTACCTAAGCAAGAAAGACACTTGAATATCATCTACTGCTTTTACTCAGCTGAGTGCAAATATCATGTCCTAATTTGCCTTCATTTCAGAAGCTTTCTGTGGCATTGATGGGAAGCGATGGAGAGGGCAGGAATAAAAAGAGTGGAGGAGAAAGGGAGAAAGGATAGAGAGCAGGAAAAAAGAAAATTAGAGAGGACAATTATGAGAGTAAGCAGGCTGGCCTGTGTTTGTTGCTTCTTTCCACATCACTGTCATGGAGCTTCAAATACTCCCTGCTCTGAGCCACCAACATCAGCCACCAATACTTTCAATGAGCAGCTTTGATACCCAAAGTTCCTGCCTGACTGACTGGTGATGTACAAGCACAGGCTGGGAAAGCCTCCCACACTGCCTGCCCTGCCATGAGTGGTCCAGAGACAGTTGGCAGGGTCAAATTCCAGAGCATACTCTGGGACAGGACCTGTAGGCATAACCATGGGGACCTGGCTCTGTTTCACATGTCTGAATGGGAACTTGTCAGCTATACCTCATGGAGAGGACTCAGCACACCCAGGGTGTGATGCATCTGTCCTGCTTTAGGTGTTGACCTTAAGATTTCTGAATCAAGCAGTAATGAATTATTTCAACATCCTTGTTTGATTTTGAAGGTAAAAATCTTAATTTTATGTTCTATTAAGATATTTTTAATATTTGGTCAAAATTTCACATTGTTTAGAGAAAAAATGTAAAGGGGCACATATCATTATTAGAGAAGTCAGTGCTTTTGCTTTTCATTCCAGTTTGGTGGAATGAATGTCAAAACTGTCTTTGGATTAATTTTTTCATTTCCAATTTGCTCTGCTAGATATAAAACCAGAAAACCAAAGTTTTTATACAAGTAAATCTCAAGACAGAGTTATTTTGTAGATATGTGGCAGCATACTGAACAGTATAGGAAATATCTTAGAATGCGCCCTGTGTTTCCCTTAACTAAAAGCTTGTTATTTTTTATCTAAAATGCAAAAAGGGAAGAAAGTGTTTTGCAGGCCAGAGTTAAGTATTACCACAACAAATAAAATTCAGGTACGTCCTTTTTTCCCACTAGAACTACCCAAGTAGAAGACAACAGACCATTGAATATCAGCAGCACAGAATGGAAGCACAGTGCTGTTCTCCATTATGTGGCTATTGATCTCAGTATCTACACTTTTTTTCTAGTTTACTGTATCATTACTGACTATTTGATCCTGTCTTCTAATAAAAGATACACATATTTCCACAGACTTCATTGATCTTACATATTTTTCTGGAACTACATGATATTTGGTAAGATATTTATCTTTGGACAAGATATTTGAATTTTTAAAAAAAATAAATTATTGAAAGTGCAGGTTAATTACTTTTATGAAAAATCTTCACTAGAAATAGATGAAATAAACATGGCAATAGAAAACCAAAATAATATGCTGTTTTCTATTTCACTGCAAAAGGACAGAGAAGAAAAAGATATTGGCAAAATAATGTATATAAAGGCCAGATATCTGCGTCCTGAGGCCATGAGACACTTCCCTAATGGACTACAGAACGTGCAAAATAGTTAATCATGTGGAGAAGGTATTGCCAGGGTTAGAGATGGGGTCTTCAGCTTTTAATGGAAATGCTCTGTGATTGAGCTGGGAAAAAAACTTCTGTAGTTAGCAGAGGAGGGCATCTGTCATACTTAAGTCATAATAGTTTAGGAGCACAATAAAATACCAGACATGGTTCAGCACTTTTATTTTGTGGAGTATTAAAACTATATATAATACAGGAAAAGTACAAATATACAGTGAACTACTCTCCATGGCAGTGTTCACAAATTTCGGTAGGAGGAATGCTTAAAAGGTTAAACTCAGACTCTCTGGGGTCAGATTTGTTCCCTCACTAGCAATACATCTCTCTGAATAATCTTTCTGTATATATTTTTGAAAAGAATATGGTCTATTTTCTACCTGCCTGTTGATAGGTTGCTGAGATAGAGTGAAAATGGATCATTTTACTTATTTCTTTGTTAGAGGCTTGAACACAATGAGCATATCTTAAAATAAATAAAACAAAAAACTAAAAGATTGGTTTAGTAATAACACGTAAATTTTAGACATTACATGTTAAAAACAGTATTAAGATTAAGACTGAAGAACATCAAAGTGAAACACAGTTAAGGTTACTTATGCATATGAAATCTAAATCTGTCCCTCTGGTGGAGACGCATTACAGTACAGTCTTTAGTAATATGATCTGGAACCTATCTTTTTCCACAGGATACCTTCATCATTTATTGCATGGGATAAACAGTGTTCATTATTTGAGCAGTTCCTTTAAATTTTCTTGCATCCCAATAGGTCAACAAGTGAATCTAACCCTTATTTCTTCTGTGCTACTTCAATCACTCATCCAACAGTATGGGTGTCCAAATGGAGGTGGCTGACACCTACGTTTTATTCAGAGCATGAACATTATGCAGTATGCAGGGGTGTTATTCAGTACTCCCACAAACTGAACTGAGAAGCTTCAAACTGGATGCTCAGAAAATGAGAGTACAATCCACTGAAAATCACACGGTTTGAGAGTATTAGTCAACAGAAGAATGATTATTAACCAACAGGACTGAAAAAGCAAGATGTATCTAGCTGTGCAGGAGATTTGTTAGAGGCACCATAGGAAACATTTAAAGGTTCTCATCTGAATTACTGGGTACAGGTCAAATTATATACAGTAAAGAAAAATGAGTTCAAACTGAAATAGTGACACAGAGAGAATGAGTTAGTCACACACTTTTCACTTGTCTTTGCACTTTTTGAGTCTGTTTAGAATCAGAAATACAAGGGTTGAAATGCACCCAAAAAGGAGTTTTTGGGGTCACCAATAGTCAAATATTTCAAGAGAATCTAAACTTGTGAGATTTCCAGTTCAACTAATCCAATCTATAGTTATACTTTAAAGAATCTAAATTATGTTAGTATTCATAATTTTTGAGAGGTTTTATTGAAGCATTAGCAATTTGATCCCACTCAGGAAAAAGTAGGTTTTAAATTAGCCAATTAAGGAGAAAAAGAATTAACTGGAAAAGCATAAATATATCAACATATCTCAGTAGCGACAGGTGTATGAAGAAGAGGAGAAAACATTCCCATGTAGCCAAATTTAAGATCACATTGTCAGGTTGCACTGATTACACCAAAAGGACATATGACAGGGGTTTGCAACAGGACACAAAAGTATTATTAACATTACTTTCCATCTTGGGCAAGAAGTTCATCCCATTTGGCACTACCATCTACATAAGACTACTGGAGCCTTAATCCTATACAGAAACTCACATCACTCTACAAGCAAGACTCTTGTAGACATAGCCAAACACTGTAGCCTCAGAGGCTGCACATTTCTCAGTCCTGCTGCCTTTGGATGACCTCTGTATGCAAAGGGACTGGCTGCCAAGAAGGAGGCATCTGGAAGATACTAAGAGGGTTGCACTGGGAGGAAAGAGGAGGTGAAAAATATAAGGGATCTGTATCTGAAAGGGGTTGAACTCCAACAGAAAGTAAAAACAGCTGGACTTTTGCCCATACAAGTTAATGGGAGTTCTGACATTCATTTCAGGAGCTGTAGTGTTAGGCCACTGTGAATTAACAAGGGCTGGAGCATGGGAGAGAAGAGATAAATAGGCTGCCCACAGGAGTAAAGCTGTGCCTAAGGGTATGACTGTGCTGGAATTTGGCATGTGTATACGTATTCACACTAACTTTAATCTATATTAAACGGACACTACTTAGGGTGTCTAAAGTTGTGACAGCATATACTTCAGCACGGGCTGCACAAGCCTGCAGAATACCCAGGCACTTTCTCAAGCAGCTGCCCTCCCTGAAGCATGTGTTGCTGCAGCTTTACACAGACGTAGCTGTATCTCCTCCAAGAATCATTCCCCAAACCACCGCAGGCATGGTGTAAGTATTTGGAGGCTCTGGGCTTTAGATGAGGGTTGTTTCAACATCTCTACTGTATGGTTGCTGAGAAGGTAGCTGATGTTCAGATTTTACAGCATGAAGTCTGTGCCATGATGCTCAGTTTCCAATACACTGGTGATGCAACTGAACTATGTTGTAACAAAACATGTATGTGTATATGTGTAACTGTGTTTGCTTGAATTCTTAACAAAATAGATATATAAAGGAGAAGCTAAAGGTATGTACAAGCACTAATGGACCCTTAAGTGCAGTGGGTTAATCTGGTGTGAGGAAGAATGAGGCCGGGTGTCTGAACGTCACAGCTGTGGCCCAGTGATAGACAGGCTGGGGCAGTGGAGGTGAGAAGAATGGTCATATGATGGTAGTTGAAGTGTCAAGGGGATACAATTTATTGAAAAGCAGAACACAAAGGAGAAAATCCTTCCTGCATATTATTAGTGCTATTGATTGATTTATATAGTGCATTTCTTAAGCAAAGCTCTTTATAGAATTACAAACTATTAAAGCTGAGTGAATAACTCACAATGAATAATTTATCCCATGAATTTAACCTTTCTTTCTGCTCATGAAATAGCCACAAAGAGATCACTATTTCCTTAATTATTCAATGAATTTTTTAATGAACTTTTAAAACACTATGAACTGATCACCAAGAACGTTCTGATAATACAAGATAACCAAGGTTTCTTTGGGTCCTGATTGTTTAGAGACAACAAACTTGTGGCTAACCAAAGCACGTGCACTATCCTATGCAAATCTGGTGGCTTGCAGTACATGTCTACTACACAGTGCAGTGCTTTGCAGAGATAGTTGAGCTCTCACTGAATAGACACAGTTTTAGGATAGAAAGCATGAGAGCTGTGGCAATGCAACACTCTAACCCTGCTATTCATCCCTGAGTAGGAACACCCTTGACATAGCACAAGACTTACTGCTGTCACTTGGGGATGCTGACAAGTGTGGATGCACGGAGCTGCAGGGTCTTGTGGAGATGGGAGAGCCCCTCTGGAGTCCCTCTGCAGTGTTGTGGAGCTCAGGAGTACCTAGAGATGCTCCCTGTACACATCAAGCCAACCTGTTATGCACCTGAGTGCCGTTTTTTTGAATCAAAGCCTGAATTCATTGTGATTCAGCATAAAGCACACAGTGATTTTTTTGCCCTGACAGGATGAGTATGTAAAGCTCTGAATTTCAAAGCTGTCCTACTCTAAAATTCCTCTTCCATGAATATTCAGGTAGGTAGCATACAAATCTATTCTTTGACATATTTTTGCCAGGATAGCTAAATTCCGTAAGTGTTGGCAGAAAGTGAACACAAAAGGAGAGAAGACTGCAAACTGGTAAAATAGCTGGAGAAGCTGTGCACTGTGAACTTGACCCACAAACTAGCTATCCCTTCGAATCGTTCTACTTTATTTGTATTAAACATCAGTCATCCCTAAGGAAAAAAGGAACTAAGCAGTAACAGGAATAGCAGATGCACTATCCAATAGTTTGGGGAGAAGACTACGTCTTCTGAAAAGGAGTGGGAACTGGGGTTTCACTAGGACATACAAGGAGGACTGGGTAGCAACTCATGTTAACCTATCCTCTGTAATGCAACCATCATTTTTGTAGGCTAGGGGCAGGTTCTAAAGTTATATGTAAATGCTCACCATCCTACAATTTAGCTCATTTCCTTTCAGGTTATGCCACAGAACTTTAAAAAACTGTTTCACAAGTAAAGTATCATGCTGCACAGATGGAGAAAAATGAACTTCCATCATAGCTCTGTGTTCTGGCAATGGACAGTCCCTTTTAATTACAGAATAAACTCTGAGATTTTTCCACTACTATTGTATTCTAATGCAGTCGCAAACAAGACTGAGGAGTAATGCACTTTGGAAGAGCGCGTTTGTTAGTGCTTCCCAGTGTTAATACCTTGAACATAGCAGCAGATTAATAATTCACCTGTAACGGCATAGAGCTGTCTTTAAATGGAGTAATTTAAAACAAGATATTAACAACATCTATAGTTTTTTTTTTAAAGGAGAACTTGATTTGGTATAAGGAAATACAAAATCCTACTTTCAGATCTCTACTGAGCTTCCAGATGGAGATCAGACTGTCTGAGTCTTTATTTGTCTTTATTGAGTCTTTATTTTTGGATTTGGGAGTGTAATTTTACTGAAAGATGGCATTAATTGCTCTGAGACCTGGTTTCTGTCAGCCCTTTTGTCAGGCTCAGGGGAGCTCTTTTGGAGTGATCTCCCAGTGATTAGGTCCATATCTTGAAGCAGTCATGGGATGCACACACCAGATTTCTTCTGGATGGGAGGAAACCAGAGGAGGTCTTGGATTGCTCCCGGGTTTCCACATCCCAGGACCAAGCTGGAGTATGTCCAATGTGATCCCCTCCCCCCAGTGTGAGTATGAAATGGATTTCAGGTTATCAACAAGAACTGTTTTGATCTATAAATCCATTCCTATTTGTCCACACTAATCAATAAGGTAGATATAGGTTCAGTTATGGAAAAGGCCAATAACCTAACTTAATTTCAGTTTGAGGCAGTCTGGATGTCCAAATCAAAAATATTATGCAAGCAGAGATAAAACACTGTTCTGACTTTCTGATGAAGGTTAAACCTCTTATATCAGATCATTATTACCTTTTAAGAAAGTAGCTATGTTATACAATTTTCCTAAAACACATGCTAATTATGGTAATGTGTCATTTTCATCTTAGCAAGCCAAACAATCCCTCTACCTTCACAATATTTAAGTAGAGAATTAGATCATTCTGAATACCTGATCACTGTGCACTTCAGATGTTTAACAAATGTTATGAGCGTAAGTGTGCGTCTCAAATGTATATTTATATTGTTGTGCGTAGAGTAATGTGTCTTCTGGGTCCTATTGTAAACAAGCTGTCAAGCTTAACTGGGTTAGCCTGTAAAAATATCTTTCCATAAATAAATTGAAAAAAAAAACCCAACAGTCAAGCAGGCTCTTCTAATGGGCTTGATCAGAAAATGTGTGGGGGAAATATAATAATACATTAAAGTAGTCCTGTGTAGATTGCTTCTCAAAATGTCAGTATTTGTAACTTTGGGATATAGTCAACTTTTGGCTACTTTTCTTTGTTCTCTGCTTGGTGATGTGGAAAACTCCAGACTCGGTTATGTCCAGTGACGCCCGGTTTGTTATTCATATGTTCTAGTTCACTCATGTCCTGCCAACTTAAATATGGCTAAAATTATCCAGAGAGAGATCAAGAGTGCATTTGCCTCAACACGTTCAGTGCTGCAGCAGCAGAACAGAAGTATGACAGCATCAGACAGAAGAAGTGACTTTTACAGACAGCCCAGTACCTGAGGAGGATTAGAAGTAACACACAAGATCCAGAGATTATCCCTGGTGAAATTATAACAGTGTTAACAGAGATCAAATATATTTTATTTTGGCTCCTTTTCTGAGCATGAAATCTCTGTTGCTGTGGCTGTTTGTCTCTTCTCTGTCACCCTCTTTGATCTACTTTGTTTTCTCATACAAATACTGTATGTAATTATGACATTTATGCCAACCTTTAAAATAAAATGACTTTTGTTTTGAGGAGGGTTACATAGTAGTACTACCAGACTTCTCATAAACCCAGAGTAAAATGCTCTGACATTCTAACAGATGAAAAAATAATTGATTATATAAAACTTATTTTAGAACTTGCTAATTAGGATTATGAACTGCTTCCATTAAGAACTCCAGTTTAGCTGTTCATTCTTTTAAGGAATGAAATGATCTGGTTTTTAATCATCTGGATGAAAATTCTTTCTTTTTTAATTCGCAAAATATTTTGATTTCTGGAAGTTGCTGATGAGGAAGTTAATGTAAAAGAAACAGTTATCTTTTCTCCCTTTTCAAAAGGGGTGTAAAAGTGGGTAAATAATGATAAAAATGAAAAAGGCCCTCCAGTGGAGATAGCCTTCAATGAGGACTAGGTGATGGGCATTTGAAAACTTAAAATGACATATTTGGAAGATTTTTCAAATTGCTTTTAGTATATATTAGATCATTTAGAAACTGAAAAGTTTCTGTTCCTGTATTTCTCTTTAGCGTGAATTGATACTGAGATTTAGTTTTACACCCTCCATTGCAATCAGTGCTGGCTGCTTCATTGACTTCATTTTGGATAGCCACCAATGTTAACATAAAGGAAAAGAGCATGCCACCATTCTGACTTAATAGAACCCTCTGAAGAAAATATGCATAAATTTGGATGATTACAGAAAAGCAAAGAACAACAGGTACTCAGTTATTTTGGTAACAAACAGTTAACTATAACAAAAAATGTAATGTGAGAGAACGAGACAGAGGTTTTCACACCCACCAGTGTATTCTTGACCAAACTGGACACTAAAAACTGCTGTTGCTTTATTTATCAGAATGAAGTTACTTAATGAAGTAAAATGATTCTTCTTCCAAGTTCATAGTATTATGGCTTAAAAGTTCTGTACAGAATAGGAAGTTTCAAGAAAAACATTCCATTCCCCCAAGCACTGGTTGTGATTCAACACCAAGCTTCACAAGTTATACTGAAAAATCTATAATTTGGCCTGATGCTATTGATATCTTCTGAAAGATTCCTGCAGGCATCATCACCACAATATTTGCCAATGTTGTGTTGCTGTGTATTGCTGTATAGTATTGCAGTGTAGAATTAATTATAATTAATTTTATGTTGTTTTTGTTGTCCAGGCTAGGAGCCTTATCCCTGGCTCCCCAAAAACTTATCACCAATTAATAAATTCTTCCCCTTTATTCTCTACCCTCTGAAAGAACAAGTGTTCAGAAACAAATCATAGATCCATAGAATGATTTGGGTTGGAAGGGACGTTAAACATCGTCTAGTTCCAATTCCCCTACCATGGGCAGGGACACCTTCCTACTAGACCAGCTTGCTCAAAGCCCCATCCAGCCTGGCCTTGAACACTGCCAGGGAGGTGGCATCCACAACTTTATAAATACCATGACTGCTAAATGCATCAATCTCCGCTCCCCTTGATTCAATGAATGCAGTTTTGTCTGCCAGTGCCACATACCAGTTATGCCCTGATGTACTATTGTTATTTGATTTCTTTCACTTGTTAATCATAAGAGGAATCCATCTGTAGTGCCAAGACTCATGAAATGTTGGGGCAATGTCTCCAGTGTGGTTGCTGGTCTCTAGATGCTTCCACAATACAAATGGTAAATGCTGTATTTCTGTAGACCATTCACCCTGTGTCCCCAGCTTGCATTGCCCCTTCCTGTCTGAGCAAACAGTTCTTTCCCGCTTCACTGGTAATAGAGAGTCCTTCACTGAAACCACTCCATTTCAGCCCTCACTTAATCCTGCTCTAGCTCTGCTTCCATTCTGAAATCCTGTAGACCCTTTTTTTAAGTACCAGTTGATGACTTCACCCGCAGTCAGTTTTACAGCGGATGTGTCACTATGCAGATGACCTAATACAGGCAGGCTGTGAAACTGCTGCCTTCTCTCTTTCTTTCTAGGTGCTGATTTCTTGGTGCATATTTTGAAGGGTAGAACTGCAAATATGTCACTTCTGTTGTGCCCTGCCATCAATTTTGACCCAAACATCTATGTATTTCTCCACCCCACACACATCTCCCTGCCAACAATAATACGTTGGTGACGCATGTGAGTGCAAAAAGGGTTTACGGTTATTACTAGGATAACAACCTTTTCTGATTGTTTGCTTTTGTCTTGTTGAAATTTGCAGTCTTTAACTGACATTTCCATAATATATTTTAACAGCGTTGATACCACTATTTCCTTTTGCTGTCTTTGCATCTTTTCTTCTTTCCTTGTCCTGTGTTCATATCCGATAAAAGCACATACAGCCCCACACGGAATCTGCTGTTTTGGTTCCAGAACACTAGGGATGTGACCTTAAAATTAAGCACAGAAATAGTGGAACAAGCTAAAACTGAAGTTAGAGAAGGAGGGTTCCAGACTATTACAGAGCAGTTAATATTGAATAGCACTGGACCCGTGCTGACATATTAACAATAAAAGGAATCATCTATGGAAGCAAAGATGGTAAGTCACAGAGGGCATATATAAGTGCAGCCTCAGAGCTATAAAAGCCAGACTGACATTTATCACTCTGTGCATATTGGAGCTGTCATGTTGGTCCTCAAATGATCATGTTACTACCTTCAAGACATTTTTTTAGATATGAAGCAAAGATTAGAGAGGGAATGAGAGAGAGGCTTGCTAATAAGTATTGGGTGAAAGCCACATAAAGGAATTAGCATTTATATTATTTATTGTCCCTTTTTCATCAGCCATACCCTGCTTCTTTCTAATTTCTTCCCTCCCCTTGGATTTTTCTAACCTTGTGCTGAGAAGATCCTTGTACATTAAACCTAGTTTAGCTTCAGAATGGATTAAAATCAGTTTGAC
Organism: Nyctibius grandis; assembly: GCF_013368605.1. Taxonomy (NCBI): domain Eukaryota; kingdom Metazoa; phylum Chordata; class Aves; order Nyctibiiformes; family Nyctibiidae; genus Nyctibius; species Nyctibius grandis. The sequence goes on from NC_090659.1 coordinate 77,676,463, forward strand.
TAAATACTATGTTCTTTGAATGACAAATTGTACAGCTTCACACATTATTATTTGTGCTAAAAGCTATTATGTAAATATATTGGCTTATATAAGCTTAAATAGGATGACACAGGAATGCAAAGATAGGGCATACATACAGATCTATTGAAATGATACTCTGAGTATATCCTCTAATAGAAAATTGCATATTCTCACTCAGAGGGCAGAAAAGACCCATATGTCTATTTTAGTGGTTATATCCTGAAATGATGCACTTATTCCTTTTATAATATTTTGAAATAAATACATATGGGACTGGTCAGATGTCAACAGTGGCACTGAAAGGAGTATGAATTAGTCACACTGGCACACAGGGCCCTGGAACAATGAACACTGCTCTGGAAGACCCTTGAATGCAAGCCTATTTGCCTCTTAATCCAAATGAATAATTAATGATAATTATCATGCTGCAGTTATTATCTGTGATAATAATATATCCGTAAGGTGAATAAATTCAATCTGCTACTATGCAGAAATGGCAACTCATAATATTCTTAAGAAATACAGATATAATTATCAGTATTAACGGTCAAGAAAAAAAGGAGATTTTTATATAAAGAAATACAGCAAAAGGTCTAAAGTTTAGTGGGAATGAATTTGATTGCATTATGTTTATTCTTTAGCTGTCATTTCTATGGCACCAGTTTGCAATCTTTTCACAGCTTATTTTTCTAAGACCCATTTAGTAAAAGTTAAAATGTGCATTTGTTCATTACAATCTATCCATAACTTTTCCATCAGCCTACTGTTAGGGAAGATCAGGTTCAGGATCTTACAAGCATCTATATGCAAAGCAGTCCATTTGTGTAGTTCACTATGCTGGCAATTTTCCTTAGCTACAAAAACTTTAAAGTATTAAACCAAAAATCAATAAAACCAAATAAAATATTAAAAGGTCAAATACATGTTTGAAGCTTGTACAAAATCAGCCATAACATTTATTTTTGAAAGCACTGTAGGTGAGCTGTCAGCTAGGCAGAATAGTAGGCAATCATATTTAATCCGATCTCCCTCATCGGGCTTGTTGTGACAAAGGAAAATGGAAGGGGGATGGGTGAACAGGAGCAAGAGGAAGTAACTACCCTCCCAATCTTTTTGGAATTGTTTTTGTATCTCTTTATTTTGACTATTGAGATTCTCAGTTGTATAAATTAAAGACTTTAAAGTCTACTTAAGTTGAATTAAATTAATGATTGAGAAAAATCTTTGAAATTCAAAGTTCATGCAAACCTTTAACTCACACCAGGAAGGCTTGGTTTTTCCCTCCTTCTTTTCATCTTATGATTCAAGAACTGTTTTACTCAGGGGAATGGTAATGAGATGTAGAGTTTCTCACCTCTAGGTCATTGCTTCAAATCTGGCCCAGGTTGGTAGGAACCAAAATTCATTATCATCTACTTATGGTTCAGTGGCCTGTGTGAAATGGGTTGATGGTCTTTCGGTCTAGTTTTTAGTGGGCAAATGTCCGCACAATGATAAACACTAATTACCACCAGAATAGGGCTGAAAGTTCTATTCTCAACATAATGTCCAGGGATTGTTGTGACAATCCCTCAAAACTCTAGCACCTTCTGGTACTACTTTTCAGGAGGGTTAATTCTTTCATGATTATCACTATGATTCATCCATTTTTAATTTTTTTTTTCTGAAGAAATGAGCAAAAGAAATTGCCTCTTTTTCACTCCCTTTCGCATCAGAAAACAACAGATTTCCCTCAAAGTGGATCCTGACAGGTGACAAGAATAATAACATGTAAGAGTCAGTAAAAGGATGCATTATTAATCAACCTGGGTTTCATTTAGGCTGTCAGCTCAGTAGGTGAGCTCTGTAGAAGGAAGAGTGGAGATATTATCATTATTATTTACTTGTCCACTCAGGAGTCACGAACCAGGACATCATTGTATTAAGCAATGTGCAAACATAGAAGAGAGAGCTAGTCTCTGCCCTAAAGAGCATAAAATTTTTAATCATAAAACAAGAAACACTGTATACTTAAAGGTAGATGGACATAGATGGAGGAATACTGAGAGATGATTATGCTATGCCTTCCAGCTTAGTGGTTATTTTTAACAACAGTATGATATTTCTAGTAATAAAATGATAAAATATGTTGACAAGCTTTTTTTCTGGGCATCACAGAAAAAGACAGGAATTCTGGAATGGAGAATTAGTAGAGGAGAAGTTGTATTTGCAGATGTTAAGGCAATCATGAAGGGCATCTTGGGGCAAAAAGTTTATTTGAAAATGGAACAAGAAGACAATCAGTCCTGACACTGGCTGTCCATCAGACTCCAATAATCAATACAAAATTAAAAATAGTAAAGCACAGAAAGAGTGAAGAGTGTTCACAGGTGGCTGTAATATCTATTGTGGCAAGCATGGAAAGAGGCAAGAGGAAAAGGAAAGGAAATATTACAAAAACAGTGAGCTGGAAGATGGTCTTTGCAACAGCAATCTGAGTGCGACACATTCATTATGTGACACGTTCATTAACGGCAGAGAAAACAGTGTTTCAGTAAGCTAGACAGAGGGTGATGAAGGACTCGCTCTGTGTGTGTGTATGTATGAAGGGAATAACTGAGTGAGAGGACGCCGAAATAGTAATCTTGAAAATGCTTTGCTGAAAGGCTTAGAAAACTAAGGCACAGCCTGGATGGGACATACAATACATATCTTATTAAAAAAAGTATTTTTATAATATGCTTCAGCTGCAGGAAGGTGAAAATGTGATCCAGTGATCCAGAAAGGTGTTATCAGGGAGTATTTGTCAGAAGATAATTAAGGGCCTTGCTTAGCCTTTTTAACTTGTGAAGAAGTTAGGGATCCACAAGCAGGTAGGAATCCACAAAGCAGACTTTCTTGTGGAGTGAAAAAGATGGCCTAGGTTATAGAACTTATGTCTTTGAACATCTGCAGTTCATTTTCTTCTATGAATAATATAAATATAAAGGAAGAAGGGAAGAGCCGTTTTGTAACTGATTCCTGCATGGGGAAGAATTTTGAGATGGTTTTATAGAGGATGTGAAAAAAGCATGAACAGAAAGGAAGAGTAATAGAAGACAATATCATGAAAAGGGAGCAGACAATCTTATGTAAAGAAAAGGCCTGGTAGCCACGTAAAGGACGGTGGACATGTCAAAGACGATGAGAACAAGAATGGCTAGGAAGAGGTTTTTAGAATGTCTGGCAAGAAGAGATTCCATAGAGGGCAGGGGACAAAAAGCTGTGTTAGAGAGAGTATGGGTTGGAAAGGGAGGAGAATTACCGGTTCTTATTGTAAACAAGATATTTGATGAATTTAAAATGAAATAGAGAAAGGAGTTAAGGTTGTACTTGGAGAGGAAAGAAAGGTCAAAGGTGATATTTTCTAAGACTAAAGCATCTGTATATTGTACTGTGAGTGGAAAGTCTAAGTACAGCTTGAGGCTAAGAAGAAGAACAAGAGAGAGGCTGTGTGCGGGAACAAAGGACATAAGGAGCTGGAATAGAACAGGGTCACTGGGGCATGTGGACGGGATTTGGAGGAGAGCAAAGGAGAACTGCCAATGTCTACGACATAAAATAGTGCAATTTCTATAAAAGAAGAAGGAAAATGGAGATGCATGCCAAGGTGAGGAAAGAAGGTCATGATTTGTGTTGCCTATGCTTTGTTGGAAGAAGAGCAAAATTCCGGCAGAAACAAAAGGAAAAGGAAAAGGGGGAGATTTGAGAAATGAACTAAAACTGGTAAAAAGTCATCTGGGACTGTGGGCCTGGGATTCAGTTAAGCTAGAGCTGGGTAGCTAGGAAGGCATCGAAGAGGAAAGGATGAATTTGCAGTGGAGCTTGACAGGAGAGATTGTATATGGTTCATGAAAAAGAATGGATAATGTGTATGTTGGTGGTAAGCCAGGAAAAGAGAATGGCATAATGGAGCTTGAACTGGAAAAGAGGAGCCACAGGCACCAAGGTGGAGGAAAGTAACACAAAACATGTACAGAAGAAGGCCTGGTGCTGGGACTTCAGTAACGATTCAGCTTTACAAAGCAAGAGCAGTCATCTTGCATGGTGTTGACTGATGATGATACTGAGAGGTGGGTTTTGATTCCTTAAGCTTCAGAATTCATTTGTGAGATCCTAGGGAAAGACGAAAGAAGAAAGCTTTCTTGCCCTCTTCCTTTTCAGGTGATACAAATATACCGGCTGCAGGACATGTGCTACCTCAGTACCAGGACAAGTAAATCCCTTGTCAATTCAGTTGCTGCACAAACGATAGTACCAGCCCCAGAGTACAACATAAACTGCACTGCTTTATCACTTCTGTTAGTCTCTATCACAAACTTCACAGTAAATGTAAGCATTTTTATTTCCTTTCCTTGAAATTATTAAAATCTCTTTTACAGATAGCTATAAAAAATAATGTACAAGATCTATCAGGATAGCAGTTTTGGACTTGTTCATTGCTTTCTTGACACGCATAGTAGATTCAGCCTTAGCATCTACATACATAAATTTTTTTTCATATTAATTCTTTCCTTTTACATCCATCACAGTGTTAACCTATCTTCCAGGTAAATCCTGAAGATATGTTATCCTCTTGCACAGGATATTTTTATATATACTATTTATTTATATTAAAAGAACATTTCAGAATATTTGGGGTGTGCTTTGCACCTGCTTTTTGTAATGAGGACTAACTTATGGTCAATGCAAATGATGATGCAATAGTCTATGAGTCAACCTTCGCATAAAAAAGTGAGGAGGAAACAATCAAGATTGATGTACCTATGGATGTAGTAGGCAGGTGTCAGTGGTTAATTTCAGTGATTAATTTCACTACACTAAAACTGAGTGGTGTCAGGAGTCCTATAGAGTTCATCTCACTAAGTCTCCTAGGCAACTTTTCTAAACGGTTTTCAGGGGGACAGTATTTATCTTTATCCACTGTATCATTGTCCTGTTTTATTCAAGCTCACTATTGTCATGTCCAAATGAGCAATAAAAATTTAATTTTCGCTGAAGTAACTAAGAAATAAATAGTTTCTATAAGTAATCTTTTAATCTGATGTGTAAATATGGCATCCTAACAGTCTTACATCCTAGTAGTCTTCCAGTCCTGGTAAGTTTTTTATCTTCTCTCTACTGCTACAATGCTATTTATTGATTTAGTGATAGACAGTTAAGAACCAGTAGTGACATGTTCATAGGTACTACAAGAAGGAACAGGATCTCTGCAGGAAAGAGAATCAAATCAAAGCCCTCTGAAGGAATAGCGTCCATCTGAATTCAGGGATTATCTGCTTAGTTAGGCTGCAGTTTGGCCAGCCTGCACAGTCATCACCTCAAGCAGCTGCAGCACTGTGGTGCCTTCCTCCTGGACAAGAGTGCAGGGAAGAGCTGGAGGTGGCGTATATGTGAGAGGGCTGCAGTGAGAGTACAGGCTGCAAGCAGGGAGACAGAACTGGGAAGTTTGAAAACGTGAAGTGGGCCACAGAGGAATGTGTGAAGGAAGTAAGGATTGTTTTTAGGGGGGCAGAGGTACAGGAACATCTGCAGGAAGCCAAGTTTAACAGTTGTATGGCATGTGAAACAGTTTGTCATGTTATTTGCCTCGTCTTGCCTTGAAGACCTTTTTGAATACATCTTTTTTAACTCTAGGTACTTAGACGCCAGTTTGGCAAAGCACTTCAACACATGCTTGACTTGACTTAACAAACGAGTTGTATGCAATTCTTAATTGACCAGAGGATCTAAATGGGTCTCAAGGTATGTTTAAGATTAAACCTATGAATATATGCTCTGCTGATTTAGAGGCTAAACGATGTGAAGGGCTCTGCCACACAGAACTGAGAAAAGTGAGAGGTAGCCATAGATAACAGAGTATGAAATGTTGACTGTTTACATAGAGACTGCCTTTGGGACTATGCTATGATACGGGCATTGCTTGTTGCTGAAAGAAATAGTGAATAATAATAATTAAGATAGCTTTTGTATACTGCGTAGGAAGTTTGTAACCTGCACGTCCTTTTTACTGTTTCTCTTACTGGGTATTTCTGGTTATTTCCATATACTATTATTCTATTAGGCTTAAGACTAAAGTACTAGGACTGAAAGAATTCTGGAACCTAAAAGAATATAACTGCAAATACACAAATAAATAAATAAACAGTAACTTTTTTTCAAGTTCATTGTTAATCTTCATTGGTTTTTTTAAATGCTTGTGCAATTTAACAGTAACATATATTATTACTGTTAACTCAAATTTCAGGAGCACACAATGCGCTGACTTGCACTTTCTCATATGAGAAGACTAATCCAAATGAACATACAAATTTATCATATATACAAAGTTATCATGACTTCTTTCCAGCATGGCTTTTAATAAACGCAGTCTCTTGTCAATGCCAAGCAGCAGCACTCTTTCTTCAGTGTGCTTGCACCTGCAGAGAAATTAAGTCATGTGATCCATCCATGAATATTCAAGAATTCACTGCAATTTCTTCACAGTAGCAGGGAAAATATTTTCATAAGGAAATGATGAAAGTCATACTCCAAAGTGATTTAACAGCAATTACTTCTAACTATTGAGAGAAAATCTTGATACTACCTCTTTGAAAAGTATGTTTTCTACAATATCGTATTTATAGGATGTAGTACTTTTCAAACAGTTAAGTACTAGGATTTATTGGTAGGATATTACTACAAAACACAACTGATGGAAGTGTCTGTCTAATCTGAAATATCAGTAATAATCCTGAATCCTTTGCCCTGTTCATTCCCAAGAAAAGATAAACAGCATTTTTCCTTGCAGATCTCAGTGTCTGTCCTCAGCGGATGAAGTTCACCTGTGGGAATGTGGATCAGGACCCTCCATCTACTTCTGTCCCGACTTCTGCTTCAAAGGAATAATAGGTTAAAATATAAAAATATTTATTCCTATGTACTTTTAAAGCTTTTACAGCTGTTTGCACCAGAACACACCACTTTTGTAGACTTGTTTCTGAAACCCAAAGTGTCATCATATTTCTCTTGAGAAAAAATGGCCTTTTTATTCATTACTTGTATCTACGTGACAGTAAATGCTGGTATGATCATACTAGAGAATGAAAGTATTCTTCTTTATGCATAGCTATCCAGGATGCTAATCAGCCTAGTAAAGTTTCTCAGCTAGGACTTGAGGAAAATACCTTGTCTCTTAAGATGAGAGATTGGTTCTGTCTTTGTGGCATGTCTGTCCTTAGCCTACACAGCGTTGACAGTGGTCGCCACTCTACTGTTGTGTGGAGATACATCTCCAGCAAAGTAGGATTGCTCTGCATCTTCAATAACACATTTTTCAGTAGCTTTGTAGACTGCATTTTGAGAATTGAAATGCTGAGCATTGCATTATACTTTGGCACTTAGATGAGTAGAACAGACAAATGATTTCCTGTCTGATACAGAAGCACCTGTTCAAAACCCTAAGTATTTAGAGAAATAAACAGCTAGTTTACATAATCCTTCTAAAGTCTGAAGTGCTTATCTCTTTGAAATGAACGTTTTTGTTTTATCAAAAACAAGTTAGAAAGTGTATTCCATGGTGAATTAGATATAGCTATCAAGAGGAGTCTGGGCAGAAATAATTTTAATAATTTTCACTCATTCCGGTCAATGAGGCCAATTGTGGTGCATTCATGTGATTTTCAATGGTTACCTCTATACCAACTGCCCTTTTCATTTTCCTACTGACATCCAGCTTTCTTCCCTAAAATGGTTGCCATCAGCTGAAGAGTTCTCTTTATTTTAGGACTGGTTTGTGCCCATCAAAACACAAGTGAGATAGGCAAAAGAACAGGGACCAGAAAAGTATCATTAACCTCAAAAATATTGAATTAAATTCAATTTTCTGGTCTCACAAGATCCCTTTCTGGACTACGCTTACTGATCTGTGCTGTAACGTAAAAATACAGCAGTCTGTGTTGTGATTACAGCAGAACTCTGCACACAGCATGTTATAAGCATTTTCAAAAGCAAATAAACCACTCTTTTTGTTTCTATCTGTAAACAGAAACATTTGACACTTCATATTTCAAAACACTCACTGTGTTTTGTGTTTGTCTACATATCAGTGCCATTCGTATAAATGATAATTAACACCTAAAATTAAAGGAGAGTTAGATGAATACCTAGAATGAAATGTTGTGCAGCTATTTTAAAGTTAATACTGGTGTAGGACTTAACAGTGTTTTTTCTTCCCTAGGTACTCGTTCTCAAGGAGTCATACTGCAAATCTGCAAACTTTTAAAGAGAGGGAAGGCAATCACCCCTACACTTCTACCACTCTAGTTCCTTCCATGCCTTTAAAGACTCTGCCAGCTTTAAAAGACTAATCTCACATGGCTAACCATTGCAAACAAATTTATGCTTTTATCATAGCTACAGGTAGCTATAATAAAAAAACAACCCTGAATTGTAAAGACAGAGCATTTTGCATTAGTTTTGTGGTTTTCATAGTCTGCTACTATCCCTCTGTCTAGTTTAACTTCTCTGATTCTTTGGTGACATCTTAACTTGCACAGATGAGGAAATGCACAAATACTGCATTCTGGGTCATCCCCAAGTATGTGCAGTATTGAACATAGACCTGCTTCCTGCAAGGCTCAGAACAAATGAGCATCCACAATCTATTTGCATACTCAACATTTCATTTCTTCCAGCTAAATGCCACGTCTGCAGTCCCAGCAGTTTTGCTGCTGAATATCTAGCAGATATGAATCCCTTAGTGGGAGAAACTGTATATCTAGATAAAGAACATTTGCAAATGAAATACCTTTGTTAAATTATAGCATCAGAATAACATATCTTTGAATACATAAATTGCCTAGGAATATATGATTTAAAATTATTAGTAATTGTCACAACTCAAAGAGATAGCTCAGTCTTATAAAAAGTCTCCTTCAATAAAGAATAAACATAAATCTATCATCTTATATTCTCAGAGCATGATTCATCTTGCTTTATTAGCTTTCATAACATAGACATTTAGTCTCATGTGGGCTACATCTACAGTCAGTGAATTGAATATAGAGTTTGCTGAGGGTGACCTGATCCTTCTTCAGGTGGTATCTGGGGTAAGCAGGATGAATTACTAGATGTTGTCTCTCTCCATTGATCACTGATGGACGTTATAATATTAGCTTACACTACACATCTGTTTTAGTGATTTAAGTTAGAGGGAAAGAATCCCACCCTACACATACTATGAATCTCAATCATCTCAATTATTTTACCCAAGAAGCTTCATGGAAGTCAAGCTTTAAACTTCCACTAGTAGCTACACTCCCTTCTTGGAAACTGAAACAAGATGTGTGTACTTGATGATGAAACTAAACATTGCTAACGGTTTTGGTAAGCCTGTCTTGAATCATATGGCTCTTTAAAGAATATGGCTTAAGCATTCTGTTTGGGAGGATATATAATCTGCTGCAGTGTTTTCTGCTTATCTACTATGGGCAGAATTGATATTGCTACAGTAAAATAAACAATTACTGTCTGTTGCAATGAACTATTTTCATTTCCTTGTAAATTCATCAAGTTCTAACAGTGGCCTGAAATCTTATGTTCTAGATGTCATCTTCAAGCTAAAATTCTTGGGTACTCCTCAGATAAAACTGTTCAACTTTTTCTGAAAATGGAAGTGGTTAGGGTAAGCAAACAATCAGTAATACACGTATCTGTTAGAAAATAAAAATTGGTGGTCCATTCCTCTAGAAACTCCAACATTGCCATGGCTTTAGAACACGAACTCTGCCCAGCTCCACCAGGGAGAGGAATGGGGCAGGGTTTGAGTAACGAAAATGTGCTCAACTAAGGGGTGAACTGACAGATGCTGGTGTTTATTAGCAAGATAAGGAAACTGTAATCAGGAAATTGTGAAAATGTGCTAAGACTGAGAGGAGATTGCGTAGATCTGACAAAGTGTTGGGGTTAAAATAGACAGTTTCCCCAGACAATGGGATTGGAGCAAGAAGCTCAGTAGAGGAGAAGATTTGATCTAAAGTGGATTGGATAAAAACATAGTAGAGTGCAAAGGAAAGGCTGTCTGAGTAATTAAGATTGGGGAGCTAGAATTACCTATGGAAAGAGAATGGGATTGAAAAGGAGTGTTGGATTACAACTGTGATAGCCAGATGACACGACTACGGCTCACTGAGCAGCAAGATGAGGGCTGAGAAGCAAGAAGAAAGCAGCACGGTATCTGGATAGACATAGAAAAGGGGCAAGGGCACCTTGTAATGAACGCGCCTTTCCAAAACCGTGAGCTCAATACTCTTCTTCTCTACCAGAAAAAAATCTGCAAAACCAACCGCAGAAAAAGGCTCTGTGTACACTGACAGACTAGAAATTCACTTTACAAGTGGTAGACAACTCAGGGAGTTCTGTCTTTCCAGCTGATTAAAGAGAAGGTTAAAAGAACCTGAAGCCAGACAAATTCAGATCCAAAGTACAATGTACATTTTTAATCCTGAAAGTTAATAGCTATTATAATTTATCAAGAGATATGGGAAATTGTCCATTGGGGAAGAACTTTCAAATAGAAATATCAGTATTATCCAAGTTTCAAAAAAAAATGGTCAAAGGAATTCCTATGCCTTGTATTATCTAATAATTGCAGTGTTTCCTTCTCTTTTAATCTGTAAATGCCCTGTCCAGAGCCCATTCTAGTCCATATAGAAGAGAATAACTTCCTGCCATTATTAGTCAGTTACCTAAAGGTTTCAACTGATCCTATAAGGAAGAATTTTAACAAAAAAGTCTACAGCAATTTAATGAAATTGCACCCACACAAGGAGTTGAAACATGGCTTCTCAGTCATTAGTCACAAACTCATTTTACCGACTGTCTAATCAAATTTTCTCACCAGTTCTTCAAAGTTATCTGATTTTTGTTAGCAATATAGATATACATATACATTTATGTTCTGCAAAATATGGAAAAAGAAATTGCTCAGGCTGAGTAGAAATTAACTGTATTGATGAAAAACATCTGCACTTTTCCTATATTTCGTACTGCTTTCGTTGCAGTACAAAACAATGTCAAGTTGTTTTTATATTGTGCTTTGTATTGTTCTAGGATGCGTTTTAACAGATGGAAGAATAAACTTCTAGAATAACAAAAAAAATTTTTCCCAAAGATAGAAATAAAAAGATAATCTATATTTTACCTATTATCTTCAGCTATAAATACCAGAGAGAAAGTATCTTACCTAACCCAGATGATGTATGTATAAAGTATAAGGTATTAAGTATAAGGGTTGAAGTGTATTCATATATATAAGTAGGTAAGAGTAACACACGCAGATTCTGATAAATCAAAGGGATTCTATATACCCAGTTTTAATTCATAGAATTAAAAGCACCAAAGGTGCCTAACAAAACTGATTAAATCTCCTAACAACTATTTTGTTAACACAGTATCCATATATAGGGGCCATTTAAATACATTGATTAACTGATTTAAATCTATCACAGAGAGTAAAACTAAGTTTTTATCTTACAAAAAAATCTAGCTTTCCTACTTGTTATGGTAATGTTCCCAAGTATACAACAAATTTAAGAATGAAATACCATCTCCAGACAACAGGAAGCAAATGCTCTGGATGTTGTGAACATCCTTATTAAAATTATTGTAATAGGGAAGACATCTGCAGTTCCTTTTGACTCTAAATAGTTTGTGTTCACTTTCTGGAGTTACCCCTCTCCCCAGGGACTGCAGAGGGAAGAGAAGATACATTTTACCTAATTTAGGTTTTTCGTGAGGTTTCTAAAGCCTGAGGAATCTGGGTCTAAATTCAACATTTCACAGAAGCACTTCTGGATCAACTATGGCAAAAGTTCATTCGTTCCCAAGAAGTAGATTTCAGCCAGGTAAGAGATTTCTCTTATTCCCTTTCTAGCCAGTTTCCTGTGACTTACATGGAGTAAAAAGCTAAGTTCCTCTTTTTCTGACTGAAGCATATATTATAACCTATACAACCACACTTGTTTTTAATAGGCTTTCCTCTGGGTTCATCATAATTCCCACCAATGTCAGTAGGAGTGATGTGAACATATGGTTAGAGAAGGCCTGAGAGAGGGCAGTTATTCTTATGCCAAGTGAACAAGACTTTGCACCACATTTCAAGTGTTTTGTGGATTGTGTGCTGCCAGAAATGCTGCATGAACAGCATTGTTTGCAGGATTTTGACATTGCATGGAGACAACCTGGAAACACAGGCAAGCAATTCAGCATTGCTGAAGGGTGAAACTTTGAAGGTTGAGCAAGTTTTCAGCAGAATGATGAGCCTTAACTGAACTAATTTTCTCATCATCTGACAGGCTGCTTGGACACACAATTGCTTCATTTGTCCATTGAAATAAGAATGTCTCTTTCTGTTAAGGTCTATTCATACAAGCAAGGGGCGACTGACTTTTGTCAAAATAAGAACTGTGAATCTCCAGACTGAAGGTTGAAGTTTGTGAAACATCCTGGAGGTCTCCTTATTTCACTTCCTTCTATTCTTGAAAGACAAATTACATATTTTTTTTCTTCTCCAGCAATATGTTCCCTTTAGTGGAGTTCTTTTAAGGGGAAGACAAATACCCAAAATACTTTGAAACCAGAAGTTGCTTGTTATAGCTCTGCAACCTCTCTGTTCAGCCATCAAGTATCTGTTTTTTTCAGACTGACTGAAAGTTCTCCAGGATTTTTAAATTTGCAGGATCCAATGTGTGCTCTGTAATTCTAGAGCTTTTTAGTTCTTAAACATAGGAAGGTTTCAGGAACACTTTGAATAGCCAGCAAGGTATAGCTGGGACACTTGCTATCCCTACTACGGGCCCGTTACTGAACTGAGGGAATGCAGACCTGTCATTCAGGCAGCAAATCACTGAGATAAAGGAATAAAATCTTGCTATGAAGGAGTAACATAAATGACAAGTGAAGAATGTATTTTAGAATTCAGACATTTACCCATAACCATCAGTTCGTGTCTACGTAAACCAAACTGTCACAGTCTTTGTGGCTTACACATCACAGGTTTAACTCCTGAGATTTGAATACCATTCCCATCTGGGACAACATGAGGTTTATCAAAGTCGAAGTCCTTTGAAAAGTTTATTCAAAGTAACGGTTAATCCAAGTATGAATGTCACACAGATACATAAGAACTGAATTTTCCAGTTGACAGTGCAAGCCTCCACAAATTGAAATAAGTACTGTTTTCTTGAGGGATTGTGAAGGAAGTCTCTATGCCAAATATTTGATCTGTTCTGCTCTCTTGCAAGATATATACTCTGCATAAAACACTCTCTGAAATGGGGCCTGCTTGTCCAGATGAATACATTATTCCACTGTGTGGAGAAAGGCTGATCTAGAGGCAAATTACTGAGTGTAATTTATTCCATATCCTTGCTGGAATAACTTGAGCTCCTGAGCCTCCTCAGATGTGTAGTCAATAGGGAACTGTCTGGCTACATGAGGTTTCTTAATACATCTTTCAGCTAAATCAGAGATTCAAATGCAAAATCCAGCACTCAGGGAGATATCTGAATCTGTGATGCTCCCTGAAGAACTGGAGGTCTATAAACCAATGAATGGATTACAATGAAATGTAAATTCAGTATTTCCAGCTCTGGGAGAAATGACGATACTCCAATATTTTTCAAGCTGTATATATCTCCCTCAGTCAAACAGTAGCACCTCTCAGCATTTATCAAGTCTGTAATGTACTTTGAGAGAAAGTTTAAATGATGATTGTATTTAAAAATATAGCTTTTATATATTTTTAAAACTGTCTTCATATTGGGAACTGTCTCCTAGTCCTAAAGGCTTACAGTAATGTGCTGAGCACTGGTAGGCAAGTTTACCATTTTTATCTGTTACAGTGAGTAGTTTTTAAAGACCCATTCTAGACTTAGTGAAGTATCTTAAGTGGAACCCAAGATGTAGAAAGGGATTGTTTGGTCCTTAGTGCAGTCTATCATGAAAATACAGCAGAGGGCCACAGAGCTAAAGACATCTGTGGATAGTTCACGTGACTAGTTGGAGAAAAGAGCTGCTGAGGTAAGGAACAGAAATTGTTCAATTGCAGCCTAAGGTTGAGGAAGGGGTGTTCTATTCATTCAATACTTTTTGAAATACCTGTAAATGTTGTGTAATTTGAAATCTGATGTTGTCCTCCTGCTGGCTAAGCAAAGTTGAGCAAACTAGGTCAAATTAGAAGGGAGATCTCTTCAGCCCCAGGTAAACTGCTGAGATGCAGTAGTTGATCTTTCTCCTTGTATTTCTCTCCTGCTTTTTTAGTGCCAAAGTGGTGTGATAGTTTCAGCTATATCAGATTTGTACTTGTCAGATCAACCCTTTTATTTCAACTTGTCTCATTCCTTCCAAGGATGTTGTTCAGCTTTGCTTTTTGTCATTTCCAGACTCAGCAGCAGCACAGAGAAGCCCCTTGACTGCCCCTTATCACCATATGAAAGAGGACAGAAAGCATGTGTCTACCCTAGTGATTGGTGCGGTGCACAGACAGAAGGACTGGGGCTCAATTTGCTGCTGTGTGCCGTGGTTCTTGGATCACAGAGCTGTACTGCCTCTTTCCTGGTGATGAAGATCACACTAGCTGCACGTGTAGGCATGCATCATGCAAGCATAAAGAGCGAACTGTTGTAGGTTCTTACATCCACGTTACAAAGAAGGTGTATGCACTTCCCCGGTACACTGCCTCATCCGTGGTTCCACCAGGAGAGTAACCAAGTCACACAAATTCATAGTACATGTCAGTGTTTACTGCATGTCTGCAAATGCAGGTGCTACATTTCAAAGACACACAAGCAATAAGATTTCAGAAGATGTTTTATAAAAGGGGAAGTGATTGTCACTGTGAAGTTTGTAACTGACACCTGTATGTGATGAAAAGCTCAAAGATGAAATCTTTTCACTTCTGTATTATGCTACTGATGGCATTAACTCACAGACCATTTTTTTTTGTCTCAGGTACTCCAAAGCAGCTCTAGTTGACTACACTACAGATACAGAATAAAATGTAGCCTTTAGCTATTGAATTCTGGGGGCTGGTTTTGGTTTTGTTCCATTGTACTATTGGAGGCAGTGAACTGAATTCTGACCTGGACTCTAGAATAGTCTTTGGGCTGTGACACTGGGGCAAAACAAGAGTTACAAGAAAACAGCATTTAAAAGATAGTGTGTTCAGTGCACTGATTCTCTCCGGTTATGTATTCACCCTGGAATCAATGAACAACACAGAAACTCTCAACATGAATATAAAGATGTCAGAAGCAGTTCCTTAATCTTGAGGCTGTTTAAATATTACTTCTGGCTAAGTATTACATCTGAACCAAACACATGATTTGAGCTTACAGACAAGAGTTTGTTCCTGAGCTGATTCATGACAGTTTTATACTCGTAAACATTTTTGATTTCAGTGGCGTTAATTCATATTTTCAATAACTCAATGAGAACAGAATATGGAGTAGAGTGTTAAAGTGTCTTTTCAGAACAGCCAGTGAAGTCCCTTGGTACATGAAGAAAAATTGCTATTGTCAGTATCAGAGACAAAAAATGAAACCAGTTAGGATACAGCAGGTATCCTCACTGAAACTAATACAGAGATGAAATACACAGCTCCTTGAATGAGATCATCTCCTTGAAAGAATCAGCATTACACAGTACATGAAGGCTGTTATTACATTGTTGTTTCCACATAAGATAGGGCGTTTGAGATAAGCATTGCATACAAGGGCCAAGACAATAAACTAATTGTACTAAGATCCCTTTATGTTAAATCAGAGAAGAGGGTGGATTTGAAAAAGAAGATGCAAAATGGGATTTTTCTAATATTTTCTCTCTCAAAAATTATCTGAAGTTAAGAGAAAGAAAGAAATAAGAACTGGAAGGTTGATGGAAGGTTAAAATATTCACGAAACAAACTTGATTTATTCAAGCTTTTTGAAGTCCCAAGAAACATGTTTAATGGGAGCTGAAAGACCTGAAAAGAAACCTTATTGTGGTGCACAGCAAAGTAATGTGGGGAAAAAAAAATCTCCATATTTCTTCAGCCTCTATCTTAACTCTCTCTGTGGGGAATCTTGCTGTGAAGAGATTAATCACTGCTACTTAATAGTATCTCTGCTGGTTGCTCCAGGATAGCAACTAAGCTACATAATGCAGCAGATGCATTCTTCTTTCAGTATGGCACCTAGAGTACCGTGAATGTGCCAAAGGGATTTCAAACTTACCATGGTGCACAACTGACCAGCAGATGCTGGAAGCACATTGCTTGGCTCTCCAGAGGCCACAGATTCTGGAGGCAGATGAAATAGTCTCTTTTGTCCCCTCTTCCTGCTTTTGTTTCATGGAGGAAGCAAAGCAACTGCCTCCTACAAATCTAGCTAGCTATCAGGCTACTTCCAGAACTAGGTCTCAAAGATTTTCCATTTTCTGAAGCTGGCCCTTAGACTGAAACTTCATTAGGGATTTTGACTTCTCATCTTGATCTCACTCTTTTTTCCCTGCCGTTTGTAGCACTTGATTTCCTTAGGAGCAGAATGGTCATTTACTTCAATGCAGTAATTACTGATGGTTGGTTACATCCTGTTTCTTATCAGTTTGCTTAGCTCTTCTTCTTACTAGCACCACAATGTCTCTAGTTCCTTTCAGTCCTTATTGGGCTAAACTCTCCAGACTATTTTCCTTTCCCTCTTTATCTCCTCCATTTGCAAATCTACCTATTTTGGCATCATCACCTCTAGTTTTTCAACTTACAATGAAGAAAAGTCCATCAAAGAAGCCTTTAACAAACTAAGTCATGTATAAGATATCAAACAGGGAAATTGATACAGGGAAGACTACTTAGGCACAGACACAAAGGAAGGTTTCTAGGTTGGCAAAAGCAACCCTTTTTTGAGTTCCTTCTCTTATTGCTTGAAGACTTCAACAGCTTTACCTGAATGCTCTTCAGAGACTGGTTCAAAGGTTCTGGCTTTAAAGGGATTGCATTTTTTTCCGTTGGCAAGAAAAATGGACAGGTTTATTTAAGTTAAATGCTTTTCAAAGATACTTTCACAGAAGCTTTCATCTCCTTTTGTCTGTGTTTCCAATTTTCCTGAAAATAACTGCAGTGACACAAGTGCAAAGTCTTTTTGATCATTTCAGTGGTAGTGATGATGCAGCTTTGTGAGCTGCAAGGCATGTTGTGTGAAAAAGCTATCTCATGCCAGGAGCAGTGGAGGAAATGGGGCAGAACGACTGGCAGTCTTTCCCCCACATCAGTCACCCATCACAGATCCTTCTCCAGCAAGTGACTAGAATGCTGATAAACTGCTACCTTTGGGGACTTCCACCACGGGAAGAATGTCTGTTACATAGAGAGTAGAAGTACTTATAGTAAAATGGATGTTTAAATTCACTATAAAACTGAACCTGAGGAAAGGCTGCTGGGTTTTGATTACCAAAAAAGATGAACTGGTATCTCCAGCTCCTTTTTTCAATGAAATGGCATGGGAAAATAATAGACCAACACACGCTTAAACAGCAGTAGTCAGCAAAGATGAGATTCAGCTCCAGATTAGCTTAAAACAGAAAACAAATGTATCTGTGTATATATCATCTAGGTGTTTCAACTACTCATGCTCACTGTGGATTCAATAGAGTTGCCTAAAAATAAGTGTATACTGCCACATGAGACTTTCTAGGGTACCCTGCCTTGTCTCTAGCTGCCATGTCCAAGGGGCACAGGTCCTGTGCCATATCTGCCAGCCTGCTGCGGAAGTCTGAGATGCATTACAGCATCTCTAATGAGGCTAGAAACCTGTGTTTAAGCAACTGAAATGACCCTCATAGCGTGGACCAGATTTTATTGACCAGAATGGGTGTGTAGATGAATCTTACATGTAGGCACTTACATGTAAGTTTTGTTGATCTGAATCCCTCCCCTAACGCCCTGTTGCTGGGCTGTTGCTTACTAGGGGCACAAAGTGCCCGGCACTTTGTGGCTGGGCAAACATAAAGAAGAGCATGACCTTTGCTCCAAACAGCAGACAGTCAGAGCTCAAGACAAGGCACAACGCTAGAGATGCACAGGGTATATGGAGAGTACATGGAGAAAAAAGAGAAGGTGAGCAAAGCCGGCTGATCTAATAATTAATAACAAAACGCATCATTCCCAAGAGGTGTTTGTAGCCAGAGAGAACTTTAAGGAGGGTTTTAAGGGAGATTGGAGATTCAGTTTTGCAGGAGCAGGGGATCTTTCAAGCAGCAACATGGAAAACTTGTGAAGCTGTTAACCTGAGAATTTACCTCAGCAACTGGTACTCCATGTGAGGGATCTTCCTGCTGAAAAGAAGAATGTCTAATGTTGATGTGACTAGTGAAATGATCCTATTGAACCAGACAAATGTGGTCAAAATGCCAGGTAGGTATGCTGTCTGCAGCAAGTATGTGAGTGGAGAAAAGTTGCATTTCTCGAGAACGGAGATTAAAAAAATAGGAATAATTTAGAAATTAAGTGATAAAAGACTTCACTCTGTAAGTGGGTAGGAAAGGCTTTATCTTCTACTGTTTAAAAATAAAATCTCAATTACATTAGTTTAGATGACAGTACCTAGGCAGAGATCCAAGTTGAAAACTTGTTTATGGGCTTGAACAGTAAGTAGGATGATGGTGTTTTCCACAGCAGTCAAGTAAGAAAGTAGCAGGGAAGGTGTGGGAGAAGAAAGATTAGAGAAAAATGCAAATCATCATTTTACCTGTCTATTCAATTAACATCTAGCCCTACTTTGTAGCTTCCTGAAGCCTCAGTGTAGCATTCAGTAGATGACAAACATTCAAAACGAGGGACCCGCCAACACTTATCAGGTAGAAATTTCAAATATTCTGGTATGTGTTTCTCCACTATAAATAACTTTCTGCAATTTCAGTGTCCTAATTTTGTGTTCGAGGTAAAAACAAATGAAGAAGAAATACTTCACCAAAAAGTTATACTTTTTCGTTTAATGTGTAGGAATTTGGGGGGATTAAAGTACCCCATTGAAACACAGGCAGAGATACAAAAGTTACAACTTCTTTTTAAAAATATAATCTTCAAATACATATATATTTAGTTAAATGATTGCTCATTTTTTTACATATTAAAATTGGATATTCAATTACATTACTCCAAATTAGTTTTCTTACTCTAAAACCCTTATGCAGTACTTATCCTATCCCTAATAAAAAGACTTTGGAGATGGTAATTTCGTTGGTGTTTAAGTAAATGACATGAGGGAGACGTGCTTGGTGTTTCTTGGCTTTTCACAGGTTAGAGCACAATTTGTGTTTGTTACATTCAATAACAGGTGAACTCAGAGGAAGTGTTATTGTTTATGGCTTGTATATTTTAACTGTGTATATGCAAAACAGTGTTTCACTTTTCTGGTACATAGCTGCTTGATTAAAAGAAACAAGTTACAGTGGTGACTGTAGACACTTTACCTTGTAAACTGTGTTTTAGAATAACTGCAACAAACAACATGTTTACAGCTAAGAGATACTTACAAAAAAACCTGAAACTTTGATCATGGGGGATTTTAATTTCACAGATACTTACTGGGATAACAAGTATGCAAAACCTGTAAGGTGGGAAGCATGTTTCCAGAGGCAATGCATAATTGCTTACTTACTGAAGTCAGTTTATTGACTGAACTTCATGATCAGAGGCTCTTGGCACCCAGAGCTAGGAAATTAGCCCATCTTGATAAATAGAGCAGGGCTGATCTAGGGATCATAAATTCACAATACAGAAAAGAAAAGACGATGAAGCAACACAATGAGTTTTGTCTCAGTGGAAGTTTTGAAAAAATAAAAGTACTACAAGGCATTTTGCTGGAGATAACTTTAAATTAGGGATGTTTTTTCTGGAAGATAAACAGGTTTTCATTATATGCCACAATATGAATTGCTTGCACCTTCACTTCATGTAGTAACATAAACAATGGAATGATCTTGATGGAAATGGTGCAAGATCTGATGACTGTGTGGGAAACCTGGTGCAGAAAAAAATGAGAATTATTTAAGAAACAGTTGGACAAGCTGCAGTTACAATCCAGTCAGACTAAGTCTCAACAGGGGGAATGTAACTGAGACAATGTGCTTAAACAGAGTGACAATAACAACATTTTTAAATATCTGCTTTGGGAAGGGGGGAGATTGTTATTTACAATTTTAAAAAATTGCAGAAGCTAAAAGCTAATTAGAAGAGCAAGAAGAGATATTGACTAGCAGGTTACACCAAATATTTCTAATATGAATAAAGGGCTTCCTCAAAGATGGTATACTTGCAGCAGACAGCAAATGAAATGGAAATGGTCACTAAAACATGGTAGTTGACATTATCAAGCAGAAAGGAATTAATGTGATTTATCAGGATATAGTACATTCCTTCTACTTGTTGCAATAGTTCACAAATGGAATACAAGGAAGAGTTGTCCTAAGATGTGTTTCTGGGTCTTGTTTGGTTTAGATAAGTTTGTCATTGATTTCAGGATTGCTGCTTGTGTGATTAAACCAAATGAAGGCTGGCCTTCAGGATTGGCTATAGTGCCTATAACTGGCTGGAGGAACATGGGATGGGAGCTTCACAGCAGCACGGCTACTGCAGCTTTACAAGATAAGGGAGCAGGTCCTGCTTCTGGGAAGCTTCTTTAGTTTTGTGGTAGAATTTTATGCTTTTACAATGTACTTCTGAGAGCACAGAATTTGTCCATGCACCTTCACTGTCATGTAAGAACGAAGGCTTTGCATTATTTATCTTATATTTTCGAATTGCTTTCCTTATAATACCTGCATGAAATAGCAGATGTGAAGAATAATGCTTTGAATACTGCGTCAGAAAATCTTTCTCACCGAAAAAGTCTTATTGCTTGCAGCAGTACCACTGAGTAATGGCAAATGTGTGAAGGAAGTTCCCCTAATGGTAACCAATGTTGTCAGGAATAATGTGACACCATGGCTGCCTGGATGCAAAGGGAACAAACCAGAAAGTGCAGAACTGAATGCAGTAATTATTGCCCAGAAAATGTATACACCTGTATGTAGCAATTGGACTTATGAGTCACACAAAGTGGCATGGGTGTCTGGCAAGCCGTTTTTCAGGAGGCAGTCCTCCCGTTATATATTCACTTTTCAGCTCTGATGTTTTTCTGTCTCTGACATGTTTTATTTTAGCTGCAGATATGTATATTAGAGGTGTGAATCCCTAGATAGTCTGACAATTCAGATGTGGATAAAAATTGCACTGTAAACAGAAGTTCCTTAGTTTTCCACTGAAAATTCCTTATAGTTTCTAGGATATCATTATCTGTAGAATGTGTTGGGCTTTGCCTGAAGCATGGGTCTTTATTCTGTATAGAAATATTACATCTTAATACATATACCTCTTACGCCACGTATACACAGGCAAAAGATAGGACTTTCTAGTATAAGGTAACGAGCTTACATATGCATTCTCAAATGTGAGATTAGGACCACAAGCAGGAATAATGCAATCAAAAGCACTCCAACATGCAGTCAGTGTAAAGCTATCAAGTAAAAGACGGTGGTGCGATCAGTGAAAGAGAATGTAAGAGCAAGTCGGATAAAGCAGCACTTACAGCTCTATGACGCAGGCTAGACTTTATGCAGACAGGTGAACTGAATTTTCGTCCTCCCTGTTTATAGAGCTCTGAGAATCTATAACATGGGTCAAGATGCACTTGCGTTTAGTAGAACAACTAACTTCTTCATACCCAACAAAAATATTGCAATGTCAGTGGGATGCTGCTGTGTGTAAAGGCAGGTGATAAATCTATTTCTTTTTCATTTGCTTCTACATTCTTAAGGACTATCTTTGGGAATGTATAAGTAATTTTTTCTCTTTATTAATCTGTCTCTAATCTTTGCTTATCTATCAGTGCTGCTAAATTAAAAAACATAATGACACAAAAGCATTTCAGCTGAAATACAGCAAATTGATCACCTGGATTCATTAAAATTACTTGTGTGTTCTGTGGCTGTAGTTATGCAAGAAATCAAAGCCAATCATCATGACTGTTCCTGCTACAGCCTTAAAACCAGTAAGGAGCATGGAGTATCAATAAGAGGCAAGTTTTCAAGCAATCTCACCCCTATTCAGAACTGAGGCCCATCATTGACCTTCTTTGTTTTATCCAGCAGTATTTTTATTCATTAGTACAAATTTGATCACAACATCATGTTATTATATTCTGGGCATGAGGAAATACATTTCTCAGATAAGATATAGCACTGCAGATTTGCAGGTCCAGAAACTTTCCCTGGTACTTTTAAAAAAAACCCAAACCAACAAAAAAAACCCTTCTATGAAGGCTGGGCAAAATGGAGCATGCTGCTCTGTTGGTAAAAGAAATAATATCTAGGCTGACAAATTTGTTATTTTTACTGAAAACATGACCTCACAAGGTCTGTAGTTGCTCCTTTTTAATTTGATTCACTGGGATCCCTGGACAAATTTCTGTTCCCCTTATGCGCTCAACTTTTTTTGTGGAAGGGATAAAACAGAGGGATAAGGTATAATGAGAGGAGTCCACCTAGTGAACCTCAGCTATGTAAAAGAACAGGGACTATGAAGGAACTGAACATTGGTTCCATGAAGCAGCACGTATAAACAGAAATTCTCAAAGCTGAGCAAAAAGTGTGCTGGTCTTCAGCTTGGAGATGAACCAGGTTTCTTTATATCTCTCTGTGTAAAATTGATATTTTCTGCAAATATGCAGTTTTGCATTTCATTTCAAAATACAACTTACATTTTAGCTTTATATTTTCACACTTCAGCCTTTGAAAAAAAGTCTCTAATTTCTTCAGCATGCTTATTATGGTTATGCTCGAGTGCTGTGAGAGTGGTCAGTAGTGTCTTACTCAGGATCAACTAATTTTATTTAGAAACCCAAGACTACCTCTGTTCTCAGGTTTTATCCTAGCTTTTAGTGGGTTAACGTAGTGACAAATCTTTGTAACAATAGCAAAAAAAAAAAATATTCTGAAAAATATTTTTACTCCAATAACAGGAAAATAAGATAGCTATTCACTACTTCATATAAAGCTGTCATCTAAGGTATTTTTGTTTTTAACAAAGGATTAAGGTGTGCACATGTGACTTCCATTAAATTTCTCTTATGATGGCAAGAGTATGTTAAGGGCAAAATGGTAAGCATATTGCTGGCTCAGCCTGCTGGAGGGTCACTACTGGGCTTGAGTAAATTGCTTGCTATCGAAAAAAAGGATGTACTAAACCCTGACAAAGAGAGAGGAAGACAACTATACATACACATAAGCAAATCTGACAACAGAGCAGAGCTATGTTAAGGGCACAAGGCCAGCAAGGCACAGTGATTTCATTCAGCTGGAAATCATGTCTGTTCCAATATGTATTCACTACAGCAAATGTGGCTTAGTAAAACTTTTATTCAGTAAGGAAACCTTCATAAATATGGGCCTTCTGCATTTTACTTGAACTGCCACATAAGCGCGTGTTGTTGAAAGATAGCTTTAAATAGCTTATGAAGACATCCCTATGAATTCAAAATTACTGTACTTGCAGAAAAAGCAACAATATCCATCTGTAAATCCTTTAATCATAAGCATTAAAGAATAGTTCTTCAGAGAATCACAGGCTGCTGACTAAAGTTTACATTTTCTTGAGTTGCTTTTGGTGCTGCTAGCTATTTTTCTCATACACATGATGCTGATATGAAGTGACACTTGCACCTGTTGTCACCATCTTATGGTAATTAGCATAGTGCCCTAAGTAGTAGCAGGGCCATCACATCCAAACATAAGCCATTAACATATTGCAGCTGTCATCAGTAGGGAAAGCTAATGGAGTTAGTGGATTTACACACTACTGTATACCTTGGCTCAGCTAGCATAACTCCCCATATTGGGGTCATTGGGGATAGGAAAAAAGAAATGTGGGATGTAGCCAGTCAGGAGTGAAAGAATACATTTTACTGCAGGTTTACTTTCATGTATTATGCATGTCCTTCAAGGTCACTGCATGATCATTTATAAGATTTTAATGAGATATCAAAGTGGAAAGAATGGAATGTAATTAATGTGATCATACAGAGAAGATACAGGTATAAAATAGCATGCATGAGGCAGTCAACAAAAAGTGGGAGCAGCGAAGAAAAGAGAAGGTACTATTTGGCCAGATTTCAGCCTGTGAAACTATAATCTTTTCTACAATACTTTCAGACACTTAACATCCTGCCAAACAGTTTTCCCCAGCTAACAGCAAAATAATGGAGGGAATTAGAGCAAATGCGTTCAGCCACTTCTCTTTGAATATAGACTACCTTCGCTTTCCTTCTTTGGGGGAAAATGAGTCGCTTGTAGCTAAAAGTATACTAGTCCCACAGTAATGTGACATTTGTGGGAATTTTCTATTTTATTATTTTGATTCCTTCTGCTATCAGAGTCTCCGACAAGCCTGGACTAGACTGGAAATTCAAGATACGTAAAGAAGTATATTTTTAAGTACTTTTCTAGAGACTTTTCTTTGTGTGGGTGCCTGAGAAGGTCCAGAGGCTTCATATACCCCTCAGGAAGAAGAGTTCCTTAGAGGCTTTTCCTAAGCTTGCTGCTTGTCCCCAGCCTGCTCCAGTTCCCACCCTCTTCCTGCCACACAGACAATTTTGTATAAAGGCTTACCTCTATATATGCATTATCTTTTTTTGGGGGGAGGGTGGATAAGACTGCAAATCAGAATGGCGGTGGCTGGAACCGATACCCCCAGCACAGCCCAGGGCTCTGATGGTCCCCACTGTCAGTGCTAGGCTAGTGCTAGTGCTTCTGCATAGGAGCCAGCATAAACTCTGGTGAGCAAAGAGGAGAAGAGACCATCTCAGCAGCACATAAGCCACCCCTATCTAAGTAACTCAATTAGAGATTAACCCTGCCTCGCAAACTCATCCCGCTTTAGCCTTTGGTAAACCACACAAGCCAACATTTTCAGATGTGGATAAGGAATTACGCACTTAAATCTTTAAATGGAAGCAGACTCCCATGCTGGAAAAGACTTGCCTTATCTTATACCATCAAGAACTCTATTCACCCTTCTGCATTTTCTTAAATATTCTGTGCTTTGCCTTTTTTTAGGAGGGCCTTTCTAGGAATACAGTTGTTTGGAAAACAGATATATCAAAACCCTACTTTAAACCTGAAGTGTTTCCAGAGACTCTCTCAGGATTTATGCTGTCAGTAGGACACTGAGCCCTAAGCGTGACCTTTGTTGTTGAATTCATGTCCCCAAACCCTGTATGCTCCATTGGAAACTCTGAACATCTTCATTTTATGTTATTAGTGTTCACAGTCTGAGCTGTTTGAAAAGACAAATGTTTGTAAAAATCTTCATTGCACATTAAGTCTTCAGTGTATGTAAAACAATAATCATTGTTTAAAGCACTAGGTCTTTCCTTTCAACTTAAAACTTCTTTCATTTTCATTTATTTTTAAATGCCTTTTGTAGTGTTTTTTAGATAATTTTAAATAATTGCTTATTCTCACAGAATAAAGCAAGTTAATTTTCCCATCCTTCCAAAATAATTAAAAAAATCCCCAACAGTATTTTAACACCTAAAAAGAAACGAGAATGTGAACTCAAGAAAATAAAAAAGGGTTTTATCTAAACAAGGTCATTTCAGGGATTTACCAATATATATGCATATTTGCTAAGATATTTCCTTTTAACTAAGTAATTTTTAATAACTCCTACACTTGACTGAACTTTCAAGCAAATACATATATAGGGAAGACTGCTTGTTAGTTAGTGGGAAAATGTGATTTTTTTAGAACTGTTTTATTTGCAAGGCAAGCAGCTGTCCAAGCTGACCTTCTAAGATGTTTGTTCTGGGAAGACCTTATGGATATAATCAGAGAATGTCACAAAGAATAGGAAGCAATGAACAGAAGTTCCTGATTGGGATTCTAGAGAAAAATTATGGACAGAGTAAAACCTAAGTATTTCTCCTTCATGTAGGTTCTTTGTTTTGGTCTTTTTCTCCTTCACCTCGTTTTCTGCTTCTTTCCTTTTTTCCTTCTTTTCTTTTTTTCCTTCCTTCTTTCTTTTTTTCTTTTCTCACCCCTCTCCCAGGTCTACTACCTGTTCTTAACCTACACCTAATCTTTCTTTCTCTCTCGACCACTTAATATATTGCCACTGAAATATCTGTCCAAAGCCATGACCTTGCTAGAGGTGATGGAAGAGAGGACAATGTGTGTAGCATCCCTCTTCTTGCTGAAGGAACTATTTGCATATGTGGAAGACAAGCTCAGCCCATGACAATGTCCATGTATTAATGCTTACAGAGAGATGACTTGGAAATCTCATTTCACAGAGGACGGGCATATAATGTGTTTCCCAAAGTAAAATTTGCTTATCCAGCAGCAGCTGGCAGTTCCAGCAGCTCCCTAATCTGTGACTCCCTCCAGTGGTTGGTTTATCGTAGTTTACAAAAACAGGTTTACAAACACGTGTTTTTTTGATGAAGCTGGATATGGCAGGGGCTAGTCAAACAATGCTGCCAGGAAACAAGAAAAAAGAGGCAGGAGACAAATAAAACCAAAAATCTTCATTTTTAATATCTGTTGTCACAGAGGACCAGGACTGAGCATCTCCCTTGTGATGCTCCACTTACCACAATCTTTCAGTCAGGTACTGTGGGAGACAGGCCAGCCTGACATCCTTCTGCTGCTGCCGAAATCTCTTGCTATTGCCCTGCATGAGGACATATCCCATGTCCTAGTTTCGCAGTTAACTTGTTTGTTTTTCTATAGAAGGAGTTCAAATTGTTCACCTGTACAGTCTGGCTGGTGAAAAATGATGCAGAAGGGAGAGAAGGGTAATTTTTGAAGTGGGCACATAGCACAAAATTGAAGACATGACAAAATCATTCCGGTTTCTATTTCTGACCCTGTATAAACAAATGAGATTTTAAAGAGAGAGTAATTTTGTGAAAGTCGAGATAATCTCAGGCCTAGAAAAATCAAACAATTTAAAATTCATGAAGGTACCATCCTCCTATTTATAAAAGGTTAAGTTCCCCTAAGCTATGAAAGAAAAACACCCTCTGAAGACCTGGGAAGGCAGTAAACACTGGTGGCAAGTGACAGGAATTGATCCTGCTTTTCCGTGCCTGTCATGTCTCTAAATTTTATTTCCACCATTTCTAGGGTACTGTGATAAGAGAGGCAGAGATAGGAAAAAAGGTTGAGCTGAGGCAAGACTATGGCCTGAGGGCGATGGTACCTGGGTCTCTAACTTTTCCTCAATTAGTAGGTCTCCATGCCTGACTGTGAGATGTGCATCTAACTGGGGACTTAGACTGTTGCAAGGTATTGATTAGCTATAATGTGAAGTCAAATCTGAATAAAAAAGCATTGTGATCAAAAGCCTTTCATTGGAGACAGCATGCCCTCCAAGTCAAGGGTCTGCAGAATCTGATGAGCTCTGTTTCCTTTTTGTCTGAGAGAGATTTCCACGGTTTACTCATAAAGGCTCTCTTGATAGGAATGTCCAGTGGGCCCTCTGTCAAAAAACCTGATGTCTCAGATTTGACAGGTGCTTGTTAGTTTTTCATCGCAGATCACTCAACATGCACACAAAACTAGAAGAGATGATGGCTAATAATGCTGCGTTTCAAGTTGACTGCCTTGTCATTCTTGCTGGAAAATTCACTGATTCAATCACTAACATTAAATTGTCTGCATTAAAGGAAAACAAAGCACAGCCAGCCATGAAATGTATTGGTTTTCTGACTGCTAGGACTTACACAGCTCAATACAGTTCATTCCATTGCCTCATTTGATAGGAACACTTTATCCACATCACATATAAAACAGAATAAACCACTGCTCTATTAAAAATGACAACAAAAAATCCTGCAGCAGAGAAAGTGGAGAGATACATTTTAACACATTTTGTCTTTTCCTGGAATTTAGCTTCCTTCTAATTGAAAATGTTTGTAAATGAGGAAATGATCCTCCACACCTTTACTTGCATAAGCAACATCCTTTCAAACAGTGCCAGTCCACTAGGATGGCACGTGAACCTGGACTTCTGCTCCATCATAGTTCCATCCCTTGTGAGCTGAGGTTCGTTTTTCTCAAAAACTCCAGGGAGGATTGAGGCTTATTTTTATAGACCATTCGCAAGAAGAGTTTACAAGCTAAGGGTTTAGGCCAACATAAATGATACATTTTACTAATAATCTCTCTGGGCGTTATTTTAATAAACTCCACACTTTGTTTCTTCTTCTGTGGCTCACAATCTAAACCCCAGGGCAGAGCAGTAGCTATGTGATGATGGTGAGCTGTGGGACTCACTGGAGGTAACAAGAGTTCCTGTTCATACTGGTGTATGAGACCATTGGAAATGGAACAAAAAAGACCAAAGTTTTTACTGATTAAAATGTTGCATTCTATTCAGTAATGTTCTTAGATACTTTTGAGTCAATTAGTGAAATGGATGTTTACACTGAGATCTTGTGATCCTTTATACTTGAACTGCCTTCTCTTATACTTGCGACATTTCTTGCTTCTAAGGAACTACTTGTCCTATATATCAGCCAAAAAAAACCCCTCAAAAGTCACCCTCCTTCCCCACCTTCCCTTCTAGCACTAATTGTAGCTCCCAGAGGTCTCACCTCTGGGATTAGGGCTGGGATTAGGGCTCAGTCCCTTTCTGTGCCAAAAGGGATTTTAATAGTACTGTTCCCCTCCCAAAGGAGCACCCTGACCACTGGCAGATGAACCGCTGGTCCTCCCCCCTTGGAGCTTTTGCATCTGTAAGCGTATCGGCACAGGCACTGTGCAGGGGGTCAGGGCAGTCCCCCATCAGGGCGAGCATCTCATGCTTGTTCTAGTGATTGGCAAATGATTTACCTGATAAGAAAGAATAGAAACCAAACAATGGCAACAGAAACCCTGAAGAAGCAAAATTAATCAGTCCAAACCATCCTGGTTGTGAGGTTTTTCCTGGCTCAGGCATTGAGCTGCAAAAGCCTGGCTAAAGGAACAGTTTTTGGTAGCTACAGTCACAGCTGTGCAGATACATTCGTGGACAAACATACACATAGGTCAAAGAAGAGAGGGAAAGAGAGGAAACAGGCTGCTGCTACAAAGCTTGCGATGAGAGGGAGCCTTAAAACACAAGCAAACAAAATGCTATTTGTGGTGTCTGGATGCATAGAAGCATGAACACAAGGATCTTGCAGGGTGAAAACCCTGTGAGGTGTTCGAGCCAAAGACCTGTTACAAGCTGGTTTGTACTACTGCCTTCCAGCAGAGCCAGGCTGGATGAAATGTCTCTCCTTCCCCATGAAGGTGTTTTCTGTTGCATGAAGGCTGAGCCTGTGATGGATCTTTTCCATCTATATACCAACAAATGACAAAGGTGTGAGTTATTTCTCCAGGCCTTCAGCCCCCATTGCTTACAGCACTCTACTTCCAGCCCTTCCCAGCACAGTTCAAGGTTGTGAAAGCATAATGGAGCGCAAAATATTTCTTGCTGCAAAGTATTCGTTGTGGTAAATGTTGACTATAGCAATAAGGCACTGAAGGCAGTGCATTAGCAAGCTATTAGTGCATGCTGAGAGTGCTCCGGTTCCCTTCTAATGCACACTCTGCAATGGCCATTATGGAGTATGACTCATTATTTTTACGTTTATTTCACATTTTAAGAAATCCTTTTTGAAACACTTTTGCACAATTTCAGGAAATACATTTTTTTCACAAGGAAAAAAATAGTCCTTATGAATAAAATGTGAAGAGAAAATGGTAGGCAGAGATAGTCTTCAGTGCTTCTGAGTAAATCCAAAAGTGACCAATTCTTTTTTACCCCACCCTCTTTTCCTGTGTTTTTTTTTGACTATCATAGGCTGATCTATCTCCTCCCAGAGTCATCCTTCTGCCTTTGCAGTTTCAGTTTATGACTGTGCAGCCATTTTATTTGATTGAAAATAGCACTTTGGCAGATACATGGCATTAGGTTCCTGTGTTTCACACCAGAAAAATGCAAAATGTCCATAGAAGTCATACATTGATCCTGGAAAGTGATGTATGCCTTCAGAGAGGGAAGCTGTCACATGTTCTTTCCTTGAACCTCTAATTTCTGCCTCTGTCCCATAATTGTCTTTGCTTATCTCCCATCCCCACAAAATTTTGATTTTTTTGCTCATCTGCCTTTTCCCTATTGCGCATTGAATGCAACAGAGTGACAGGTGCACAGAAAGTAGTATTGATGTAGGCAGGTTGCAATTACAACTGCTAAACCTGCTAAGAAAAATCAGGTTATGATCATTTAGGCTAGGATTAATTCTGACTAACTTTAAACACCTAATTGAGGTGTTTAAATTAGGACTACAGTTGCCCTAGGCTGCCTTAGTAATGAAGTGAAGGTTAGATGCCTCCAAAATGTGTTTCATCCAACCTTACGGCTAAATCATCCTCTCTTTTACTGACAAGAATTTACATGACAGTGCTTCTAATTTTATCAGCTAAATGATACAGGTAATCTGACTTGGGATGCATCTGGGCCTTGATTTTTTTCCCAGCTCTGCTTCACTATTTAATGGTTAGGTGTCTACAGTGTGAATATATGTTCTTAAAACATCAGCTGTCTCCATAATACTGGAATGTCAAAATAATGGTGCATTTTACTGTTGATATTTGAGTAGCGTGCTATTAGGTCCTTTGTGAAAATGCCCCGGAGAAAGGATGTTTAAAGAATAGATTGAAAAAAATATAGAAACTTACAAGATATTTGGCAGGAGAGCATGTAAAGATCACAATTCTTTGCAAAACAACTGTGCATGTGAGCGGGAGAAGATAGTACTGAAGTGCTGAAGCCATTTTTTTGAAATATAGGATAGTTTAAATATATATGGAATCAGACACTCCGCTACTGAATAAAACTGACACTGAAGGAATATTCAATGTTGTGTTACAGCCTCTGAAAACATAGCAAATGTCAGAAATTTCTCTTTTAAAGAGTCCTCACTCTTGTTCAATAACTTCAACTGTCAGAGCATGGAACTGTATCAAAAAGGGTTTCACAGAATCAAAAGGTTTGTTTCTTAGCAACTCTGTCAACAAATTTAAATTGCTGCATATCACGGCTGTTCAGTAATCATTTGCATGCAAGATTTGTAAACACAGGTTTTCATTGTGCATCTTGTTGTCATGGCTGGTAGGGAGGCAAAAGGGAACAAATACTCCAGGGCAGGGGCTATACAGGTGCCATAGCAGAAGATACAATACTAAATAAATGGTTCTGTGTAGCTCATTTGACCAAAGTCTTTTCTAGTTCACTTTGTCCATGAAGTAGAAACAGCAGAGGCAGCAAACCCAGTCATAGAGGTAGAACTGCGTTAGTCCCCAAAGTCAAAAGACTGTATTTTCTTTTTGTGATAAAAAACATTGAGGATGATATTTGGACCTTGTTTACACAGTAATCCAGAGGCCCAGCTGCACTGCAAATAGACTTGTGTACACTAGCTTTAAATAAACTTGTTTAATATTTTGTTATACCAATAACATTACAGCTGAAGCAATATGTGACTCGGTTGCTGGGCATTTGCCTGGGATTGGAGGAAGGCTTTTGCAGCCTGAACTCAAGGCTGTGCTGGTGCAACTGCTGCACCAGGTGCTTCAAAGCTTTTCAGATATGTCTCAATGAACTCCAGTCACGTATACCTCAGGAATGCCAGGCTGACTTACCTTTGCCCTTTTTTTTGCTAGCGTCATTAAACTTCGCTGTTAGGAAGTGATGAATATAGTCCATTTTAATTTTTATGTCATTTCAATTGTATTTATTATTTGCTGAGTGTCTATAACGTGCATGGTACTAGAGGACACACTTTATTTAATGTAATGCATTTTAGATCCACTTTATGTAATAGGCTAAGCATATATAATATATATGTCTATATGTGCTCAGTATTATATAATAGACTAAGTGTGTACGCACACTTTGTATGTTTTCAGATTTAATGAATTCATCTTATCCCACACATCTAATGGCTCATATACAAAATTTCAGCTTGTTTCACATAATACCTCTGTTATAGGTTTAGTGATATTTATTTGTATTACAGTAATCCCAGAGGCTCCTGCTCTAAAAAAGCACTGTGAAAAACTGGAGCACGAGAATGCCTTAAAGAATTTGCAGTTTATAAAAGTAAGAGAGAGGGAACATCATAGACACGAACTGATAAAGTGACATACCCAAGTTCATAGTCTAGGCATGTGATGGAGACAAGATGTAGTGTTGATTTCTTATCTCTAACCAGTGGGTTAGGAAGCCCAACTTACAGTCACCTGGAGTGGCCTGTCTCCAAAAATCATATAGCTGTGTTCTGAGCCCTGCCTCCATTTTACCAGAGACCCTGAAATTCCCCTTGCTGCATGATCGTATGTCCAAAATGTCTGTCGCATGACAAGAATGCTTGCTGGGAGCATCCCTCAGCAGTATTTCCAGCTCCTGGATGTAGGAGTCAGAGTGTGTGGGCCTAGAGAGCTTCCAGAAGTTCTTACATTGCCCAGCCCATATGTTAGATCATGTTATCTCTATATTTTGCTCTGTCCTTGAAATGGCTTTACACCTTCCTTGTTCTCCATTACCCCTGCTTTAGGATTCATGAATAACAGAAGCCTCACACTGGCACCACAATAAACCAAACCCCAAACCTAAACAAAACCTGCACCTCAGTGATGCAACAAACCTTAGAGAGGGGATTCTGAAATTCTCCGGAAGCATCAAATTCAGATATGCAGTAATGTGCAAATTTATATTCCACATAGGTGTCAGAAGTAAGAACAACCAGACTTGATTGTTATATATTCATATATATGTGTGTGTGTGTATACATATGGGGGTGTGTGTATATATATATATATATATCCTGGGCTATTCTATGATAGCCCACAAAGAGATGATTGTGCATCTTTTTACCTTGGCCCTAAATGACCTCAGCTGGTAATCACAGAATCACAGAATGTTAGGGATTGGAAGGGACCTCGAAAGATCATCTAGTCCAATCCCCCTGCCGGAGCAGGATTACCTAGACCATATCACACAGGAACGCGTCCAGGCGGGTTTTGAATGTCTCCAGAGAAGGAGACTCAACAACCTCTCTGGGCAACCTGTTCCAGTGTTCAGTCACCCTCACCGTAAAGAAGTTTTTCCTCATATTTATGTGGAACCTCCTGTGTTCCAGCTTGCACCCATTGCCCCTTGTCCTGTCAAGGGATGTCACTGAGAAGAGCCTGGCTCCACCCTCATGACACTTGCCCTTTACATATTTATAAACATTAATGAGGTCACCCCTTGGTCTCCTCTTCTCTAAGCTAAAGAGACCCAGCTCCCTCAGCCTCTCCTCATAAGGGAGATGTTCCACTCCCTTAATCATCTTCGTGGCTCTGCGCTGGACTCTCTCTAGCAGTTCCCTGTCCTTCTTGAACTGAGGGGCCCAGAACTGGACACAATATTCCAGGTGTGGCCTCACCAGGGCAGAGTAGAGGGAGAGGAGAACCTCTCTTGACCTACTAACCACACCCCTTCTAATACACCCCAGGATGCCATTGGCCTTCTTGGCCACAAGGGCACAAGGGTAAGAAAACTTTTCCCCTGCACCTTGTTAAAAGAGAGGAAGAAATGCAACAAAGCCCAGTGCATACTATTGATCTGGTCACAGACTGCAGGAAAATCTGTAAAGAGAGTTATGCAACAGATGGCAAAGTCCATTCTTCTGGCTACTGGAGGACACAATAAAAGACTTAGTTCTACTAATCAGAAAAAAAAGAAAAAATTTATTTCAAATACACTATCCAAAACCAAGAAGATGATCCTGTTGTTTGTTAGAGATATTGTGAGAAGTTTAATATTTAACAGAGCTGATCGGCACCATAGTTTAGTGCAGTTGTTTTTTTCACACTAGTATCTAAATTTGACTCAAGTCACAAGTGAAAATACTTTCGGTGCATCCTTGCCTAATCCCCAGGGGCAGCCACATTGTTTGGAAAGGCAGTTGGTCCCTTCTCAGAATACAACTAAGTCAAGGACTGAGCCATGCCAGAGACTGACTCACACTGAGAAGGGATAAATGCCATCAAATCTCAGCATCCGACTGGCTCAGCCCAGAAACGGCAAGAAGACCATGGAAGACAAATGCAGAAGTCTACCAGTAGATTTTCACAAATACAGTCGTGCTGTGAGTCCTTATAGAAAGTGTTGTAGGTGTTAGATTCTCATCTTCAGGAGTACTTAAATATCTTCAGTTTCTCCAAACCTTAAATAAAGTGAACGTTTGAGTGCCCAATCACAGATAATACAACTGTTCAGAACGAAAGTGTACGCGATGTTGTGACGACTTCCATGCCACTTACTGTCCTTGTGGTAATCTACTGAAAAACACTTAAACTTATTCTTTGTTTTATGGATTAACAGCCTAGAAAACAATGGAGCAACTGTGATTGCTGATTGCTATCTAATTATTATGTGGGGAATTTGTTAAGATGTACTTCAGGGAACATGAATGGTTATGACATAACTCCCACGACAGACGTGCCACTGTAAATCAAGAAAGAAATGGCTGTCAAAATGAGAGGACAAGCACGCTGTGTATTGTAGCTCTGGGTGTACATGCAAGACTGGCTATGCTGCTTCTCAGTAGCATCTCCAGAGTTTCAGGAAGGAATAGGTGTCCCATCAACAGAGGCAAACATGCCTTGTTCCACACGAGTTAGCAATGTTGATTGATTTTCTGATAATGTTGATTGATAGATTTTTCTGATGATGCATGTGGACCTCAGAGTTACATTAGAGGAACACAAGCAACTGCCCATCTTCTGGGTATGACAAAGAAGAGTGTTTCTTCGTAACTTTCTTTGGGAGCACACTGTCAGGGGCTCTTCTTGAGAAGAAACTAACCTTTAACTATTACAGGGCTGACATTCATAGATGCAGGTAATGACTTTAAAAAAAAATCTTCCAAATAGTGTTTGATAAATGAAGTGGTTTCTAGAATCAGTTATTCTCTTTAATGCTACTGTTTTCTATATTGACAGCTTCTGTCTTCTGCTGTGTCTAAATTTTGATGCAAGCCTTAAAACCACAAAAAGCTGAGATTTTTCATACTGTTGTAGGGACTACCAGTAAAGACAGTATTTTACCTACTATTATTGACTTTACTGATCTTGGCGACCTTCTGCCTGTGTGTCTGATTGGCATTTCTTTGACTTTGTCGTGTAACCTCAGGCTGGACACAGCCGGGATATGGAAGCGCCATAGCCACAAAGCTCCAAGCTGCAGTGCCATCCTCGGAAGCATTGTATTACCTCAAAACTAATATTCACAGTATTGTTAGAGTTCATCATTTGTGCTGCTCTTCATTCATTTCATAAATGTGTGGATTCATATGCAAGAAATGGCCACTGTGATTATCCCATCTAATGTCCTGTTTAACATGCACTCTAGATTTCCCTTAAAATATTCCAGTATGAATTAGACAAAAATATCAGGAAAAAAACTCCAATATGAATGAAAAACTGCTAGCAATGAAAAAAATGCTACCACCAGCCTTCAGAAACTGTTTCAGTGGTCAGTTTGCTCAGTACTAAAGATCTGTATATTCTGAATCTGATTTTTTTTTCCCCAGGATTTTATTATTCCTTAGTTAAAGAAGAATCTTCATTATCAGAATTCTGGTTTTCATATAGGTTCTTATTTGCCGAGGTCACAGTAGATTGGGCATTTTTAAAAATAGCTTTAACTCTGTAACTTTTTCATTATAGCAGGTGCTTTAGAGTGTTCTTTTTTCTGTCTTCTAAATCTTCTTAATTTCCCCCAAATCCTTTTTGAGATATATACAGGATTTCAATATCAATAAAAATACTTCCAAGTAAGTGCAAGCAAAGGTAATTTAAGATCTTCAACCACTACTTGAGGTCTCTTTATACAAACAACAGTTGCCCTTTTGGTAAAGAGTGGCACTGAAAACCGATTCCCTTACGTTGATTTCTAAGCCTTTTTCCAGAGTTACTGCTTCAAAGGATTTTCCTGTCTTATGATATGACCTGTGGTCTATGTTTTCAAATACACTGTGTGCAGCTGTATTTGTAACACCTATTCCTTGTTTGCATGAGTGCTTATTACTTGTAATTCCACAGCTCTTTGGTTGTCTTTGGTACAACTGCTTCTGCAGTCAGCGTGCGTGTTTGTTATAACACCTGCCTATGCGATCTACTTACTGTCTCTCCACTAAGTTTCCTATGAAGTGTAAAATACTATGTCCAGGTGGTAATTATCCCATTTACTTCAGAAATTTGTTCCTTCTTTGCATCATCCTTCTTTTAAAAAGCTTCTTTTCTGTGGTTGAATAAACCTTTGCAGTCCCACTTCTAAAGAGGGCTTTGATCAACAGAACTAGGATGACTTCCCTTGTCACAGGCAGCGTCTAAGTCACCTTTTCCTCCCAGAAATGCCAGAATGAATTCAGAACTGTCTTTGTTTGTACCCTGTGAATCATGACTCAGATAAACACAGAGTTTTCCCAAACAGGGCAAGCATTTTCTTTAAATTCAAACCGGGCTCTTGTTTAGCCTTCAGTCTGGCATGCGTCTCCACATAATTCTTTATCAAGACTCAAAATTTTTTCTTTTTATTTTTTTTTTCCAATGAGATGTTTTCCATTTTAACTGCATTCTTTTTCTCATCCAAACAAGTAACAGAAAACTAGACTGCCTTTTTTTGTGGGTGCAGACTGATCAAAATGCTAAAAAGGGCTTTGGATTTGGAAATGTGGCTGTGAAACATAAAGTTTCTGCTTCTGGTTCATTTTTAGCTGCAGCATGCTTGTCTCATTCTGGAGTTATTGTCCTCTTGTGAAGACCAGATGTGTGGATCCTGATGTCTCTTACACTTGAATCATCTGTATTTGCAATTGCAAGTGGCACAGAAACAGCTTTTCCTCTTTGAAGGCTTATCGTTTCAAGCTTTCTTGATTTCCCTGCTCAAGACAGAGTAACACTGTACCATCTGCAATCTTCTGGCGGTGTGCCAGTAAAACTGCTGGCTGAAATAATTTCCAGCTTCACACCAAATTTGTCATAGAAATACAAGCCCCACTTAGGTGCCTTCTAATATGCAGTATTAAAAGACTATAACCAAACCCTGGAACTTAAATCATGTTCCTGAAGTTGTTATGCTGAACATGGAGCCTGTTTTGCTAGTCATCTCACATGAGATGGGCAGGAGTATTCCCGTTTTATGCCATGTGTTTCTACGGAGCATTTGGGGTAGGATGCATCTTGCTTAATGGACCCCAAGAACATCCACATCTCAAACTCCTGTTTTTCTCTCTGTTGGCTGTAGGTGGGCTGAATCCTTAATTGGCTTTTCTTACACCATTTTGTAATTTACAATAGTGTTAGAGGAATTTAAATACTGGCCATTTAATATTTCTCTCTTTATTGTTACCTCAGACCACAAACATCCACTTATCTTGACAAATACTTCTTGATATTTTGCTGAAATAAAGCCCCAGTGAGGGAGGTTTGCTGAACTGAGGAGTGTGTGGGGATAGGAAATCATTAAACCCATATCCCCAACTCTGTCATCCCTCCTCACTGGGCTGCTGACCAGATTCAGGAGACAATGAGATTGAAATTCGCTGTGCTGACTGTAATAAGCACCTTGCCAAGACCAAGCATGGCAGCAAGATAACAGAAATAATAATAAACTAATAAGTGGGAATAAGAGCTCTTTACTTTTATTGCTCTCACAGTGACCTATGAACTTTCAGCTGCTTCTCTGTCCTTGCCGTCACCCTTGCAATATGCTTCCAGATCTCTGCTAGCAGGATGTTTCGCACTGTAAAGTACTTTCAATTTTCAAACACAATAAATCCACTCATTATTACTAAATAAATCAGCAAATTAAATACATCAGATGAAGTACTAAGTTAGACAGATTCTCCTATGGCTATCTGCCTTGGTGGAGCTGACATAAACTCTGTATTTACTTTATTAATGAATCCACCTCCAGACACAAATTTGTATGCAAACTGTCATGGGAACTCTGACATTAGCCACATTTTCCTACTCTTCATACAGTTACGGTCTACAGCTGCTATCTGCAATACTTGCAGGAAAATATCATTTTGTGGAAGCATCTGCCACCCAGATGCTCCAGTGTATGAGCTGCAAGCCTCTGTCCCTTCTGTGCAGCTCCAAATAAGCCTCTATTTGCCAAAACTCAATTGTAAATGCAAGATGTACAAAAGAAATGCAGCTATGAAGACAGGCAACTTGGCCAATAGCTTCATCAGGAATCTATTTCACCCATGCAGTTTGTCGCAGGTTAGTATTGGATGCTCTTTGGATCATGCAACCGCAGGGAACAGTGTCACCAACCTCTTTGCCCTGTGTCATGGAGCTTGTCTGCAGGGACCATCTTAGGTCTTACTGTCTCCATGACCTGACAGTGCTTTTGCCTTCCCTTTGGTGGGAAAGGCTTTTCTGCAGCATAATACAAGCCCTCAGGTGAACAAAAAATGGGAAATATCCTACAGGCATACAAGGGGGATCCCATCAAAGGTTAATTTGCAACATGGCTTCCGAGGAGGATTTACAGTTTGGACTAAAGTACCAACTGGACACATTTCTCTCATTTTCTGACTGGCTTGCTTGTTTGACTTTATATGTGGCAAGTTTGCTTCTTACTTTATTTAGGTTTCTTTTTGGAACAGTATCTGCACAGTGATCTGATGAAACCAATGTAATTTATCTGTTTTCTTTATTTCATCTGTATGTAATAATGAAAATAAATAATAATAACTAATATATCCTCCCTGAATGAGAAAAATAAATGTGCATAAAACAGATGAGGAATGCCTGATGAATCATCTTTACTCTTGTATCACTGATGAAGACAAGTATATCGCTGTTGTTTATCTGAAGTCTTTTAAGTGTTTCATGTAGTGATAAAACACTGAGATGTCTGTTTGTTATGAGGAGTATCAAACATCCGATTGTGATAATATCTGGAACCACTGGTAATAGCTGCTGTCCACAGTAGATGTTGAATACAGACATTTAACCACCCCAAACCTTTCCTAATAGATGCACTTCATGTGGGCTCTCATAGCCCTACAGTAATAATATTCGTCATAATTGACCTACTCTCTTAGCAACAGTGAAAAAAAAATCCTCACAGTTACCTTAGCTGTCACTTAAATGTACACATTAACACTGCAAAATCATGTTTTTTCAGCCAGATGGTGTTACTGAAAGGAAAGAAACATGAGAGTCTCTAATATTCAAGAGTCTGCTCCCCTTTTTCTTAATGTTCCTGAATGAATGTTTGAGCTTATTATGCTAACAGAGGCCTGCCAAGACTTTGGATTTATTGCTCTAAATCAGTGGAGTCATTGTCATTATTAGACCAGTTGCTAGTCAATACTAAAAAGCATTCATTAGCTGCAAATGACAGAAATGGTACTACTCTATAGATTTTTTTTTATTGTTGTCCAGAATGCATACTTCCTTTTGAAGGGAATAATGAGAGAAGAATTAAACGAGAAGTCAGTAAGGATTTTACCAATAAGGAGAGCAATGTGGTAGGAATCCCTATGCTATTGCAGAGTTTTTCTCATTTTCCTCATTTTTTGATATGCATAAAGATTTGAAGACAACAGGAGTGTTAGTATGTCTGTGGGTAACTAGTGCATATGCCTATAACAATAGCCTGCACATTGTAATTTGAAATGAGTTGACATCAGTGAAAAAGTGAGGATTAATTGCTTTTTCATACTCCTCCTTTTGCTCTTGGATGGTTTGTTTTATTTGCGGTCCAAGATCCATGATCTACTACTTAGTTCTGACATCCCTCAGGCTTGGGCCTTTTCTTGACTATGGATATTTGCTCTGTCTTTGCATGTTACAAATTTTAAGAGTCCTGAGCTGGGCTTCTCCAAGGTGCTGGGTTAAGTCTTCCCCTTCTGTAGCCCCTGAATGGGAAATGGGTACCTAAATCCTTTAGGTTCCTTTGAAAACCTCAGCTGCGGTTCCTGCTAAAAGGCGCAACAAAGACGACAGACTTTCAAAGGAGCTGGCATCTCTAGTAGCTTCCTTTGTTTTCAATGGGAACTGCAGAGTAATAAGCCTCTATGAAAATCTTTCTGCTCATTTCAGCTTCTAACTAGGAGCCGAGTTCTTCAGAAATGCCGGCCAACAACAATTACATAAAGATGATATCTTAGGTTGACAGGTACTTTGACAGTGCACAACAGTTAAATAAAAATTGCTGAATTCATGTTATATTTGGAGGTAACTGCATTGAAACTGCTCTTCACCATTTAAAGAGAGATGTTCCATTTTTTCCACCCGTCAGCCTGACTGCTCTCCCTTTCTTTTTAAACTTATAACAAAACAATGAAACATTCAGATGAACATTTCTTCCAGTACAACATTAACATGATGACACAATAACCAAAATAATTACAGTCCTGGAGCATTATTTTCTTTTTAAGCAGTCTGCGTCTCTGAGAGAAGAGGCTGCTTAAATTGGATCTTCAAAGAGAAATGTATTGCCACCAAAATAACAGTTGATAATAAAAACAAAAAAAAAACATAACCAAAAACCAACAACCTAAAGGGATCTAAGCTTATTAGTGAGACATTAAGTTTTAAAGGTCTAGGCAATTTCCAGAGATCTTATAATTAACAAAGGAAACATTTGGAATGCATTGTATTTTCTGATTGTTAAAACTGTCATAATTCTATTAGCAACTTTAAGAAGAAAAACATTAGAGAAAATATTGTCTCCTTGGAAATCTTCTTCTCTTCTCTTAATTAGCGCAACATTAACTCCTCTTTTGATAAAAGGCTCTGCCTTGCTATTTTATGATTGACAAGCAAGGACATTGTCCTGAAAATCTTTTCTTGTGCAGATACTTAATCACAAGTACCTGAGCTATAGGATGTTTTTCCCTATATCTTGGAGACTGATCCATTGGGTGTCTCATTATGTGAGCAATTTTTACTTATGCAGACAATGCTATTGACTTCAGTGAGTACAGGTCTGCAGATCAATACTTAAAACAAAGCTTGGTTAAAAAAATAGTAATTTTAAAACATGGATATATGGTCAGCTTTGGATAAGGGATTCTAACTGCATAAAGCAAAAGAAAAAAGATGAGGGAAAAATGCCTAGAACCCTTATTCAGCAAAAGCTCCCGTTTAAATAATTAAAGCAGTTTGTGCCCAATGTATAAATTTCTCTGTAAGTCCCTTTTTTCCATGGAGAGTGGAAGTTTTGTTGAATCTTCTGTTTCTAACTCTTAAGTCAATTTGTATGAGGTGGTGTGTAAAAGCACTTTAGTAGGGAAAAGCAACAGTCTCAATGCATCAAAGTTAGGTGGTAGTGGGGTTATCACTCCGTGAAAACCACATAAACATTCCATATATGAAATATTATTCATCAGGGCAAAACCCTCCAAGGGTTTCAAGGATGACAATGGTGTCATGAAACCTTTTTTGAAAAACGAAAAATTTATTCCACTGCTAAGATTGATTCTGTTGCCATGTAGCAGGCAGTGTGACGAGGCAGGGAATGAACATAATTGAGAAGAGAATTAGCAAACCTTAAATATCTGCTGCTGCAATATCATTACCCATAAACTTGCCCTTTTTTCACCCTCTTTTCCCCAAAGACTGACATCCCATAACTGCAGTGAAAAAGAATGCATTCTTTCGAACAGCTAAATCAACAAGGTCTCACATGAGTAGTGTTGAGTGGTGTGGTTGACTGATTTCATGAAAAACTAATCAAGTATTCATCATTGAGATCAAACACTTCCCAAGTAATTATTATCAAAACGAATCTGATAAGACCTGAAGAAGTGGCATTGCTGATCTAATCAGAAGTAGAACAGAAATAGTTCTCTCAGCTTTTGTAATGTTCAGATATGAAAGCACAAAAATGTAATTGTATTTTATAATTAAGAAAAAGAAAACTGTCATACTGTAATCATTTATTTCAAATCAGTCATAACAATTTTAGTTTTGCTGGTTATTTATAAGAAGATACATTTAAAAATTGACTTTTTCATGTATGGTTAATTTAATACATGGAACAGAGATGCCTTAGAAACAAAAGATCTAGTTTAAAGCTATTTCAGTTAAAAAGGAAAGGATTATGTGAATAGAGAACAAACAGAACTGGTAAGTCCATATTTGTAATTTTTTTTCTTATAATGATATTTTTTTTTAATATTAAAATTAAAATAAATTTTTTTTAAAAAAAAACAAAATGGTATTTGTAGTCTCAGTAATTTTCTATTTTTAATGTATCTATCTTTATTGATTAGAATTCTTGAGGATAATTTACAAAATATGGAAATTTAAAAAAATTTTACATGTATTTAGAGCTACCAAAACAGAAATTGCAAAGCCCTGGTCAGTTCCCAGGAATTTATTTGTCTGGTCATTACTTTCAGGCAAGAGCCAAAATACATTTGAAATGGCACAGTACATCATACTGCCATTACC
This sequence comes from Nyctibius grandis, assembly GCF_013368605.1. Taxonomy (NCBI): domain Eukaryota; kingdom Metazoa; phylum Chordata; class Aves; order Nyctibiiformes; family Nyctibiidae; genus Nyctibius; species Nyctibius grandis. The sequence continues at coordinate 77,719,114 of NC_090659.1, forward strand.
CTGGTTGATTTTGACAATGGAGGGTTTCAAATAGATCATACTGGAAAAAACCATTCTAATAGGCTATTTTGCTTGATCATGCCAGACTAGAATCCTTATGCCACTCGCATAAATCTTAATTGGCCCTAATTTTAATAGCTTTATTAGTTTTAATCTTAATGTTATTTGATTTCTCAGAAAATATTTTTCCATGTAGATTACTCCATCATATCTGGGTGACAAAAATGCTTAGAAGAGTGGCCCTTCTTCAGAGTCTCATTTCTTGGGTAAGGAACTTAAAAACTGAGTGTTAGGTAAATTTCATAAATTATTTTGCTAACGTATGAACTATTAAGGGTATGTGAATGTGGCTGTGGGTTTTGGAAATTAATTGATGGGTACAATGCCAACATTTTAAAAGAATTTGCTAATATGTAGATAAAACTATGAATGAAAATGAACCATGCATCTTAAACCCAGGTTCATCATTTTAATGGGTTTTTTGATGGCTTATTCAAGCTATGTGACAGTAGTCATGTAAATAAGATAATTTACAGAGCAACTGATAAAAATGAATCAGGATGGAGGAACCTGGTCCAGCCTAAAAGTTAGTGTTTCCTCTCAGAGAACTACATTGTTTCTACACTAATCTTAAAATTATAACAACAACAACAATTGGTTTCTAGGCAGATTGGTCAGTGGAAAATGGTACATATTCAGTAGTCAGACATTCCTATTATTTATATTGTTCTCAAAGAGAGGTTTTGGGAATGTCTTTAGAAAATTCAGGCCTAAATGTAGTTCAATTTTAATTAAAAAAAATATTTTTAAGACTATAAAATGAAAGGAAGGACATTTTGTATCAACAGTGAAAACTAGATCCTTTATCAATGTGAAGTTCTGTACAGCTCTGCAAAAAACATCTGGGAAAGTTGTTTCACCATAGCAAAGGGCATCCTGGAGTCACATTGTTTCTGCTGGTTGCCATTGAAGACAGGTGTCAGTGAATCATTCACTTGAAAGATAAATCTTACCAGCCTTACTGTTGACATGAGGTTTTTGCACCCAGAAGATGCTCCAAATACAGGCTGGTGCCCTTTTGTCTCATACAGCCAGTGCAACTCTTTCTTACAGTCTGATCCAACAAAAAACATATTCTAGTTTCAACACCTCACAAAAAGGAACTGCTACTCTATACAGTACTGTACAAAGCAGATCGTTAGCTATCAAACCTATTTAAATACTATGTAGTTATTTTAAGAAGCCAAAATATTTTTTGCTCCATAGACTACTAGCTGCCTTGACTGTATATATACTCTACAAGGCCTATTTCTATAGTCTGAGCCCTAGATGATTTTTCAGCTGCAGATTTAAGTATCTCTTCACCTCTAAGAGCAAGAGCTCCTATGTATCTTGAAGATCATTTCTACTCCAAACACACAGGTTAATATTTGTCTTTGAAATTATAAAATACAGATATAATGAGAAAATGTTTTAAAAAGTGAAACAAAAGCAGTAGGCCTGAATTCTCCAAACTTCATTCACAACTAGTAGCCCTTTATTTGTACACAGCTGACCAGATTATTTGATGAGCAAGGTTTTGACTGGTTATGAGTACAATAACAAGAAGAGACCTAATATTAGCTTCTTAAGATTGCTTGTTGCATCCACAGCTGCACATTGAACATCTGTTGCATTTAAGACTTCTGCCACTAATACATGAAAGAGAGCAAATTATTATTTTCATTTCCTAAGCACATCTCAAAGGTTCTACAGAGGGATCTGGGCAGGATGGATCAATGGGCCAAGGCCAATTGTATGAGGTTCAACAAGGCTAAGTGCCAGGTCCTGCACTTGGGTCACAACAACCCTGTACAATGCTAGAGGCTTGGGGAAGAGTGTCTGGAAAGCTGCCCAGAGGAAAAGGACCTGGGAGTGTTGATCAACTGCTAGCTGAATATGAGCCAACAGTATGCCCAAGTGGCCAAGAAGGCCAACAGCATCCTGGCTTGTATCAGAAAGAGTGTGGCCAGCAGGACTAGGGAAGTGATCATCCCCCTGTACTTGGTACTGGTGAGACTGCACCTCAAATACTGTGTTCAGTTTTGGGCCCCTCACTACAAGACATTGAGGTGCTGGAGCAAGTCCAAAGAAGGGAAACGAAACTGGTGAAGGGAATAGAGCACAAGTCCTGTGAGGAGCAGCTGAGGGAACTGGGGTTGTTTAGTCTAGAGAAAAGGAGGCTGAGGGGAGACCTTATCGCTCTCTACAACTACCTGGAAGGAGGTTGTAGCGAGGTGGGTGTTAGTCTCTTCTCCCAAGTAACAAGTGATAGGATGAGAGGAAACAGCCTCAAGCTACATCAAGGTAGGTTTAGATTGGATATCATGAAAAACGTCTTCACCAAAAGGTTTGTCAAGCATTGGAACAGGCTTCCCAGGTTGAGTCATCAGCCTTGGAAGTATTTAAAAGATGTATAAATGTGGCGCTTAGGGACACGGTTTAGTGATGGACTTGGCAGTGTTAGTTTAGCAGTTGGACTCGATGATCTTAAAGGTCTTTTCCAACCTGAACGATTCTATGATTCTGTGATCTTTTTTAAATGCCATGCTTCCACTGAAGTTCTTTCTCCCTTTAATTGTTGCAATAACTTTATACTGTATTATATATGTATATATTTTTTTTTCTGCAAGCAAGTTATGTTGTATGAATACAACTCTGTGTGAGTATATAGTATATGTACTGTGGTGACCATGAGCTATGGTTTTGTAACAAATAGCCCCAATTGTGTCAGGCTTCACTCATGTGAAGGCTATATTCAACAGAAGGTTGCTGCACATGCACAGCTTCAGTAAGAATATAAAGCAGCTCCATTGTTCTCTCCCAGCTTCTGCTCTGAGGTGCTATGATGTCCCATGTCTTCACTGACCACATTTTTAGAAAATTGGGGACATCTCAGGACCTAGGATGATTACTGTTGATGGAGATCTTAATTGTTAAATCTATAACATTTAGATGTTTAAAGCATGAAAGAATGCTTACTCAACACGCTACATTATCCAGAATAGGATGTGTCAGAGATGTGGTGACATGATTTAGCTCTAAGGTATCACTTCACCTTAGCTCAGAGGTTATTGGAAATGCCTTTATTTAGTGCCCATTCAGATGACTAATGCAAATTTAACCATGATCATTTTCTTACCATTGTGCACTGATATGGGCTTGATTTTAATTTTAGCAACAGAAAGAGTCTCAAAAGATCACAATGCTTGAATTGTTCCTCTAATCCTTAGAAGCCCCACCCTAGCTTTTAGCCTGAACACACTCCTTGTTTTTTCTAATAACTATAAAAGTAGTCCTAACATTTTAGTTAAGTTCACAGTGAAAAGTTGTAGAGTTTGCCAAAGTCCTTTTGAAAGACGTCTGTGATAGGGAGTGTCTATAGGCAGAAATATAAAAGAGACTTCAGACACCATGTAACTGGAATACAGATCTTTAGCTTTACATATTTGTGGTCCTCTGTTTTTTCTAGGAACACACTCAAGAGGCTTCTCCCAGATCTACTAAAAACATCTTTCTGTCCTTCCACAGTGAGAGCAACCACCAGTTTGCAACATTCAGGCAAGACAGGGCAATCCTCCCTATGTCTGACCAAGAGTATCTCTAATCTGAAGTAATTAGAAAGGAGTCTTGGACGGAGCAGTATATTGTATGTTACACCATGTGTAAGGGCTGCAGCTGTAGTAACTCCACAAATCAAGTAGGACATCTAGAGGGTTGCACAGGTCATGCACATTGACAGATACTCCTCTGCCTCTATTCAAAGGTTTCTGATGTCGAGAAGGAGATAAGACCATTATTTGCTCTGAGCAAAGAAATTTTTCTAAATAGCTGTGGAAATTCTTGGGGAATCTCCCAGAACCTGCTCAAAGCCACAGAGAGCAATGGCAGAACTCTTATGGTGTTCAACAGAAGTAGTGCTTGCAAAGAAAAAAAGCGTGTGGCCTTTCTGGCTGCTTCACATCAAATTCCTATAAATTTTGCCTAATGTCTTCAGCCACAGCAGGAGAGCTAGGTGAGGTCTGGCATAAAAGCCTCTGCAGTGAATTCCTTCTGCCAAGCACTGCCCCTGTGAAACTCAACAAGTCACATCACTTGGATGTCTGCTACTTCCCCTCTACTCCTCCTCTGCTGAGGACAGAGCAACTATTCCCATCTCCCACTTTTCCTTGCTACATTTGCTTAGATATCCTTTCTTTAGATCACAAGCTACTTTTGGTTCATGTTCATGCACTCAGATTAATGTTAGATACAGTAGTGTCTGGAGAGACCGGTTATAGGTGTCTGAACTAAACAACTCTCCAGACTACGCTGACTCCATCTAGTGCCACTGGAGATACTTTAAGGAGTTCCTGATGTCCTGTTGGTCTGACAGTTGTCAGACAGGACCTAGAAGAGATCCTTACCCTTCTTGAGTAGCAGCTGGAGATCAACTGAGGTGCGTATGGCGTTTAACATTACACTAGTTGCCTGTGTGGGGACAACTGTGACTAATTTGAGATCATCACCGACTACAACAGAGTGAAACGTGGCTTGCATACTGAAAGCTACCTGCAGATCTAAATTTAGGTGCCTGAATCTTGACCCAGATCTCACTGTTGGTCTATCTTCAACAGTCTGGGATTGATATGGGATTGTGGAAGATCAAGGGTCTCCAGTAGGTTTGGTGTCATACCTGCTAGCTTCATGCAGAAGTCTTGGACATCACTGGGCAATCTCAAAAGTCATATGATAATTAAGTCTGGGAAATGGAATATACCTTTTTGTTACATGCACTGGAGTTGAAATGTCAGCTGTGCCAAGCTGGGAAGTTCATTCCCTCAAGTGCTAGAACACTTGTTAGCCAAGATTCATTGTCAATTTTTGTTGCTGTACATTTAGACTGTTGATGCAGTCCTATATGCACAATGAAAATATTGTCCAATCACTCTCTAAGGAAAACTACAATGTGCTATTAGAGAAATTTTCTTCTTTTAAATGGGACTTTTACAGTAACCATATGTTTCCTGTAAATCATCTGCAGAGTCAAATGTCTTTAGGACACATACTAGCAGAAGTCAGGATTAATGATTCCCCGGTTTAACACAGTTCTTATCAGCAACTGAAGACAAAAACACTGACAAAAATGTATTTTCCTTACAGATTAAAAGATTATTTCCTGAATTATATTAACTTAGAAAATCAATATAGGTCACCATGCCTGCTGGGGGTTTGTGAATAAAATAAAATGTTAACTTTAGTCTTAGGCTCTAAGAGTATTTTTGAGCAAATATCTGTGTGAAGCCACTAAAATATCTGGATACAAAGAGAAGAACACACATGCAGACTCCTTGCCCTTTCACACAAATATGTGAAATAGCCCTCAATGCTTCAGTTCAGTCATCTTAAATATGTTACAGGTTCTGCTGAGCACAGGCCTTCTACTCTCTACTATTGCCCTAAATGCTGCTTTTGACCTGCAATTGCTTAAAAAAGGTCTAGTTATGATACAGTACCTGCATTTTCTTAACATAACCTCCCAAGCACTCCTCCTCTTTGCAGTCAGGCCACATTACTGAGAACATATAAGAATGAGCTTGGTCCATAGGGAAGAACTACAAGAAGAGGTAAGGAAAATAATGCAAGAAAGATTTGAGAAATGTGTCAGATTGCAAGAATTAAGCTTTGGGGTGGATAAAGAAGGCTCTGGAAGAAAATCATAAAAGAGGTGAAAAAGAAGCAAAAGTACAGAAATGTAACAGCATTCCCTAAAGGAGGTAAATTGGAAAAAAAAATGTTTTGGAGGAAATGTGAAGAGAAACAGTGAAAAGGCATGACTGCAAAGGTCAGAGAGATGCAGAAGGGATCAAAAAAATTCCTCTGAGAGGAGGTCAGTAGAGAGAAGAAGGAAGAAGAAAAAAAGCATTTATATGAAACGCTGCTCCTTGTTAAAGTAAATAGAGCTGGTTATTGCTTTTCATACACAAAAACTTTTTTCTCAGCATTCTGGTCATGAGTTTTTTATTTGTTTCCTCAAAACATGAGACTTGAATGAAAGCTGCATGTAAATGGCATAGGTATTTGTTTCAAATCATGTTGTCTGGCATTATAAATATATCTGAATGTCTTAAAATACAGTTTCCAAAAAACAATTGTTACTTTATAATAAAACCAAGTAACTATTTGAAAATGACAACTAAAACTCCAATAAAAGTGCCAGTAAGACATAGTACAGCGAGTTTAACTGACATAGGTTTACTGGGAACTCAGTTAAATGGAAACAACTTTCACAGGGTTAATGTTTTGTTTTTTTTTTTTTAATCTATTCCTTCCAAAAGTTATGGGTTATGCAGCCTACTACTCCCTAGCTCACAGCAATAGTGACCTTTAAATGGCTACCATCCCATATGTTTTCTATTACATTACAGCAGAAACTGTCATTCGCCTTCTTTCTTGGAAGGGAGGAAATATCTACAGGGCTGAAGGAACTGCTGTCTAATGGACTATCAATTTTCTCTAAAATATAGATGGGATAGATGGATAGTGAATGGATAAATAGACAGATCTGGCATCATCACATGACTCCAGGACCCGAATCCTTAACTTCTGCACCCTTTTCAGACCACAGCCTGGTTAACCTATGTGACGGACAGTTTGTATGCCTTAAACAACATGTTTGACAACTCTGGCTGGAGGAGGGTATGTGTACTACAGAGGCCTGCAAGTCTGGCAAGAGATAAGGGCCTTGGGAACAGAACAATACCTCTGCTGTGCCTTAATTGTTGTGATTTACAACTCTGGCTGAAGGAAGAGATAAGTCCTGCAGAGGCCGGATGGTATCTTACTTGGGGCCAGCCTACATGTGCAACAACTTTGCAAGGCATCAACCACCCTTGTGCAGAGGGGGGTCATACAGAAGACACCACAACTAAGGGGGATCACGACCACCAGACACCCCTTGGGGGACCACTGAGTCATTTCGAGAACAATCTAAGACTACAAAGCGCAGGAGTCCCAATTAGCATGAGAAGTGAGCAGAGCCGGGGGGGGGGGCGGGGGGGGGGGGGGGGGGAGGTGGGGGGGGGAGACAAAAGGGATGTTACCACCCTCTCCTATCTCACATGCAAAATACCTAAAATATTTAGACCTTCTCACTTGGGATGCTGGTGCGCTCCCACCCACCACCTGAGGACCGATCCTGCAAGTGATTTACCGAAGGAGCAACTCTGCAAGCAATTTACCAACTCTACAGACAACTTACATCGTTGGATCCCAGGGTGGTGATATCTCTTTTCCTCTCTCTCATAGTCTCTATCCTCTTTCTCTTTTCCCTTTTCCTTCTCTCTCTTTTGGCAGCATCTTTAGAAACCCAAGACGCTTACAACCATGCCACTTTCCCTGTATTAATAAATTGTCCTTAATTTCATACCAGTTATTTGGTGTTGTTTCACCTAAATTTACTCCAAGGGATTTATGAACTAGTTGCGACCAGGTTGTAACAACCTAACATTAGTTTTGTTTTCATTAAGAGGATACCACAGAAACTTGTTGTTTTAGGTATCACTTAGATAATGCTTAAGTAACCCACTTTCTCTTAAACAAAAGAGATATAAAGCTTGAGGACTTTAAGATTATATGGATGTCAAAGAACAATATGTATAAAACACTATTTCCACCTACTTTCTTTAAGATCATAAACAGTGATTAAATGGATTAAGAAGAAGCCATAATATCTGTGCGTGGGATGAGGGGAGAAGTGGCAAATACCCAGCAGAAATCTAGACCTTCAGAGTACTCACTATATGAGGAGGAGTTTTCTCAGCATAAGCCTTTTGTTAGCATTTCAGGGCATTATCCAAATTCCTGGCCTCTGTTTTGGCTCACGTAACGTTTCTGTGCCCCTGGAGGTGAGACATGTCAGGAGACAAGAGCCTGGACTTCAAATGCACTGTGTGTCTTGCAGCCTCCAAAGGACCCTGAGTGTCTGTCACTGAGCAGGTAATATACTTAAAATCACCAATAAATGCATTAAATGACTTAGGTATATGGGTAATTTTATCATGCTTTAGCCTGGCATTTAGACGTCTGAGACTAACCATTACAGTCTAGAACATCTAAGATTGTTAAGTTGTCTAGCTCTTTCCTAGTGCATGAAGATGAGTATGACACTGTTGCTGTTGCTTTTCATAGGTATTTTTATGCCAGGGCCAGTTTTTCTGAATATCAATTGGAAAAATATGTAGTTTGAATGAATATGGAGAAATTAGATTTGTTTTTCACACAGTATAGCACAAAGATTTCATATATATGTGCATCAGAGTCAACCAGCTCTGATGATGAACCACCTATAACATTCTTAATAGCAAAATGAAGCCCCAAATTCACTCTTTTGTGGGAAGAAAATCAGTTAAGAACATGTTCCTAGTGTAAACCTGGTGCACTAATAAAGAATCATTTTGAGAAGCTGCTCATTGACAGCTTCATGCTGGGAAGTCTAAAAGATGCTGTCCCACTTTCCTCAGAGGGAGAGAGTAATTTGTGTAGGTCTTTCTACAGCTCGAATCCCAGCCTCCACAAAACAAGATGTGCTAAGTAAGGCAGCAGCATTTAGGAGCCTAATGAATGTGCATACACAAATATGAAGGCACACTTGTAAGCTGGCACTGGTAAGGAAGAGTACATTATTCAATGTATCCTATTTGAAAAAAAAATTAATAAAATTCATATACAGTATTCTCATTGTAAAATGACATGTGCTGCATTTAATACTCACCAGTATGACACTTAACAAACAGTCTTGAACTGAGCTCTATTTGCATTTGATTTCTGTCACAGCTTGACAAAAAAGTCTGTTGCTTTCATCTGCTTTTTCTTTTTAACACATCTAACCAAAGATGCATAGGTGTACCTTGCAGGCAGAATAAAAAGCAAAGTGCCCTCTAAAGGGGTCTCAAACCCTTTTCTCTACATGTTTATAATGTACCCCAATCTTCAATCGGTATCCCAGCCCAGCAGAAATAATAAAGGATGATTTTAAGAGCTGTTGAATATTTTGTGAATTTTCATAAATTATACATGGATAAAAGGGCAGGAAATACAGAGTCATCCCAATCTTGAATGAGGAAACAGTCTTTTAGTAGAAGCCTTTGCTCACATGAGATTGAAGCGAGGGCAAGAAAGGATCATACAACAACAACAGAAGTCTAAAAGACCCATGGAGCCAGGCTATATCAGGAGATTTGAGATAATCTGAACTCATGCTGTGACCAGTCCCACACATCTCAGACATCAAAATAGTATGTTTTCCCACATTGTGATGCCTTTTACAGATCTGCAGCAGATACACAATACATTGGGTGAGGGGGTGAACTTCTAATAGACTCTAACATGCCTGTAGAAATAAGATCAAAGGTTTGACCCTTGGGTTTTGTGATTTATTTTTAAGGTATGAATGTTTCCATAACTCTGGTGACTTAGAAAATGTGAAATGCTTAATAGCACCTGCATTAATTTCTCTCATGCCACAATGCAGTCACAATACTGGTATAACTGCATGAAAACCAAATATAAGCAAGGAATGACCGGTTCAAACTCTGGCAAGGTTTCGACAGCTGCTTCCTTTTGTTTGAGGCTGCTGGTGCTGGTGCTACCACAGAGCTTTGATTCTTGCTGGTTTAACCCACCTCCTGGGCATTTCTCCATGTGCTGGCTTGTCAGAGCTCAGGCAAAACTACCCAGGGATTGCAGGGATTTGAAGCTGGATCAGAAATACTGCTTATGTTCCATAAGTGGATCTTAAGAGCCTCAGTGCAAAAAGTACCTGAAAGGCAATGCCTAACTTTTCTACACAGGTAAACTGATACATCATGGGAACCCAATTTATGTAGGATCTTAATCTTTGCCTGCTTAGCTTCCAGAGATGCTATCACATTGGTTGAAGTGCATGTCCTGATCCCTTTCACTGTTTTGCTGAGTAGGAGCCCTGCCATTTCCTCAGGACATGAACACTTCAGGTAGCCTCCGAGGACCCAGAACATGTGCTGATCACATTTAATTCAGCTCCAAGCACACTTCAAGAACACTTTAACGGAAAGCTCAGCCGAAAGATGAGTGAGAGGTAGCAGCCATGCCCTCCCCACGACAACATCATTACTATGGCAGTTACTCAGAAAGTGAAGTCCCGACCTCCAGATACTGCTCACTTTGATAGGGTTTCTGTTCATAGCTCCTAATGCCCAGAAAACCACTCCCATCAGGCTAACAGTACATACAGGGGATGTCCAAAAATTGCCCTCTCCTCTGGACTGCAGCATCAGTACTGCTCAAATCTCCAGTCTCTCTGGTTAGGCTGGCCATCATTTCATCCTTCTTTTCCAAATATCTTTCCTTGAGATCTGGAAATGTCAAAGAAATGATTCACTGCAACCCTGAGTCAGATGGTAGATTCCAAGACAGAAATGGGTTTCTAGAATAACTGGCAGGGGTGATATAGGACATATCAGAGAAAGGAAAGCTGTGAGTTCAAATCATTTGTGGCAGGTCAGGGAACTGCCAATCTTTGAATTAACTTCCTGCACAAGCATGATAATCAGTCAGTTATTAAGAAAATTAAAAGAGAGAGAGAGAGAGAGAAGGCTCTGGGGGAACTTGATAACAGCATTCCAGTACTTAAAGGGTGGCTGCAAAGAGGATGTTGCTCTCTCTTCACAATGAGCCACATGGAGAAGACAAGGGGCAATGGGTGCAAATTGCACCAGCAGATGTTTCATCTCAACAAAAGAAATAAATGTTTTACAGTGAGAACAGTCAGTCACTGGAACAACCTCCCCAGGGATGTGGTAGAATCCCCATCATTGCAGGTTTTCAAGATGCAATGGGACATTTCAAGATGCAATCTCATCTAGGCTCCCTTTCCCATGACAGATTGGAATAGATCTTTTGAGGTCCCTTCCAACCTGGCCTGTTCTGTGATTCTATGATCATTTAGATCTACTATGGACATATTGTGAGCATGTCCACTGCATATCATTATCTGGCTCCTGATTTGGGTCATAATTGATAGGAACTGGGATTTTACATTCTGAATAACATCGTAGCAGTTATAAAGAGACTCTGGGAAGACAGGGACAATGATCAGTAAAAAAGTAAGGAATCTGGAAGGTCAGGTGACAGCTGTGATTTTTGGACTGCAACTTTGACCTCAAGTCCTTCTTTGAATGAGGTTTTGCCAACCTGAGACACATATTTACCTTAAAATACCATCCCCCTACTCCCCTAGTTAAAATCTCTTAAATAGTATATGGTTGGTAGTTTTTAGGCCCAGTTCCCAGTTTTGCAAGAGGAAATGTTGCCAGAATAGAGACTGCAGAGTCAGTCTGCTAATTAGAAGAGATAGAAGAGAGTATTAATTTTAACAGAAACCTGTTCCATTTGGTCACAGAAAATGGGACTCCATATGTACAGTAACTGAATTATTAAGTGGACAGATTATTTGCCCGAGGACATATTTATTTGGCCTAGAAAAAAATCTGTGCGTTGTGTTGCAGTAAATGAGTTCTGGCTAATATAAAGGTACATGCCACACATTCCCCACTCTTTCCTTTAGCTTGCATTTTGATGTTTATTGCTCTAAACATAAGTGTTCAGAAAGAAGACGCATGATCTAGAGATTCATGAAAGCGCTTGGAAGGCTTTTGCTACCTAGTTTAACCCATCAGAGATGAAGCTCATGTTTAACATGCCTCCTGTGCTCTGGTTCACCCAGATGAGTTTAAACATGTGGCCATATCAGCTGGGGACAGTGGGGCTGGCCATGGACATTAAGCTGGGCACAGGTTTTAGTTCATTGTGGAATTAAGCCCATAGCTATCAGATGAGTGTTGTAAATTCTGCAGCTTTCTGGATCCATGTATTTTACCTTGCAATCATGTATAAAATCACTTTCTACAGCCTGTGTCAATTTCAAATTCTGATTAACAAAAGCAGGAGAATGCCTCCGTAACTTATGTAATATTTATTTAAGCTATTAAAAGAGAATCTGCTAACAGTGAGAAGTGCTAACGGATTTTACTACTCAAAGGTTTTTAGCAGAAATGAAGCCTTCTTCATAATAGTGTTATGTAAGACATTCAGAATTACTGAGTTTCGGTTTTAAATTGAGCTACTTCTTTAATGTAAAGATGTAGCATTTTGCTGGTCCCAGTTGAAATGTATTTTTGTTGTAAGGTTTCAGGGATAAAACAATTGACTGTTTCTTAATTAGATTTAAAATTTCTCTTATTCTGTGTGTTTTCTCTATAGCAGAAAGCAATATCTATCCAATCTGTTTCTTGTCTTTGTTTCCCTCGTTTTATCTTGAGTTTCCAAACGCAATGTTAATATATATAATATATATATTAATTTTATTTTATATATCCATCCCCTTGCAAAAAAAAGAAAGAAAGAAGAAAAGAATGAAAAAGCTGCAAATGTAAAGACCATACTGAAAACTTGTTTTCTAGTAACATTGCTTTCATCAGTAACTTGGTAGAGTGTTGCAATTAGATCAAATTAGACAAAGAGATAAATACAAGTTTAGAATAATAATATATTTTCTTAAAGGACCTAAAACAATTAGCACGCACAAAGCATAACCTGTCTGGGGGACCTGACTACATCTAGGTCATCTTTGTGAATATACACTTCACAAATATCACCTGCAAATTCACACTTTGTGCAAACATAATCACTTTCAGATGGAGAGAACTTGAGTGTTTTCTGTTGACATTTTGCTATTTATCTCTCTAGTTTCTTGTGGCTCATTGAGATACGCTGTTACGTATTTATATGTTTGTGTATATGTATGTATGCACACACCACCACCTCCCGCAATGCACGTATGCGTTTATGGGTATGTAGAGTGAGATACACCACTGATTCAGAGTGGCATGTGATCCAACACCACCATGCTGTGAGTGCTCTCCAGCTCCCAGCTGGTGATCGCTTCTGCTGAGCCCTGACCATATGTCAGCATAGTATCAAGGCATGCACTCTCTTTTTCCCTTCTCCTGCCCCTCCGTGCCTTGGTTTCTGCAGGGGGGGGCCACTGTCGTCCCCAACACACCTTCCTGTCTGGATGGGGGAGCTCAGAGCCTGTGAGATGCTGGACCTGCATGTCAGATGTAGACACTAGGATACAGGGGTTGTGTCTGTGCTGTTAAACAGAAGAGGGACAAGGGGCAAGCTCCAAGACAGGACCTCTGACACTGCTCATTTTTATTTTACTCCCTGTCTCTCCTTAGTCCTAAGGATTGAGACCATAAACCAATCTGAAGCCACTTTGTCCCAAATCCAAAGTTCAGTGCCTTGCCTGCTCTTATTCAGCAGTGCAGATGTGGCAGGGAGACCTCACAGGTCTTCAAGCAGGCAGGAGGACAGAAGCTCAGAGACTTAGAAGTTACGGTGTTCACAGGACATCACGAGCCACAGATGGGGGCATACAGGGGTCATCTTGGAAGTCAGTGAAACTAGCTTTTGAGGGATCTGGGAAAGACATAAGCTCATGAGGAAGGGATTATAGCGCTAAGGAAGCAGAAGTAAAGAGCAGGTCAGGAACATGCTGAGAGAAAGGTGAGAGCCTTGATTGCAGGAATATTTTAAGTTAAAAGAACTTGAAATTTTCAGGATCAAGTTTGATCCTGTCTATAGCAAGGAATATTTATTAGAAAAGAGAATTTTCAAAAGGGTTAGTGTAAATGAAAAGTTCTGCTGATGCTACTTAAGTAGCTTAAGTTGTTTCAAATAACAGGGATGGAAGTGACTGGAATATATATAGTGTTTTGGATATCCAGTCTGAAAAGTGGACAACATGATGAAAGAAAAAGTTCAGTCCACATGCCAGCCAAGGAAAGAGTGCCAGAGTCCAGAACAAGAGCTGTCACTGCCGGCCTCCAGCCCCATACATCTGTAAATAACCAGCTGCCTTGCAGCCTTAAAATATAAACTGAAAGCTCTACTTCCTGATGCAATGCACCTGATTTTTTTCTTCCTTTATTTATCTTTTTTGTCAGAAACAAACAAAATTACTATAACTGCCAACTCAAAACTGAATAGCAGAACTAACCTCCTCTCTGCTGATGAAGTAAACCAGTGTGATTGCTGATATTAGTAAAACAGTTTGATTGATAAAATGAGAGACTTCTATGGATATCTTCTTTTTGAAAATGGACTTTGCTAAAAAAATGTGTTTGTTCTGATTCCACTCTTACTGAAATTAGTTTTTGGATTATTTCAATTCCTTTTTTCTCACATAGTTTAATCAATAACTTCCCAATGTTAGTGTGAATTTTCCTGTTTGCTTGTAACATGGCTGAACAAGTTGGGGTTTCTGCACTTGAAACAGGAACCTTCAGTGTTTTTAATTGTACAATGTTAAGTTCACAAAAAAATTTTGTGAAAATTTAAGAAAAAAAACTTAAATAGAAAAGTGATTTAAAAAATATATTTACAGAAATGTGTTATTTGAATAAAACCTTAAATCCAGAAGTGTTTGAATGAAATCATGGCCCATTGATCTCAGTAGTCTTGGAAGAATTTAATGGGCCAATGTTTCATTTTGGTATTTAAAAGCAAAACCAAACTCTTAAGTAGCCTAGGACAAATACATAATAGTTCACTACAACCTGAGTCCCTGATTAATGATTCTGCTTTGAGTAAAAGACAGGACTAGATGCCTCTTCCCTTCCAGCCTAAACTTTTCTTTGAGTGTATGAGTTTATCTACATATTTCACTCTTCTTCTTTAAATGTAAAAGGCTGAGTAAGTCAAGTGGTGGCAACAAATGTGAAAGAACACTGACAGCTGATCATGCAGAAGAGACCTATTATTTTTTGTCTATCTGTCTCCTGACTCTTGGGGATGGGGAAGGATAACTGACCTCTATATATCATTAAAAAGTCCTTACATGAAGAAAACATGCTCAAAATTACAATCTATGATGTTGTGCATTTTTATTAAGATGACTGCATATTTAGTCTGTATTTTACAGGATAGGATTTTCGTTTAAAAGCATTATCTGGGATGTATTCATATGTGATTTCAGAGAGGCAATTAGTATCAACAGAATGAATTAGTTCCTAAGCCAATAATCGTTAAAAATTCCAAGAGATATTTTTAGATACTGTAGCCTGTGCACACACTTCATATTATGTTAGCACACATACATCTCTGGATTTTTCTTTTATCTATGTATTTTTCTGTACCTATGTACATTATCTGTATTCATATATGTGTATTCCATCTCTCATTGCAACAAAGAATGCCTTGCAATTCATCTTAAGGGTACCTGAGTCTAACTATATCTGGATAAGAACATACGTTATAAAAGATCAGGATAACTAGATAAAATAAAGCATGAAATAATTACAGAATGTAGGACCAGACTTAAAGCCTACTGTTTTAATTGAATTTCATTCTATGCCCATGCAGCATGTGAGCATCCTTATGCAAAGTCATTCAGACACAAATTCGTTCTGTTGAAATGTAGGTACCTGAGGTGTCAAAGGCACGTAGTCACCCTAAAGTTCATTTGTAGTGCACGGTGAAGGAATGGTACCTGCAGCTTGCCTCATCACTGCTGGAGGAATCTGTCAATTACAGGGAGTAAAGGATGATCATGTTTTTGATTTTAGCACTTCACTTCAGGTTTCAATAAATGGCCTTTTTAATATTCCATACATCTACATAAACTGTGCAGGTATTTTCTACTCAAAACACGGAAGCTGAGGTTAACCAGGCTGCAGTATACTTATATGATACATTCTTATATATTTCTAAATAAACTATATTGAGAGAGCAGTTGATGACTTGCACAAGGCTATTTTTAATTTTCAAAGATAATTCAGCTTATATCTTACATAGTTAGCATTATCAAATGTAGTACTGAAATTTGCCTTGGTATTTAACATCACTCATTCCTTCAACATTTTTTGGAATAGAAAATATATTATTATACCCATTGTAAAAATAACAAATGAATCTCTTCTTAGCTTATAAGAAATAACACAGGGCAATGAACTTGTGTCTATCACCCAAGTGACTCTCTCTTTACACCACCTACTGTATATGCTAATAGAAAGAAAACTTTTAATTTTATGCATTAATATGTGCCATCAGTCTTACTTTCCTCTAAAAGTAAAATCTTCTACTTGTTACATCATCCATTGCAGCAACCATCATAGCTGGTTGCTATGAAAATTAATATGATGTCATGAAATAATTTAGGGTGAAATATAGATAAATTCTTAAGAAGCAAGTATATTTTAATGTAACTGTAATATTGTCATGTCCCTAATTATAAAAATGATAGAAGAAAAAACAGAAGCTACATGAGACACAGACAAAGTGGTTTTAACTAGAACATTTTTCAAAGTTTTACGGAAGATATCAATTGCTTTTTAAGCAAATTGTTTTGTACAGAACTCCAATGGGAGCATTACAAAATGCCCCTCTTCAGCCTACAATTAGATTAATGATGTTACTGAGGGCTTGAATCTGTGCACATTCTTATTCAACAAGAATATCAGTCCCCATCAATTTACTGCAAGAAAAAAACTCCATGAAAGCAATTTGCACACAAACACCTACCCTGCAGTTGCTCCTTGTCTCCAAGTTCTCTCTTTCCTGAAGAGTAATATTTTATTTCTTTTTCTTGAAAAAAGAAAACCTTCTTAATAAATATTTGTAAAAATAAAAAGAGGTAAAAAATTGTTTTCTATGAAAGGTATATATGATATTGAATAGCAAAACAGTCAGTCAGGTTATCTGGAAATACCCCTGATGTATTGATAACTTTGTATAATGAAGTTACAATCCTGAGATAGTTTAAGTTATATGAAAAGTGATGATGATGCTTTTGTACCTAACATATGTTCTGATATCATAGTGTTTTTTTCCTGTTTTACGTACTTTGAGTAAAAGTAATTAAAATATAGGAAAATGCATTAGGTCGTCTACAGTCTTCCTCTTAGAGTGACAAAATCAGTTCTTATGAGCTATCAAAACCAACACACTCATTGGAATAAATGGGAATGAACTGGCAATCTCCCTTTTCTTTGTACCTTACAGCTACTGGGAGCTGTGAGGCTCCCACAGACGTATGGAAGTCAGAAGTAGATCCATATCAGGTGAAGGTGTGCTATGGTGGTGATTACAGCTCTTGCTGCTCTTCAGTCTCACTGTCTCCATTTCTGTCTCCCAGGCAGAATAATAAATAGCAATAACAAAGAGAGAAAGTTTTGAGCATTTCTTTAAAAGTGTGGCACAAATCTCTATTAGAAGGAGGAAGCACTTCTTCTGTATTTGTCATGTCTTTCCCAGGAGTAATGGCCCTGTTCTAGACCTTTATAGTCGGGAGGTAGGTTTTAACATAACAAATTGAGCACATGCAGACCTCAGTGCATATAGGGTACTTCTAGTCTAAGTAGCAGCCACCTATGCAGGAAGGGGATGCAATCACAGTTCTGCACTTAGATACCTTAGGCCTGCCTATATCCTTGTTTAGGTCTAGGTGCTTTATAAACTCTTGATATTGGAAGTAAATTTGGCACCTGTTGAAATTACTGACAGTTCTTTAACCTATGTAGACTGGGCTATAACAACACCGTTCAAATGCAGCGGACTGGAAGGAGGAAGAGGTTTTGCATATTACAGTCCTGTACACTAACTAGCACAATTGATTTTATTCTGACTGTGAACTCTAAACAGGACTGGAATACAAATAATAATAACAGAGAAGAAGTTAAGTGAGAATCATCAAATAATTTAACGATTGCATCGAGCTTTTACATTGGTAATGTTTTGTATTGTATCTGTAAAATCAGGGCAGATGAATCAATCTGGTATATACCACCTAGTCTTACTGCAAGAACAGGGGATTATTTCTGAAATTATCGTGCTGTAGAATTGTTGTATAACATCAGGAGAAGGTTTCATTGATAGTATTTATTATTATCAGTGTTATCAACTCAAACTTCTTCAGTTGCAGAAAAGACACAGTTAATTTTGAAATTACATAGACTACTTGAGGAATAGCTTGTTCTAAAAAATACACTGAGCTGATTTTGGATCTGCAGGGTAGATGTCTTCCTCATTTCTCATTATTCAGTTGTTTCATGACAGCTTAGGCAACCATGAACTCTCTTACCTGCCTAGCTCATACTGCCGTTATTTACCCCTCCTTTACATCTAATGAATCCATATATTGATTCCTAAACTACTAGAAGTGATTGAGTTTATATATTTTTAGGAGAATAAAACAGTCAGACTTGACTTTGCTGATGGAGACAGGAACAGATATGCTAAGCATAGAGAAGTTTAACTTTTAAGGCAGACTTACTTACATTGATTCTATACCCTAATAACTTCAATAACTGGTTTAGTGGATAAATAACATTTGCTGCTTCTATTTCCACTTACATTTCTTTTAGAATATAATCTAGCAGGCACACTCTTGAAACACCTTCTAGATGGGATGTCTTAAGAAACACAAACAGAAGACTGCTCAGTCTGTGAGTTCTGCCAGGCATAGAATGTGGAACTGGCTCAAGAGTTTTGACTGGCATTACTCTGAGCACTGGTGGGAGAAAGAGGATTAGACAGACCAGCAGAGCTTCAAAGTGAAACCTTATTCTCTAGAAGACTTTGAAAGCTTGAAAGCGCAGTGATGGTTCTGAGGGTCTAAGTCACCGTGTGTCAAATTCTATTATTTACCTGCCTGTTTAGTATCTGTTTGTTAGCATAAACAGCAGTTTTAGGATGCTGTGTTAGTCTTTATAATGCCATGTTACATACAGAAAGTAGCACATAATCCTCAGCCCCATAACCTCAAGACTTTACATGGTTTTCAGCCTAGTTAACTATTTTTAAGAATTCTCATATGTGTGTTTGTTCTTTGGACCTAAATAACGGACCAAGATCTAGATGAGTCTTCTGTTCTTGAGTTTTGATGTTTCCTCTTCTATGCCTACTAGACAGTTGTCAGTAAAAGTGGTTTGGATATTTACTACATTGGTATTTCTTTACCTCTGCTTTTGAGAAAAACAGATGAAATTTAGGTGAATCTGTGAAAGCGTAAGTTATAAAGAAGTAAAGTATAAAAAAGATATCTGGAATTTTAGGCTGTGCACATTTCATTCAAGTCATGCTTGGACCATGAACTAGTAACAACATATTCTTCCTATAGATGATATTATATGATTTTCTATGTCACAAGTATCCAACTAATTCAGCTGCATCAATAGATATATATAATAAAACAGATAATCACCAGCATACACAAATTTAAGACTTAAGAACCTTAAATGCATATATATTCATTAATGATTAAAGTTTCTGTAAAATCAGAATTATTTTTGGGTTTTTTTCGTGTTGTTTCAGATGCAGGATAAAACCCATCACTTCCTTGGGCAGAAGGACCATGACCCACTGGCTGGAAACTGATCGTAGGGAAACAAAAGCGTGAGTAATCTAAAACTATTTTCAGAGGGAGAAACAGTAATAACTCTTGCTGGGAAAAACAACACATTTCTCCCTTAACAAAGCAAAATGCTCTTTAAAGATTCCTTCTGAGAAAGAAACCAATGAGGCATTTTGGTTTCCCCATAGTTCCTTTACTTATTGGGTATATACATCTCTACCTGGTGTATGGGGTTGTTTAATTTTTACAGTAATTGTGATCTCAAATTTTGATTCTGGATGGAACTCTCTTGGTCAAATTACAATGTCATGTGTTTCATAAATTGCATTTGTAGCTGTTAGCCTCAGCAGTTTGCCTCTCAGCAGTCATGGAAATGTGTATTTTTAAGACTGTAATAAACACCATCCACACATACCAAACTCTAGATGATGTTTCCAGTAAAAGCATTTTCAGAGCACTCTGGCCCAGCTACTGGGTTTTACTGGAGTGAAATGTGCTTTTACTCTTCTTACTAATGCTTTCCCCCCTTGGCACATAAGATACCAAGATATTTATAGTTTCTTTTCACTTCTTCACTTCAAATGTTATTTCACTGTGTTAAGAAAATGAAGTTATCTATGTATATATATATCTTTAGCTCTCAAGGTTTATATAATTATAATTTCACCTGCAAAAGCATTGAGTTTTAGACTTAAAAAAAATCAGTTACTGAAACAATATCTAAGGCATCAGAAATATTTTGGTGGAGCTTCTTTCACCACATGTTTGTAAAGATATCCACCCATTAAACCATGTAAGATTAAACTTTCTATATCACATAAAAAGCAAGTGATAGGCGAAAGAGCATGGCAACCATGGATCTGCCTTACAGAGCTGTTTGATCAGCACATAACCACAAAGCTCTGTGAGGGTCCATCTGGCATTTTCAAAGGCATGATAATTTGTTTTCCTGCCCAGCTATAGCTGATATTCTGATATGGTTGTCACTTTACTAGGATTCTTCCTGATTTCACAACAATGTGCTCCAGCATTTAAACAGATCTTTGTTGTGCTTTGTGAACGCCATGGTACCACGCAGAAAGAGCTGTTCTAACAAATTACTTTTGCCTTTTGGTGAACTTACTCAAATATTTATAAATTCTCACTACAAAGGTGCCCACTGAACTTTTGGACCCAGACCCCACGAAAAACTGTGAGTATCTAACCATGGCAGTCGTCCCTATCTTCTGACTGCCCATCAGTTTATCAAAATCATTTGTCTTACTGGTTAGTTTTACCCTGGCCAAGTTTTACTCGTGTTTTACTCCCTTTCTCATCCAGACTAAAGCAGCTCTGCTAAATGGAAGTCATAGAGGGCCATTCTTACCTGCAACATATCCTTTATGGCCACTTTAGCCTTTTATCACCTTTAATTTCACTTAATCCTACTTCAGTTATATATTACCCCAAGGCACCAGGAAAAGGAATTCATGTGCAACAGTATTGTCTCTAAAGGCCCAAGATATTACCTTACTGACAGGTCAACACTGAAGTTTTTATGTATGCTGCTGCTTTCAAACACATTTATTATGCTTCACAAATAGTAGTGTTTGTTGTTTATATATTCCTTCTTAGTTACTGTATGTTCATGTCAAAGCTTTGACCAAACTTCTGCATACCCCGCAGGCAAGTGAAAGAACTAATAAACTTTTGAAACTCGCTGTTGTGAAGTGCATTGGTTAATTTATGCACTGATAGTCACATCAAGTCTAATAAGACCAGGTATCCTCTCATTGACAGATGTAATCTTAGAAGTGTTAATTCTTGTACAACAGACCTTTTCCAAGAGCTAAGCTCTCTGAAAAACTCAACCAACTGAAAAAAATGTTCCATCATGTCTTCGATGGATATTAGGGATCTGCATAAAAGAAGCTTCTCAGAGTTTCTACTCCTTTGCCTAGATTATAAAACAGGAGTGCTGGAAGACTCCCACAGAGAACAGACTGAAAATCAACACAAGACCTGGCACCACTGTGTTGCTGTGATCCCAGAGGAGAGGCAGGTAGAGAGCCGTGAAAGGAATGCGTACTTTAATCTTTCTAATGCATCTTTTCTTCTGTAAACATGCTATGTTATACCCCATACACTGTTTAGAACTCGTGTTATCTAATAGCCCCTTAAATGGTATTGGTATGCTGCTAAAAAGAGGAAGAAAATTTCACGAGTGCCAGTTAATTAACTGGCAGCTAGAGCATTAATTGCCACTACATCAAAACTGCACCCAGTGAAGTCACTAACTTGGCCTTTAAAAATTCTGGAGGGATTTTGTGTTTAGAAGTGTACTGAGCTTAGCAGAAGTGGCAGATAATGTGGTGTTTCTAAGGGTAGTCCCTTCTTTTTCAGAGCTGAGTGATCTGTAGACCACAGGCATTACAGACCTTATATTCTACAGAATTTGGGTATTCCTGTTTTTTATATCTCTCATAAGAGAAGAACAGGAGATCATCCACTTTTTAGATGGTCTTTACTAATTGATCTCAACAAGTTTGTCCCTTCGTCTTCAACAACCGGTTTAGCTTGTGTACCTTCTTTTTGGTTTTACACTCATATTTCTCATGACCTTTGCAAACGGTTGAAAATCTCTTGATGTCTGGACAATTGAATAAAATTGGATGTTACTGCTGAATGTAGGTATAGTAAGATATACTTCTTTACTTACTTTAGCTATTTGGTAAATAATATTTCTTTCTGTTACAGCTGGTAATGTGAAATCAGTTTGGAAAAATAAGTTAGTAAATGACACTTAAAAGTGTATATCATGCTATGCTTCTGTTGACAATACTGTCTACACAATTTAATCCACATATTTGTTCAGCTATTTTCCTTCAGCATAAGATGGAAAAATTTGCACTGTAAGCCATTTAAATCTTTTTTTATATATTATTTGTACAGGATTCCTTCAGTGCCCCTTGATGGACTTGAGCTCCTTTCTCCACTAGTGAATAACAGCAGGTTCCACTGTACCTGTGTCATCTTGCATTTGGTGGTCAGGAAAGACTGACAAAGCTTTTCTGAAACAAGACAGTCTGCCTTCCCAACACAGGAACTTCCTGCCTTCTCATTTGATCCATCAATCACGGAGCATAAACACAAAAATCTGTCAGGTACTCTTGAACTATTTGTTCATGTGCTGAGTTGGTAGAGTACTTTCCTGATAAGAGAAGTGTTTTAGTTGTTTAGAAGCCACTTCTGCCACCAGTAGTAGTATTTTTATCCTGGTAAACTCCATTTACTGATGACACCACAAGTCACAGTCAAAAGTCCAGGTAAAGAAGCAAAACAAAACATCTCAATAGGGATTTATTCTTACTGACCTACAGTTCCTGGTATGGTACCAAATTGACATACAGTCATTTGTCACTGGAGACACTATGCATGCACTCCTCAGATCGTTCAATCATTTGAATTATCTCAGATTAAAAAAAGGAAGAGCCCTTCCTTCCTGCAGTAGCGAAAAAACCTTCCATACACTCTAACTTTAGCACTTATGCACTCATTTAGTATGAAGAGATACTAGCAAATCTTGGTCTTCCACAAGAAGAAGACACCTCAAAAAGAGATCGCCCAACTCATACAAAGAACGGTGCATGTGTATACTCACCCACGCAGATAATGACCTTTATTCTGCCTGCCTAAATGAGAGCACTTATTTAGATGCCTAATCAGCCTAAACTTTTTTCATAGACAAAGGTGAGAGAGGGAGCATTTCCAGATCATGATATAGTTTTTGGTGAGTTGAATGGCCTCTACAATAGCCCTGTGGAATATGGGGCAACTGTACTTCCACTTTGGCAGCCTCATACTGCCTAAAATTAAATAGGGTGGATGTAGGTCTGATATTCTCCAGTGACATGGGCTGAATCTTCCTTGTAAGCACCAGTCTTTGTACAAAACTTTCCAAAAGTTACAAAAGATTCAAGTAATACTTTTGGAGGTGATAAGACCAGGGTGTTTTTTTGCTGTTCAACACATGAAACAGCAAAGTCATGCAGCTCTCAGACTTAAAAAGGAAGGTAGCACAGTACTTGGCTCACACCGTATATCGAAAATTGCATCTCATGCGGCAGCTAAAGCACTCTCCTCTACTACGCAGTATTCACATACTGTGGTTGCTAATGCCATAGAAAACCTGTAAATCAGGAATTCTCTGACTGATCTAGCTAGCCAGTCTTACACTGATGGCCCCTTCTCTTTGTTTCAGAATTTTAAATGTATTTAAATCCATTAATATCTTTTGCTTGTCCATGTAGCTAGCATTCCCTGAAATTAGCATTACCACTGCTGTGGGCAGGCAACCTGTTTATGAACTTTCACTTTTACATGAAAGTTTGAGAACCTCAGTTACCTCAATATGGGACCACAATGCACATATTGGGACCTACATATCTCAAGCGGGCTGAAGAAACCCTTGATCGGCATTAGAGATGCCTACTGTTCTTTATAGCGCTGCTTTTTTACTTTCTTCCCTATGCTCTTAGTATAACAGACCAAGTCCATCTCTGGTATAGTTGCTCTGAAGCCAGTGAAGGGATGAATTTGACCCATTTTGTGCTTTTCAAGAACCTAAGTAACAGTAAATACCACATCTCTGCCACAGCTCGAATGCTGTTCAGAGAAGGGATGTACAATACATCTTTGTCTTCTTCCAGCTCATAACGAGCAGTGTAGGTCATCTGCATCATTAACATTTGCAGCTGATGCATTTGCGTAGTCTGTATACACTTCTCGGAACTGCACAGACCTTCTCATTGTTTTCAGAACCTTGATTTTTCTTAGCATTATCATCATCCAAACGTATTTAAGGATGAAACTATTAGAAACACAATTGGTGAATTAATGTCATGAGGACTGCTGCTGGCAGCTCATCAATTTTTGATATGCCACTCAGACAAATGAAACATAAGCCACCCAGAACAAGGGGACCTTTTGACACTTCAAAGGAAACCCCTATGGGTGGTTTCCTCTTGAAGCTGCACTAAACTGGCTCAATCTCCTCAGCTGGAAGCTGCCAATGTCTCATTAACCCCTAAACAGGCCCTGCATGAGCTTTTCTTTTCAGCTATAATTATACCATGCACTCCTGTTATGCTGTACTGAATTGCAACACTGTCACCAGCACATTATAAACATCCACCCTAATTGAAAAGCAGATTAGACTCGTGTTAATTAGCCAAAAAGCCCGCCCACTTGCATGCATTATGATTGCCTCTTAAATACTGAGGATGTTGAAATCCCTTGGAAAGACAAGGCGGACTTAATTGCAATAACCTGCAAATTAAGTTTAATTTACTTTAAATTTACCGGTTTAGCAGGCTCATTTGATGGTGTTAATGTTCTAGCAAATTAATTATCTGAATTAGTCATGCCTGGTGGAGTTTTGCAGCAGAATACATTGTACAGTGGCCTATTAATAACAGACAAACAGGACAGGATTAATGAGGAGATTATACTAAAGTTCTTTTTTAAAAACATAGATCTTGCATGAATTCAAATATAATCACCAAAGTACAAATACAGACACAGAATATAAACAAACTGAAATTTATTACACTCTATGGCATGCCATCTAGGAGAAACAGTAAAACATTACCCGTGAAATATTTGATAGAAAGAGGCCTCTTCTATGCACTCAAGTAGATCACTTCTCACAGCAAACCATTTCCCATTATCTGGTGTCTCTCTACGAGACTTCAAATACGTAAGTGCTTTCGAGAGTACTCGTACTACAGAGAGAGAGCTGATAAATAAATTAGAAATAACATCTCATACATTAATTCCATAGTCCACTTTGTGGCTTATGAGGCAGTAGAATTGCTTTTTTGTATTCCATTGCTAACCACTGTCTGCTCCTGTTTAAAAAAAAAAAAAGGAAAAAGAAAGAACGGCCTCCACAGAGATACAGCTGCAAGTAAACTGTAAAACAGGATCCTTGCTTGCCTCTGCTCCCTATAAAAATACAACGAGTCAAAAAAAAAATCTTCTAATAGTCTTTGGAATAGCTCTCAAAATAAAAATATAATTGGCCCTGTAAACAATGTCAAGGTACAATCATTCATCCTGAAGGAAGTGTTGGCTAACACTGAGGGAGAAGTGAAGATAGCAGTGACAAATATCCTTTTTAGCTGGTCTTGATCATGAAAGTTTAGTCTGCTTATGTGCTAAGTGTTGCCTCTTCCATTAGGGTCCACAGCCATCCCAAATATAATGATATGTATTCAATTCAAGTCAGTCTCCCTGTGGAGGGCAGGAAAAGCCTATGGGAGCACAAAAGATAGTCCTTGATGAATGTGAACTGAATGTGATTGAATATAAAATTCTGGATTATTGATTGGAATCTGTGTGTTAAAGCCATTGTTCACTGATAGTAGCTGCATCTTGTGTTGGTTTAAAGGGCTTTCAGGCTGTTGTGCAGTGCCCGGTGAAAAAGCCCAAATTTACATCATTCTTGCACATACTGTAATGCGTGGGAAATAAAAATGTCACCCCTTGAAAAGGAAGACTGAACAATGCATTCCTTAAAAACATATTATCTCATTAAAGAAGGAAAGGTTTGGCAAGAGAAAAAATATGCATAGTTGCTTTATGGGACATATTTTAATTTTTGAAGAAAAAAAACCTAAAATAAAAAAATGGTTTCAATATGTTTTTTGTATTGTACTGATATATCATGTAGACCCTTTCTGCTTTCCTTATTATTTCTTCCTCTCTCTCAGATAAAATTACAGTTTGAAGCACTAAATGAAACTGGCACAAAAGCAGCCATTATTAAAACTGGGCTGAAAAACGAAAAGAAAAAAAAAAGGAAAGTAATTCTGCTTTAGAAAGCTTGTACATGAAGGGCTGAGATGACTTTAGTAAGAACCCATAGGGAATAGGAACTACACCATGAAGGAAATGGATTCCTGTGACACATAAACAAAAGGCAAATGACTAATATATTTACATATAACATGTGGTGTATTCATTGCACACGATGGTGACAGAATTGTTTATTTCATTTATAATTTATACAGCAAAACCTTATTATATGTGTAACTAATTTGCCTGATGATAATATGCAGTAGGAGATTAGGTTTCCATTATATTCTGTCATTAAGAACAAAAGATTTTCATTTGTTGGTTATTTTTTTTTCTTGGTTCCTATCCCACGGCACACACCCTACACGAGTATGTTTCTCTTGAATCATTATGACGCTGAGCTGAGTAGAAAGTAGCAAGGAACTTCTAAAAAAAAAAAACCCTGCAAAATCCCTCACACATAAATCTGCTTTAAATACTCTTTACTTCTGGAATTTCTTATGATATCAGTAACGACAATATACAAAGAACCTCTCACAGGTGATGTGCATGCACCAAAAAAAGAAATGTCAGAATAAATATAGGCTCCAGAAGAGCTTTGCTCTGAGAAAAAAAAAAAAGAAATCAAACATTTTACCAGAAGCAGTGTTAGAATATGTGACTAGACAGTTCATCTCAGACTACAGGGAGCGGGTGGGTGGGTAGGCAGTGTTGAGGGAATTATCTTGATGTATTTTCCACTGTGGCACACAAGACAGTGCAATTCTCTGAAAGGAATTGTTAGCATCAAGTCAGTAATTCCCCTCTGTGGTATTACAAAGTGTGTGTATTACAAAGGGAGGAGGGAGGTGGGGAGAAACCTGCGAAGTGCTGTGTATGTTTCCAGCACTAAAGCATGTATGACCTTGAATTAATTCAAATATGCTTATCAAAATATGAATTCTGGGTCAGAAGCACACACACACATGTACATACATTGCGCTTATTTCTTTGTTACCCTTTGGAAAACAAAAACCTACTCTGATAGATTTGTTAACCTGTGTAGTTGCTTAACCCTTTGCAAGTCTAATTTGTATTGCATAGTGAAATCAGTCTATTGCAGAAAAGGAGAGCTGAAGAGGAAAATGCTTTTAAAAAACAAGTGGTAATTTCCTGTTTAACTCAGAGATGTCAAGCACCTTTCAAAAGCAGTGGGCCACAAAGGTGATTGAGGGACTGGAGCAACTGTCACACTTAGAGAGGCTGAGAGAACTGGGACTGTCCAGTCTGGAGAAAAGAAGGCTTCAGAGGGACCAGGTGAGGGAGAGTAAAGAAGATGGAGCCAGACTCTTCCCAGTGATGCCCAGTGTCAAACACAGGAATTTCCATTTAAACTTGAGAAGAGTTTTTTTACAGTCAGGGAGATAAAACCCTAGATCAGGTTGCCCAGGGAGGTTGTGGAGTCTCCATTCCTCCAGATATTCAAAACCAAAATACGCTCATGGGTAACCTGCTCTGGGTGTCCCTGCTTGAGCGTGGGGGATGGACTAGATGATCACCAGAGATCCCTTCTGACCTCAGCGATTCTCTAATTTTGTGATCCTGTGATCTTCTCTGGACTGAGCTGCAATAGAGGACTGTATCCCTGAACCCACAACTGCTTCACAGCATTACCTCCCTTAGATTCTCATAGAACAAAAAATGAAGAGCAAGCACGGAGATTTGGTGATTGTCAAAGTAGAGAAAAAAAAGGAAGGCACCAAAGAGGGCGAGTTGAAAAAGCCAATAGGGAAGTATAAGAGAGTCAGGTTATGTGACTTTGTCCTATGAAAGGTTCAAAACCCATGTTAACCTCTGATTTTTTTTGTTTTCTATCCTTTCATTGCCAGTCTAGTTTAACACCTGCTCTGGAAACCATGTAAAATAAGATATCCCCAGGGAAAATCTGACTGCAATAGGTGCTCTTCAAAACATACGGGGAAATGGAGCTTTGGCCCAAGCCAAAGAAAAATGCCAAATATACTTCCTTAAAAAAGTGTTATATTAATCTATTTATCTAATTTTAGCATATCAGCTGCCACTGGAACTAAGCTGCTAGAAATGGAAGATGTGAATGAAAGATTTTGGACTAGATTTTTTTTAAAGCTTAGTTCTCAGTAAAGCAGCACCCCTATCACTTTTTGAAGAACCGGGGCTATTAGCTTGATCACAGAAGTATTTAAAAGTGGCAATATGACTGCTGTTTCCTGGTTGGTTTTGGCCTGGATTATAAGACTGGAACATATAGACAGTGAATTCAAACATGCTTGCAAAAACTGTAAAGGCATACCCTATACAGGAGCTGAGCATGAACCCATGTGAGACAGAGCAACAGTGAATATTCAGGAGGAGTATTGAATGATGGGGGGGGCTTAGCTGAATTTTGGAGATTATTTTACTCATGTACATAGATTAAAAATGCTTGGGCATTTAGTCTCCATCTGCACTCAGTTGAATAAGTCCCTAGTCATGTTAAAGCCATTTTACTACTGTGCAGCATATGCAATTTATTAACAATTCTAATACCCAATGAAAGTAAACATCAGGAGGAATACAACGAGATTAAGGAGGACTGTTCCTTCTGCAGGGCTTTATAAGGGCCAGAAAAGGTCTAAAGGTTTGCAAAAAATCATAGACATGCTTCTTTTGCCAGACAAATTCAATCTACGCAGTATTAAGAAAAAAAGGACTTGAAGGGTATTCAGAACACATAACATCTTGTTTAGGGTGCTAAGTTAGCAGCCTAGGTTTTCTGCTTGGGTAGTGGAAAGAACTAAGTTCTTCCAGGAGATTCTTCAGAGCACCTAATTATGGCTATATAGGTCAAACATGCCTCAAGCTAAATACCTAAAGGCAACATGAACATGCAATCTGCTATTTTAAACGGGACCATAAAAACTTGTCTAAGCAGCAACATAAAAATATACACGTAAATTGGAATATTTTACCCGTTGTTATCCTTTCTTTGTACTGTGTCAGAAGGTGAGGAAACCACAGGTTTTGACAAAATCTGTGTTCCAACATTTTAAATAAACTTAATGGACAATAATTTTGGTGCTGTACCAGCAGATGACTGACTCTTCCCTTCTTGCATTC
This sequence comes from Nyctibius grandis, assembly GCF_013368605.1. NCBI lineage: Eukaryota > Metazoa > Chordata > Aves > Nyctibiiformes > Nyctibiidae > Nyctibius > Nyctibius grandis. The sequence continues at coordinate 77,748,536 of NC_090659.1, forward strand.
AAGTGCATAAGAAAACAGTAGTAATGTGTCCAGGTTTAAAGCTGGGCTAGCTATTAAACAGATGGCAGATGCTCTCTATTAACCCTTTCCTTCAGGGAGAGAGACTTACAGGTTGGAAAGCTGAAACTGTTTTAATAAACAATAACAATGAAAAAGAGAAGAATAATAATGATAATAATGGAAATAATTAAAAATATATAAATATATAAAAAAACAAGATCGAGCTCCCCCAATGATGATCACATCACCACTGACGCTGCAGGGCAGGGTCTGGGAAGTCCCGGACTGGACTCAGCAGCAGACGGGAACTATATTCTGGAACGCACGGAATGGGATCGAAGGCAGGAGAAAATAGACAGAGTCCTCTTCAGATGCTGGCCATAGAAGAAGAGAGCATGACCCTTGTGATCCCTCAGCTTTAAACTGAGAATGATGTGTATGGGTTGGACTACTTCATTGGTCAATTTTGGGTCACCTGTCCTGTCTGCTCCTCCCTGCAAGTGCAACCCTTTTATGGCCTTTCACTTGTGGACCATAAGAAATTTAGCAATGACTTTGGTTTCTGTGGGAATAAGTATAACCAAGAGCCTTTCTACATACCATTCCTACAGTTACCTTAGCAATAACTATAAACTTTAAGCATTATCAATCCTAGAAACGGACTCTGTCTGAAAAACATGTAGTCAGCTTCAGAAAGTGTAATTACTTAGAAAAAACTTAACTGAAAGGAAAAAACACTGAAAGGAAAATTAGCTCTGTCCTAATCCAAACTAGGACATAATGTTAATGTTTCTGTGATTGCAAGGGCCTTCTCCATACTTGTCTTCCATTGTCTTAGACACCAGAGAAATGAGCACTAGCAGAAATGCCCTACCAAGACTGCACTCTAGTCTGGAGCTACTGCATTTTAGTTTGTGTGATTCAGGCTAATAACCACTTCAACTAAAAAGACAACTGTGTCCAAAATGTGACAAATAAATGGAAAAAAAAAAACAACAGAAAACAATGTGAGGAACCACAGCAGACTGCTTGAATTAAATCCATGTGGGAACAGATTCTTCCCATGTAAATTTCTGGGCCTAACTGTTAAGTTTAATTCATCACAGAATCATAGAATACCAGGTTGGAAGGGACCTCAAGGACCATCTGATCCAACCTTTCTTGACAAAAACACAATCTAGACAAGATGGCTCACCATCCTGTCCAGCTGAATCTTAAAAGTACCCGTAGTTGGGGAATCCACCACTTCCCTGGTGAGATTATTCCAATGGCTGATTGTTCTCATTGTGAAAAATTTTCCTCTTGTGTCTAATCGGAATCTTCCCAGGAGTAACTTGTACCCATTACCCCTTGTCTTTTCCATGTGACTCCTTGTAAAAAGGGAGTCTCCATCTTCCTTTTAGCCACCCTTCAAATATTGGAATGTGTTATGAGGTCTCCCCTAAGCCTTCTTTTCTCAAGGCTGAACAAAGCCAATACTCTCAGCCTTTCCTCATATGGCATGGCAGGCTTCTCAGTCCTTTAATAATCTTTGTAGCCCTTCTCTGAACCCTCTCTAGCCTGTCCACAACTTTTTTGCACAGTGGGGACCAAAACTGAATAAAGTATTCCAGGTGTGATCTGACAAGCACTGTGTAGAGTGGGATAATGACTAAGAAGTCATTATCTCTGCTGGTGATGTCCTTGTTGATGCAACCCAGCATCCTGTTGGCTTTCTTTGCAGCTGCAGCCACTCTTCACTCATATTGAGCTTGTTGTCCACCAGAACCCCCAGGTTCCTTTCCACAGAGCTGCTCTCCAGCCAGGTAGATCCCGGTCTGTGCTGCATTATGTTTTCCCAGGTGCAAGACCTTACCGTACACTTGTCCTTGTTGAACTTCATAAGTTTCTTGTTAGCCCACTCTGGCTTATTCAGGTCTTCCTGCAGGGTGGCTCTCCATTCCAAAGTGTCCACTTCCCCACTCAGTTTGATGTCATCAGCAAACTTCTTCAGGGTACACTTGATCCCATCATCCAGATAACTTACAAAGATATTAAACAGCATTGGGCCCAATATCGATCCGTGGGGGACCCCACTTGTGACAGGTGGCCAGTTTGACATGGAATTATTTACAGCTATGCTCTGGGTAGAGCCTGTCAGCCAGCTTCCCACCCACCACACAGATCACTTGTCTAGACCATAGCACATCAGTTTCTCTAGGAGAAGGCTGTGGGAAAATGTATCGAAAGCCTTGCAGAAATCCAGGTAGACAATGTCCACTGCTTGCTCCACATCAAATGAGCAGGTTACTTTGTCATAGAAGGTGTTCAGGTTTGTCAAGCACAATTTGCCCTTAGTGAATCCGTGCTCATTTTTCCCAATCACATGCTTCATTTGACTTGTGATAGCCCCCAGGAGGATTCGTTCCATAACTTTCCCAGGGACTGAAGTAAGACTGATGGACCTATGGTTTCCTAAATCCTCTTTTAAGTCCTTCTTGTAGATGGGGGTGACGTTAGCCTTCTTCCAGTCTTCTGGGATGTCCCCTGATCTCCATGAGATCTCAAAGATTATGGAGAATGGCCTTGCAACAACATCATCCAGCTCTCTTAACACCCTTGGGTGGATAATGTCAGGGCCCATCAATTTGTAGGGCTCAAGGTCCTGTAGTAGTTCACATGCTTTTAAGTGGCCTTAGGCACCCAGTGTAGTTTTTAGAGAAGAGACAAAGGCAGAAAATCCACATACTACTTCAAAGAGTAGTTTGATATGACAAGTTGAATCAATCTCTGGAAGTACTTATCTCTATCCATGAATTTTGTGTGTACCTTGGTCAACTCAGCTAGGCACTCAAAGTTATGTGGAATCAATATAAATTTTGATTGTGTTTTTCACATGCCAGGACTATGCAACATTATGATGCATTTTTAGTTATAATTTTTAAACATTAACTGCACCAAAAGCTTCTTCAGGTTACAGAATATCTTCTTAACACAAGTCCCTCTCAGCTTGTCTCACACATAGATACAAAAAGTCTCCATGCAATTTTTGTTTGTTTTTTTTAACATCTGTCTTCAAAGATAAATCCTGTAAATAAAGATGGCTGTAGAAAGATAGACTTTTGATTAGTTGCTGAATGAACTATCAGAAGAAAGTGAACTTACTCAGCCCAAAACCTGACCTTTACACTTAGTACCTCTTGTTTCCTCCTGGTCCTTCTCCAGCTGACAGTCTCCCCCATACTATGAAGAACTTCAGTATCCTAATGCAACTATGTGTCCAGGGACCCAATGGGGTTTAACTGTCACTATTCAACTATCTCCTCCTTGCAGATTCTTAAAGTGCTACTCCAACCAATGTGTGAAAAGCTCATGCACTCTGATCTTGGCAGTAATAAAAAAATGCTTTGTACTATGCACCTGTCCCAATATTGCAATGGTTTGGAAATTAATTCTACATCTGAAGTATGTAAATTTTTCTCATTAAGTAGATACTGAGCTATAAGTGGCATTCTCTGAAGAATGAGATAAAGGAACATGAACAACTCTAGACTAGAATATGTGAGTGGACAAATTTTCCTTTTTGCCAAGAATAATCCCACTCCAAACTTCTCAAAAAATCTTAAAACACATTTTTCACAATTGATTTTTTTCTTTAAAAATCAGAATAACTCCGAGGAAAATATGAATAAAGTATTTTCACTCCAGTTTTGATTTGAGGTGGAGGTTTCTTTGCATTAGTAAATTTGATTTTTTTCTACTAGATCCATACTGAGTTTGAGATCCCTTTATACTACCATTGCTAAGCTCTTCTTGTCTTCTGTGTTTGAATGAAGTTTCTCTCCTACTTAATTCTAAAGGAAGAAATATGATAGGTATTAAGATGGCCAGTAAAGAGGTTGTGGCAAAAGGCATAGAGAGTTAGCCAGTTATGCAGGCCTTTTGTGTCAGGAAATAATATACCACAGGAACAGACAAGGAGGGGCAGGAAAAGACCTAAACAGAGATCTATGTCCTGGATTGGTGAACCATTGAATCTCTCCCTAGAGAAAACCAAATGGAGGTGATCAGTAAGGACCAGAACAAAATTTCCCCCACAAAAAAAATCCCTGCAGCAGACATTAAGGCATTCTGCTGCAGGCAGCCTCTTCTTTCCATGATCTCTGAGATTCATCCATGAAGCAAGTTTCTGTAGTTCATTTGGGAGGACAGCTGTACCAGTGCATGACCAGGAAAACAGGTCTTGAAGCTAATTGCTGAGAGCATAGACAGATACAAGCTACTCATTCACACAAGAACTACGACCATTGATATTAAAGAGCTAGTTCTGAGTAGTTACATCCCAAACAACTGAAAGTCATTAAATGCTTGTTTTAACTGCTTGCCGGCCTGCCTTCTTTCCTCCTTGCCCTGTAATCTCCAGAGCTGTACATGTACGACCTTAATTGCCAATGGTGTCATGGTATCATACCAATAAGGTTGCTCAGGAAGAGTTGGGTATTTTTGTTCACTGACTGAGCTCCTTAGCTGTGGTAGATCAGCATAGCTCAGATGGATCCAATAGATCTCTGCTGCTTTAAATTGGTATACTATCTGTATAAAATCCAGTCTGTATTCACTTAGTCTATATTGGAAATGCTTGAAACGAACTATAAAAGTGATCCCTTTTTCTGTCCACCTTCACTGCTTTAGAAATTACTCAATCTGTAGGGAATTATAATTTTTTGAATTGTAGTGTGTGTTCTTATAGCATTAAGTCTGTGGCCGTGTAAAAACTGTCATACTCAGCAAAACTTCCAGTCAAAAGAAAAGAACCTAAAATAGAAAATATTTGGCACTCGGAAGCAGCATCTTATTTGTACTCAGTGTACATGGCAAGGTTTTGGTAGCAGCGGGGCTGCCCTCTGAGAGGAGAGGCCGGGGCTGCCCCATGCTGGACACAGTCGGCTTCAGCCAGCTCCAATGGACCCACCACAAGGCACAGCTGAGCCCCACAGCCAAGATGCTGTCACGTAGAGGAAAATGTATTTTAAAAAGGGCAAAAAATGCCACACAGGCAGAGAAAGAGAGAAAAAAGTGAGAAACAGGAGTGCAAATACCAAGGTGGGAGAAGGAGGGGGAGGAGATGCTCCAGATGCCAGAGCAAATATTTCCCTGTAGCCCATGGAAGAGACAACACCAGAGCAGATATTTCCCTGCAGCCTGTGGAGAACCCCATGCCAGAGCAGGTGGATATTTCTTGAAGGATCTGTGACCTGTGGAAGAGCTTACACACTGAAGCAGGTTTATCCTGAAGGACTACAGCTCATGGAGATCCTGTGCTGGAGCAGTTCCTGAAAGACTGTAGCCCATGGACAGGATTCATGCTGCAGCAGGGGAAAAGTGTGAGGAGGAAGGTGCAGCAGGGAGGAGCTTTATGGACTGACTGCAACCCTCCATTCCCCACCCCCTTAACCACTCGGGGAGGGGTAGAGGAGCTGGGAATGGAGGAGTGAAATTTAGAGTGAGAAAAAAATGGGTGGGGGAGAGGTGTTGTTTTAATTTTTGTCTTTGTTTCTCACTGTCTACATCTTTTTTTTAATGACAATAAATTAATTTTCCCCAAGTCAAGCCTGTTTTGTCCAAGAAGGAAATTTGTAAGTGATCTGCCTGTATTTATCTCAACCCACAAACTTTGTCATCCTACCTTCTCCCTTCATAGTGTTGAGGAGGGGGAGTGAGTGAATGGCTGGGTGGGAATTTGGCCCTTATCCAAGGTTAACCCATCACACTAGTCTGCTGTAAGACCTATTTGCCAACTTGCTTTTCTGATATATGGTCTCTATATCTCCCTAATCCAAAGATTTAAGTTGAAATAACACAAACATTTCTAGTCATTTATTTGTCTACTTACTTTTGATGGACAACAAATTTGTTGAAAAATTCCCTTTGGGAAGAACTTGAAGTATTCAAAAATCTGGGTGAAGTTTACGGCTTCAGAAGGAAAATAAGGATTACATTTTGATAACGTTTAAAAAAGTTATTTTTATACTTTGAAAACAAATATTTGATCTTTTTGTTTTGAAAATTTTCATTTTACTTAAAAATTGCCCTTCAATTTAAAACAAACAAGCAAATATGTATACTCTCTCCAGTACTGTTGTATATCCTAAAAAAACCCCTGTGTGTTTACGCTGAACAAAATTTTTTAGTTTACTCCAAATCAATTTATGGATTTTTTCCTAATGAAAACTGGGAAATTACATATTGCTTCTATCCAGTATGTTGTGGTGGGGTTTTTCCCCTCAAAAAAATCCTTTCGATACAGATACCAAACCAAAGTATCTTTTATCCACTTAGTTTTGATCCAGTTCTCAAGCGTAGCACTGGTTGTAGATTCTTGCCATACTCCCATAGATTTGGTATTTGCTACAAGTTTTAGTACTTGGAACAGAGTATCAGGGGATCAGTGTGGAGACAGCATTGACCTTGTTCTGTGAGCTCTGAGCTTTTCTGAAAGCTTTTTCTTTAAACTGCTTCTTCCTTCTTTTCTCCCTAATGAAGAGGAATGCTCACAAATGCACAAATCCCAGACCTTCTACAAAGCAGCATCAAGGACTGAATAGGTCAAATATTCACTTTTAAGTGACTTATGCATTGGACATATTCATATTGCAAGATATGTCAATAGCACTAAAATCTCTGTATGTTTCCCACTGCACCGGAGTAGTGAGTATATTTTGGATGTAAAACATGTACTTTAAGTAAATAGGTACAAATGATACCTATTCCAAACCAGAAAACGCACAAGTGATGAAAATAGAGGCAGATAAATATTCAGGTTGCATTATATATTGGATTACATTATATATTAACAAATAGATAAAAGAGGACTGGCTGTCCTGGGGGTTGGTAATGAGATATGGACTCCTTCACCTTTAGGTCACCCTTGTGATTCCCAGCAAGGTCAGGAACTAGCAAAAAGTGGCCTGAATTGGCAACAGCAGTCCAGTTCCTTACTACCAGATGTTCAGATAATAAAAGTAACCGCACTACAGCCTCGTCAGAGAATCCAAATTAGCTTCCTCACTGGCTACTGAAAGGCAATGGAAAAGCAGGTCCTTCAAAAGCCAGACTGAAGCGCATTGTGAGGAAACTCCCAGAACGGCTGCTCATACCCTATCTATTCTGCGGCTGCACAAACGGCTCTCATTTCTACAGCTATCAAATCAACACTAAATTAATTTCCATTGCAGATTTGAAACAACGAGAACAAGACCCAGTTTGTACTAACATAGACAATGAAAGGGAATACGCAGTTAATATATCACTCCTTTCACTCGGGATTTGTTGTTCATCATAATTCAGTGTGTAATAGTAAACCAACACCTCACTATTCAGAGTTTATTTTCTGTGATGTTGCCTGAATATCTGAGGTACCTTTCAGTGGACTAATCAGCCTTTTTTATTAGGTGTGACTGTATATTCATGATCCTATTGGGATAGATAGATTCTCTATAGTTTGATAATAAAAATATGTGCTAATGGGTCTCCTTGCTCTTGATTTCTTGCATGAAGAAAGAGAAAGACTGGGCATTATTTACCCACACGTAAAGTAAAAACTATAAAGGTAAAAGGCTTTTCCGTGCAATATACCGCTCAAATGTAATAATCCCTGAGATGCTTATTTTAGTAAATGAATCAGTCACACTGAGCCAAGGAAGGGAGCCATCTATTACCGTGCTATAAATGTTAAAGACCCTATTTAGAGCCTTTATCTCTAGAAGAAACAAAGCAATTTTCACTGATATTTGTACGACATCAATAATGGTATCTCTACGTAGTGAGTAGAAGGTACAATTGCAGTTTGTCCAATTCTTTTTCACTGGTCATCAGGGAAATTCATCTAACGCAACCAAAAAACCATAGATATATTTGCATCATATTAATAAGAAGAGAAAGCAAGGTAGCTGCCAATTGGCAGCAGAGTATGTTTTGGTGGTTTGATAAGGATACTAAAGAGTTTATGATGTGACAGATGTTTCACTACACTATTGTGAAATGAATAGATTATGAGAAGTAATTAGATGTACATTGGAATCAATGCTGTTATCATCGAGGCCTTCGGGCGATGCAATAGATGAGAGTCATGGCAGCAGGTGGTCCAATGGCTCGGAGACAGGAAGACACACCGCAGGAGACTGAGTGACAGGTTTCACAGATCCAGGGGGTGAGAGATCTGAGCTATTGCCTGCATTTGTAATCTTTACTCATGTATAAATAATAACAACTACACTATTGACTTCATATGCTATGTCATAGCCTCTGCTACCCCCTACACACACATATGCATACACATATGCAAACACACACACCACACACGTATTCTGCAACTTTTTCCCTCAGTTAAAGTTATCCTTTTATTTTCATGTGAAAAAATATTCATTTCTCCCTTTGATAACAGTGCCAGCTCAATGTTCTTTGATTAAAACACTTAACTAAGAGATACCTGGCAATAGCTTTGAATACAGTGCAGTGTATTGTGTGCCCAGTGCAGAAATGTATATGCACTTTCCATGGGAGACTTAACAGAAAGTGAGGTGCAATAGGCACAAATCTCATTATGCTGCTCCTCTTCAAGCTTTTCCCTATTTTGCTTCTTTGTCCAGTGGGTCCCAAACTTAAGGAAATGTCATTGTCATGCCTAAATTGCCTTTGCAAAGGAACTGGCAAGCTGAGTCATCAGGATAGATAACATATGAAATCTGCTGACTCTGGGAAGATTTGGGTCCTGTCCCAGAAACTTCAGTTGTTACCTGTCCCCAGAGCTTCAGTTTGGAATTTCTGGGCTGTCCTGCACCAAGTGGAGTGGGGGATAGTAACAGTGGAGACCTAAAGTAAGTGTTACCAGCATTCAGCCTCTGAGTCTCTGAATGGGTCTAGTAACAGGAGGTGGCTCTGGAAAATGCTTCAGTGCTGCAGCTTGTCAGTCCCTGCCTGCAGGTGTTTGCTGTGAAATCTTTTATTTTATTGTTGAGGAAAGTGGCACTAAGATAAAAGGGAATATTAAAACATTAAAATGTATATTTCAATATTCTTAGTGTAAACATAAATACCAAGATCTTTCTTTGAGGTATACAAATATCAACACAAATATATAGTCTTATATATGCGATGTGTATTTGGATACATCATTTGTTCTGTGTGAATACCTACCATGGACCGAGACCTGTATAATTTAAGGTGGTGAAAAGAAGTAAATCCAATAGTATGGAAAAGAATAATACTTAGTCACCAGCATAAAGTGATGAACTATGATGGGGCTTGTTAAAGAAGGATGTGGGGTAAAAACCCCAAGTATATATATGTATAAGGCATGACAACAGGCGTGTTGGTCTAGTAGTGCAATTTGTGGAAACTTGACTTAGCTTACAAAAAAACAGGATGTACATAGCCTGTAAGAATATTTAATTAACTGTCCTTACAGTTATATTTATAATTAGATGGATTGGTCTGGGGAAAACAGAGGTTGGGACATTGTACAAATGCAAGACAATCCCCTGAGATCAGAAGCATATGTTTTCCCTGTGTGAAACAGTATACAAATAATTATCCACTTATCAACAAAGATCTCCTGTTAGTCATGTCTCCCAGCACCATATAGAGCTATGCCAATCTACTGCCACAGAAGTGAAACATAGAATCACAGAATTGTTTTGGTTGGAAAGAACCTTTAAGACCATCGAGTCCAACCGTTAACCTAGCGCTGCCACGTCCACCACTAAACTGTGTCCCTAAGCCGTCAAACCTGTTGAGCCAGCTTTCAGTGAAGTGGCATCTTAGTGGGACTACAAGTGTCAAGGAACAAGCTGGAAATCAAACAGAGCTTGTCCAGAGTGATGGGACTGCAAAACCAAATTCCCTTCTGAAAACCTGGGTCATTGCATGTGCATTACCTGTTAGGCTAAGATACTAACTTAAATTATGAGGCCTCAAGAGACTCATGCATTGGGGTAGTCAATCTGTAGCAAAAGAGGTGAGGAAACCTACTGCTTGGTTGATTAAATCTGACTGAGCTTCAATTTTCTGTACTGATAACCTCCTTTTTAATTCTTTTGTTCCTCTTCTCTCCAAATTATCTACACCCTCAGGTACTCTGAAAAAAATGAGATCTTACCCGGTAATATTCATGCTTTTGTTGGCCTGACTTCATCCCTCAGAGGGTGGGAGCAGCACCACTAACACCAGTGGTGTACTTACTGCCTGCGTCAGGACTGAACCAGTCCCACAAATTCCAGAATATCAAGTGCCTTTTGGGACTTTGCACAATAGACTGCCCAGAAAGGAAAAAGCTTTATTCTTCTAATTATGCTTTCCAAGATCCTTCCTATTAGTTTTAGTGCTATGAGATAGGTAGACTGGCAGATGTTCCCGTTTTTCAGACTTCCAAGCATCTTGAGTACTACAAGACATTCAGTTTCTACCAGACATCCCATCAAGGCCACCTGGAGATAAGTCCTACTAATCAGATTTCATGGGTCAATGCAATGCCCTGAGAGGAGGAAATTCTGAGTGCAGCTCTCTCACTCTTCAAGCAGGAACCGAATCACTGTGGGGCATTGTCTTAACAGTATTGACATTTCAGACTTCTTAAAAGGAACTGGCTCACATTCACCTCTGGAAGTCTCTAGTGTCAATAGAGAACCCAGGGGGACTGTGAGGCCTAACAGCCTCTCCCAGTTTCTTTCCCTGCTCCCCTGCCTTCACATCTTATAGCAGGATTAACTCTATCCCAGCCAATCCAGTACAGGTAGCAACACCACAAAGAAAAAGTGCCCCTAGCACACACCAATATCAGTCATTCAGAGATACCCTTCATCTCAACCTTTTTGCAACTTTCTCCTGGTCTTCCTTGTTCATTTGGCCTGTCTCTCTTAGCTCACCTTTCCTTATCTCTTTTTTCTCTTTGCTTCTATACCTTAGAGCCTACCACCAGGTCATATCACACTGACATTCTTATCACGTCCATGCACATCTAACCCAAACAATAAAAAATCAATGAACAGAAAGGAAAAGCTCTGGAGGACAAATGGCCAGTGTAATAGCAAAGTGTGTCTCAGTAACTGGAACAGCAAAAAAGCAAACCTTATGTTCATACTGTCTGGTTTTCCAAGTATCTGTCTGTCTTAAGTTTTGTCTCTAATTAAATATTGAGATCTCTGTCAAAAGTTGTATCTTTTATAAGTGCTAGAAAGTGCTCACATACACACACAGATTAGGATCTATAAAGATAACAATGAAGGTGCTTTTCTCAGCAGAATGATTAGAATCATGCTTTGAGCAGCACTGCTACCTTAACTTGCAAATTATTTGGGGTAGAACCTGTGTATCCCTATGTTGTTGAGGACTATTTAGCTAAAAAAGCCCTTGCAAACAAAAGACAGATAATAGGGATCATAAATAATAACAATCTGGTGACAGTAGGTCTCTCACAGTTAAGGTTCAAAGGCTCTTCCACTGTGAAAATGATGTTGAATCATCTACCGTTTGCTGAACTTCCTGACAAAGCTCCTGCCTAGAGGAAAAAATCAGTTGAGGGAGACTTTGAGGTTAATTACACAAGCCTTTTTAAAGTTGCTGTGCAATAATAATTAATACTTACTTAGCTCTGGCAGTAGGTTTTGCTGCAGTCCTTGCTTTCTACCATATGTACGGCTTTTTTTTTTTCGTGTCACAATTCCTTTGTTTTCCAGGGTGTTGTCCTATATACTCACTTCTTTTCAAGGAGAACTATTTCATAGGCTCCTTTTGCTACAATGCCAGCATTTTTACTTCTAAGAAGTGACGTCTTACAAATGCCAAGGAAAGTGTTATGAATATCACACGTCTCTACGGCTCATATTAAACCTTTCTTTCAAAATCCCTCCTCTCTTCATTGCATGTTTTGTCTCTGTGCATGAAAACATGCACACACAGTCATATACAAACATGAATTTATGCATATGATATATATGGCCAGACATAAACAAATGACTTTAATTTGTCCAATCTTTTACCTGTCATCACTTTAACAGCTAAATATATTTTCATGGTAGCACTGAGAGAGTAGAACCTAGTATTTGAAACACACTGCGGGAGACTGACACTGACAATGCAGGGGTAGTAATATGGTGATGCCAGCACCAAACATAACCATATCAGTGTAACTGTGATCACTGGTATTTCCTTGAAGAAATTTTCTTGTGCAGTTTCACTTTCCCTTTCTCTCCTTCAAATAAACAGAAGTGATGGAGAAATGTATTTCCATAAACCCCATAATACTCAAAAATCAGACAAGGATGTAAAAAGAATACTTATTTGATGTATAAGATGCAGTAAGTGCTAAATGAGTATGTTCAGAGTGTCTGACACATATAGAAGCTGATTATTTACACATCACTATCATTCACCACATCTTTTCCTAAGATAAATGACATTTTCTGATCTAAACAACTCACATATAGCAAAGACAGAAGATGTTTAAGCTTCATTATTTTGTTCTGCTCTGAAACTTAGGCTGTCAAAAAGCAACTTCTTGCTAATGCTGGACAGTTCACTGGAAATGCCTTCTATACTCAGACTCCAGCAAATCTGTTTTTCTTGCGTAACTGATGATGTGCCCCATTCTCCTGCAAACCTGAAAGTGAATTAAAAAACAAACAAACAAAAAGCTAGTTCTTCATACTTTGTTTTAACATGCTTATTTTTTTCAGTCTGATTATTAAGAAACAGTAGAACGGCAATGAGAATGCTCAAAGATTCCTCATGGACTAATGTAACTTCGATACCTAATTCATGCATGCCCAAATAGGTGTTGAGTTCCCTGGACAAGGAGCATACCTGACTTACTCCAATTAGGAGCTTGTCCAAAGGAAGTAACAGACAGAAAGAGAGATATTTTAAGATTTATGAAATCAGCAAATAAATACTGTTTTCTATTATGAAAACCCAAAACCATTGGGCTGACATTCCTCAGTTTCCTGAAAGAACAAGAACATTGATGATTCACTTGATTTACTTTAGTGGTTCTTTTTTTGCTTTTCTGCTTTCTGCTTTTTATGACCTGTACATGAAGAGCTGCTGCTGCTTGTCAGATGCAAGATGTAATGACATGAAATATGCTGGCCTTTATTTGCTGGACTCTTTTTCCCGCAATCGCAGAGCAAACTTATTGTCAGTTTTTGATAGCAGGGAAAACAGTTTACCCTGCAAACATATTAATGAAAAATGTTGGAGTATAATTAGCTTATAAAACTAAATTATTTTGGAATTTTGAAGGAATCTGAACTATATTTTACCTACATAAATGAACCACAGAATAAGATGCATGAAAGGTGAGCTACAACTAGATAAGACTGCAGCTACTAAAAAGATATTGTACAGAAAGCCTAGCCAATGACAGAACTTGTCTTGCTCTCTGCTAATAGTTGAGAACAAATGGAAAGAAACCATCCTGCTTTCCTGTTTCTGAATTAACTGAAAACATATCTAAATATCTACTCATAGAACTACACAACAAATTAATCTAGACTTCGGTAACTCCCCCGAATTCAACGGAGTCAAACTGGTGCAAATGAAGGTAGTATAAACTCCTGTACCAAGAGTTAAAGTCAATCTTTAGTACAAGGATATACCCGGGGCAGATGGACACTTAGAGACATTTACTTTATAATAAGAAATAATGCTTCAGAATGCTCTTAATTCTTTACTGGCACTCTGTTCATCAGCGCATAACAATAAAGCTAGGCACCTTGTCAGGATCATTTAAGTAAACATAGCAATTTCTTATTTGCTTTTAATATTGGAACTGCTAATAGATGCTATGTTCAAAAAATATAAACAAACCTCAAGACACACTAATCAAGGTAAGAGCCATATGTATAAAACAAATGGAGTCTTCCTCACCTTTGTCTTGAAAAAACAAAAAGAAAGGGATTTCAGCAGCATTGTCTTTAATCCAATTTACTTTAGATTTAATCTCCAAAACAAGGCTGGCCTGCTAGTTCCCAATTATAATGGCACATGTAATCAGAGTCCTCATTAACAAAGACTGACTATATTGTCTATTAGGAATGGAAATCTGAAATGCAAATTCAGCAAATCAAAATGTTAAATGAGCTCTACCCAAGATGCTTAGAGCTCCTGCCAGGGCAGCGCATGCTGGCCGACACCTGCCCTGAATTCTCCCTCCAGCTGAATGTTTCATTCTGTTCCAGTCTTTGCCTCCTAATTGACCTGCTTATGATCTCTGCTACAATTAACATATGCTTATTAGTAATGGCTGGTTAAAGATTTCAAACTGCCGCAGTTTACAAAGTCTAATAGAGATGGCACACCACAGGAAAGATGAGACCACTGTTTCCCTCATCAGCAATGTCTTAGTGGTTTGGTTTCATGTGATTCAAATGAGATAATTTTTCACATCATCTGATGTCTGCAAATCCATTCTAATTGAAACTGGAAATCTGCACACAAAGTGGCTTAAGGCTCCTGGTGCACTAAATGAAAATCAGTTAGCGAATACGATTTTTCTCCCCTTTAACCACATGCTTAGCAGCCATGGGAAAAAGATTTTTTTAAAAAGAAGGGGGCAAGGAAAGAAAGGGAGAGAGGGGAAAAAATCTAGTTTGAATGATAACAAAAAAAACACCAGTCTACCCACAGTATTTTTGGTCAAATTCCTCAGTCCATTTCTTAGCTGTTAATGAAGGTTTATAGATCAATCTATGAACAGAACGATTTTTTTTTTATATGTTGCAGAAGGGAAATAGTGATTCTGACATTACCAGAGTATTGATTGCCATTATTTTTGCTCATGCTTCTTATCCAGGAAAACATTCTTAATTAAAACTAACAAACACCAAACCAGAAAAAAAAAAAAAAGCACTAGCACTTAAACATGCACAAGTGTGCTCTTATATGATGACCACTGTAATACTCTCATTAATGTTAAGGTAATGTCACATTACCTACACTTCCTTATATGAAAAGGATTATAGTATTACTGCTGATTTGGCAGGTCAGTCTACTTTCATTAAATTTTCCTCTGTCTTCAGTGTTTTTCCATATTACTATCTCCAGCCTGCAGGAGCCGATGGGCAACAAATAGATCTCTTCCACCTGATTTCATTCCAGCTTCATTAGCAATGCACTAATACAGCAATTATGTCTAATTCTTCTCTCCTAACTGCATTATTATTATTTATCTAAGGTTTCTTGCAGTCTGTATTTATTCCTTTTAATTTTGCTCCTTGATTTCATCATAGTGCATTCTTAAGGATAGGATTGGACATTTCATAGTCCTTCCTTCACACTCTTATCTTTGATTAGATAAGCCACTTATCCCCCTTTGAAGTCTCATAGTGCCAAAATCCCAGGAGGCTGGGAAGGGGACAAGAGAGTATTTGGGTCCTGTGTTTTGCTCCTGTATCTCCAACTATTTCTACTTCTTATAGGCAATCGCAGGTAATATTTTTCTGTGGATACTTCAATCCTCATACCAAATAAATTCAATGGCAATTTTGTCTTTATTTCCTGAATGACATTGCTTAAAACTAATGTTTTATGCCTCATTAAAAAAAGATGTTCTCAACAACATGTTCTTGAACTCATAATGCAGAATTGTGCTGATGGTATAATCCACACATGCTTTGCAAAGGCATAACAAAACACTCACTGGTCCCGGAAGGTTACAGTTTAAGTCAGGCAAATACAAAAGGAAGAAAAGATTAAGTTCAAGCAAAGGAGAGGAGAACACCAGAAAGCAAATTCATGCTCATCTGTGCAGTTGACTTGTGGGCTTTGTGAAAGGATCTAAAGGAGTTGGAGGACACAGTTCAGTATGTAGGAAAAAAAATATTTTATTGCAAGCCATAGGAAAAGGTATACATTAGAGGGCAAAAGAAAGAAACAAAAGTGTCTCCCTAAGATTAGCAGTAACAATTCTTACACTTCATGATTTATGGATATTTTTTGGAGAGTGATCTCCCCATTGACTTTTCACCTTCATTTTGAAGCAGCAGCGAAAGCGGCGGCAGCAGCGAAAGCGGCGGCAGCAGCGAAAGCGGCGGCAGCGACTTGAGGTTAGTGCGGGGGCGAGGGCGACATCGGGCTTAACCGGGCGGTTTTTCGTACTCTGGGCCCCCCCTGATCCCCCGCGAGCATCAGCCCCGAGCTGCTCCCCCGGACCCAGAAGTTCCCGGCAACGAATCAGGAAAGGAGAGGGCATAGCCGGAGGCACGCGGGCGATTTAAACGATTTAAACGCTCCACCCCCTGTTATCGGGTGATAAAAAGTGTCCTGGAGGGCAGGGACTAGTCCCTGGCCAGAAGGGAGTGGGAGACTCAGCAGTGCCTGTGTGAGTCAGCAGTGACTGGGTGTGTCCCAGGGCAGGAGAGGCTCCTCCAGGGCAGGAGAGGCTGCAGTCGTTTGCAGCTCGTTGGGGAGGGCTCTGACTCCCTTCCAGTGCACAAGGCGAGGAAGGTGCCAAGGAGCTGTGAACCAGGGGTGGCACCAACAGGTATTTCCCAGTTCAGTGGAAGAACAATGGTATCTACCCGGTGGAAGAAGACCAAAATGGATGTGGGAACCCAGACAGAGCTCCCAGGATCGAGTGACCCCTGTACTCTGCCCCTCTCAGGTGGAAAACGATAACCTAGAGGAGAGGAGTGAGTGGAGGCAAGTCTATGGCCGTGGCAAAAGGCGAGTGCCCTCCTTGCCTACCTTGCCTCCACAGGTGCCTCTGAGCAATAGATATGAAGCCCTAATGGAATACAGCCGGTCCAATGGGGATGTGGTGGAGAGGCAACCTATATCAGAGGTCCCACCACAGTCACAAAAACCTGACAGGCATATAGCTACCTCCTCCACAAGGAAGAAGAGAAGAGTTTTAGTGGTTGGAGACTCCTTCCTAAAGGGATCTGAGGGCCCAATATGCAGAGCTGATCCCCATCACAGGGAGGTCTGCAGCCTGCCTCAAGCCCGAATCAGGGATATCACCAGGCAACTCCCCAACCTGGTGAAGGCCACAGACTACTACCCCCTGCTGATCTTCCAGACAGGTGGGGAAGAAGCTGCATCCCGTAGTCTGAAGGGGATGAAGAAAGACTACAAGGCCCTAGGACGGTTGGTGAAAGAGTCTGGGGCACAAGTTGTTTTCTCCTCCCTCCTTCCATTTTCAGGTGATGACGTGGGATGGAATAGTAGGATTCTCTCTATAAATGCCTGGCTACGAGACTGGTGCTACAGGCAGGGCTTTGGGTTCTTTGATAATGGCTGGTTTTATAAGACAACAGGCATGACAGTGATACATGGGAAAGGTTTATGTCGTAGGGGCAAAAGGGTTCTGGGACAGGAATTAGCAGGGCTCATTCGGAGAGCTTTAAACTAGATTCGAAGGGGGATGGGGTAGTAGCTGGGCTTGCACTACTGGGGCAACGCTCTAGTGTTGAGGTAGACCAGGAGGCCTCCCATCCCCCTGGGG
This sequence comes from Nyctibius grandis, assembly GCF_013368605.1. NCBI lineage: Eukaryota > Metazoa > Chordata > Aves > Nyctibiiformes > Nyctibiidae > Nyctibius > Nyctibius grandis. Next base: position 77,766,015 of record NC_090659.1, read on the forward strand.
TGAAATCGGTGTGCCCAGCTCGCTCCCTGAAATGCCTGTCCACCAATGCACGCAGCATGGGGAATAAGCAGGAGGAGTTAGAAATCCGTGTTCGGTCGGGGGGCTATGATCTAGTGGCAATTACAGAGACTTGGTGGGAGGCCTCGCATGACTGGAATGTGGTCATGGATGGCTATGTCCTGTTCAGGAAAGACAGGCCGCTAAGGAGAGGTGGTGGAGTTGCTCTTTATGTGAGTGAGCAGCTAGAATGTATTGAGTTCTGTCCAGGGGCGGATCAGGAGCGAGTTGAGAGTTTGTGGGTGCGAATTAAGGGGCAGGCTGGCAGGGGTGATACTGTTGTGGGTGTCTATTACAGGCCACAGGATCAGGATGAGGAGGGTGATGAGGCCTTCTACAGGCAGCTGAGAGCAGTCTCGCAATTACAGGGCCTGGTTGTTGTGGGGGATTTCAACTACCCTGATATTTGCTGGGAGGCCTACTCAGCCAGCCATCCCCAGTCCAGGAGGTTCCTCCAGTGCGTTGATGATAACTTTCTGATGCAAATGGTGGATGAGCCAACTAGGAGAGGAGCGCTGCTGGATCTTATCCTCACTAACAAGGAGGGTGTGGTTGAAGAGGTGAAGGTTGAGGGCAGCCTTGGTTGTAGTGACCATGAGATGGTAGAGTTCAGGATCTCATGTGGCAGGAACAGAATAGCTAGCAGAATCACAACCCTGAACTTCAGGAGGGCCAACTTTGGCCTTTTCAAGCAATTGCTAGGGGAAATCCCATGGGACAGGGTACTAGAAGGTAAGGGGGCCCAAGATAGTTGGTTAGCATTCAAGGACTGCTTCTTCCGAGCTCAAGATCAGAGCATCCCAGCAGGTAGGAAGTCAAGGAAGGGTACCAGGAGACCTGCATGGTTAAACAGGGAACTGCTGGGCAAACTCAAGTGGAAGAAGAGGGTGTACAGATCGTGGAAGGAGGGGCTGGCCACTTGGGAGGAATAGAAGTCTGTTGTCAGAGGATGTAGGGAGGCAACTAGGAAAGCTAAGGCCTCCTTGGAATTAAACCTTGCAAGAGAGGTCAAGGACAACAGAAAGGGCTTCTTCAAATACATTGCAGGTAAAGCCAACACTAGAGGCAATGTAGGCCCACTGATGAATGAGGTGGGTGCCCTGGAGACAGAGGATAAAAAGAAGGCGGAGTTACTGAATGCCTTCTTTGCCTCTGTCTATACTGCTGGAGGCTGTCCTGAGGAGCCCCGGACCCCTGAGACCTCAGAAGAAGTCAGGATAGAGGAGGAATCTGTCTTGGTTGATGAGGGCTGGGTCAGGGACCAATTAAGCAACCTGGACGTCCATAAATCCATGGGCCCTGATGGGATGCACCCGCGGGTGCTGAGGGAGCTGGCGGAAGTCATTGCTAGGCCACTCTCCATCATCTTTGCTAAGTCGTGGGCAACAGGAGAGGTGCCTGAGGACTGGAGGAAAGCGAATGTCACTCCAGTCTTCAAAAAGGGCAAGAAGGAGGACCCGGGTAACTATAGACCGGTCAGCCTCACCTCCATCCCCGGAAAGGTGATGGAACAACTTGTTCTTGGTGCTGTCTCTAGGCACATCAAGGATAGGGGGATCATTAGGGGCACTCAGCATGGCTTCACCAACGGGAAGTCATGATCAACCAACTTGATAGCCTTTTATGAGGATGTTACCCAGTGGATAGATGATGGTAAAGCTGTGGATGTGGTCTATCTCAATTTCAGTAAAGCGTTTGACATGGTCTCCCACAGCATCCTCGCAGCTAAACTGGGGAAGTGTGGTCTGGATGATCGGGTAGTGAGGTGGATTGTGAACTGGCTGAAGGAAAGAAGCCAGAGAGTGGTGGTCAATGGGACAGAGTCCAGTTGGAGGCCTGTGCCTAGCGAAGTCCCGCAAGGGTCGGTTCTGGGAGCAGGTCTATTCAATATATTCATTAATGACTTGGATGAGGGAATAGAGTGCGCTGTCAGCAAGTTCGCTGATGACCCAAAACTGGGAGGAGTGGCTGATGCTCCGGAAGGCTGCGCAGCCATTCAGAGGGACCTGGACAGGCTGGAGAGTTGGGCGGGGAGAAATTTAATGAAATATAACACGGGCAAGTGTAGAGTCCTGCATCTGGGCAAGAACAACCCCATGTATGAGTACAAGTTGGGGGCAGAGCTGTTGGAGAGCAGCGTAGGGGAAAGGGACCTGGGGGTCCTAGTGGACAGCAGGATGACCATGAGCCAGCAGTGTGCCCTTGTGGCCAAGAAGGCCAATGGCATCCTGGGGTGTATTAGAAGGGGTGTGGTCAGCAGGTTGAGAGAGGTTCTCCTCCCCCTCTACTCTGCCCTGGTGAGGCCGCATCTGGAATATTGTGTCCAGTTCTGGGCCCCTCAGTTCAAGAAGGACAGGGAACTGCTAGAGAGAGTCCAGCGCAGAGCCATGAAGATGATTAAGGGAGTGGAACATCTCCCTTATGAGGAGAGGCTGAGGGAGCTGGGTCTCTTTAGCTTAGAGAAGAGGAGACTGAGGGGTGACCTCATTAATGTTTTTAAATATGTAAAGGGCAAGTGTCATGAGGCTGGAGCCAGGCTCTTCTCAGTGACATCCCTTGACAGGACAAGGGGCAATGGGTGCAAGCTGGAACACAGGAGGTTCCACTTAAATATGAGGAAAAACTTCTTTACGGTGAGGGTGACTGAACACTGGAACAGGCTGCCCAGAGAGGTTGTGAAGTCTCCTTCTCCGGAGACATTCAAAACCCGCCTGGACGCGTTCCTGTGTGATATGGTCTAGGCAATCCTGCTGCGGCAGGGGGATTGGACTAGATGATCTTTCAAGGTCCCTTCCAATCCCTAACATTCTGTGATTCTGTGATTCTGTGATTCTGTGATTCTGTGATTCTGTGAAAAACAGAGAGCCTCAGATGTTTTGATGTCATTGAAGTGAATGAAATTGTAGTAACAAAAATTTGATGGATTCCTTGAAAAGAAAATGGTCCTGTGCCTCTCAGCTTCGTGGCCATTATAATTGGCTTTGCACTCTTTTAACAAGATAAGATTAAAACTTCTAGCACTACATACAGAGTTAACAAATTCAGCTGCAGTGCTCCAAAAACTTTTGCTGCCCTTACTGCATCGGGGTATTAACTTTATAGGATGTAGACTTGACCATGTTTATATCAGAACTGCCTTTTCACTTTTCTTTCCATCTTCCCTGAAGCTAGGAGCATAATTAAAGCAAGAGTGGGATTTGCTGAAAATCAGCTAAGTAAAAGTCAGGGCTCTCCCTTCAAGTGTTCTCCAAGGCTCGCTCTATAATCAGCAGAAGGAGAGGTATAACCAGAGTGTGATTCATCCCATCCCAGGATGGGTATTGAAGGTAGGTAGATAGGTTGGTGTTTTCCATCTTTGCTGACTGTAAAGGAAGGTTGAATGGTAACTTTAAACTACACAATTAATTTCAAGTGGCTTCTTAAAGAGCAGGTTACTATATCCCCTGGGAATATAACTTTGCAGTGTGTGAAAAGGGATGTAAGAGGAGTCAGAATCTAGGTACTGGGTACAAGGAGTTTCTCACTGCTGTTTCTGCTGCTGTTCAGCCTGGTACCACATTTCCAAAGGGATTTGTTTAAACAGTTTCCTACATTTTCTGATATCTGAAGTGGCTACTGTACTAACTAACTTACAGCAAGGCTATGACATGTAGTTAAAATTAGCAATATCCTTTGATCTGATTTAACAGACTCTCTGACTGTTAGCACATTGCTGATGGCCACACCACTAATTTTTCAGAACAAGCCCCTGGAAGTAACAATCTTACAACCTCATAGGTCAGGATTTAGGATGCAGTTCTTCCCTGCGTTAATTAGAAATCAAGGAAAAATTACGGGAAAAAGTGAGTGCTCAGTCTTTTCAGTACTTGGGATTAAATCAAGTACGGAATAGTAAGGTCTTCTGATTACTCAGAGATTCACAGCTAAAAGAACTACTAGTAGCAGAATTGCTGCTTATTCATTCTGTTCGAGACTGAGCTGTGTTAAAAGCATCTGACTCCTCTACAACTTTGGACACTCACTTGTACAGCCAAAAACCATCAGGGGCCATGTTTGCAGTTGCCTGCATTACAGGGCAGGGTCATGTTATGACATGTTACATCCCTGGGTGCTCCTCCAGTTGCCCCGAGAGGAACCAAGCTGCATGGCCCTGTGTACTCCAGCAGCCCCTGGTCTGGGTAGCAGGAGCACAGGGCACCCCAAGGAGTGTGCCTGGCATGTAGGCACTGCAACAACCACTGCAACAACCACTGCCTGGTAAAGAAGTTTGATGGAGAGGCCATAATTTTTGCCTCTGGGTTCATGCCAGCCTTGAGAGATCCTTTCTGACTGCTCTCCAGGATTACCAGATCTTCTTCTTGTGAGAGAATTAATCACAGTATCTAAGCTGTGCTCCTAGAGAGGAGCATTTCTCTGACTGGAAGTAGCTGAAGGAGCTCTACTCAACACAGTCAGTTGGTATGGGTCATATCATGACCACCTGAGGTAGCTGCCTATATCTAGTTGAATAAATTCCTCCTACAAAATGCCTGTTTCTCTCATTGATCTGAAGGGAGGCTGTGGCAACCTGTACAGTGGCAGATGCCAACCCTGTAGGTAGATCAGACCAATCCCTCAGTTGTATTCTAACAAAAAATGGTGTGTTATGCATCACTTCTGTGTTTTCGTTGTACAGACAAACATCCTGGACTGTCTGCAATCTGAATCAGACTCCGCTCTCTCAGAATTAAAAGTCACAGTAATCACAATGCCTCCGTTAAACACATAGGGTAGGTGACCTACTCAGGACTCAAAGTGAATATAAATGTAATAATTAATTGCTAGATAGGCTTTTTCTATAGTTACATCTTTCTTGTGTAAAAGAAATAAAATTGTAAGAAAAATATAATGCTAAAGACCAAATAAAAAATCACAGTAGCCTGCTGTCTGTTACAAACTGTTTGGGACTACACTACCTTTTAAAATAAAATAATTTATGCTTAATTATGAATGAATAAAACCCCAGGAAAACTGTGCACACCATAAATCAATATAGACTGTTATTTGCATTTAATTTGTGTCCAAGCTTATGCTTTGAAGGATAATTTCTCAGGTTTATTTTAAGTGTAATAAAATTAGATGCAGATTATCACCTGAATATGGAATAAAATAGGTTTCATTTTTTTCATGAAGAAACTATTTGAAATATGAAAACAATATCTCATAGTTGTAGATACATTTGTATTGACAGTGGAAAATTGTAATACAGTTAAACTCCGGCCCTGGTACATAGTTTCTGCAATTAAATATACATTTAGGCTCTTGGCTGAAAGCAGAGTTCGGCTGCATCCTTTTTTTTTCTCAGTAAACCAAAATATGATAAGTGTAAGTGATTTTATTTTTTTTAGGAATCTACCTGATAAAAAATTTGAAGAATAATTACCCATATTGAAATACAATTTTCATTCACACACATGCTATTATACGTGGTGTTTCATGTTAATGCCTGAGGTTCTTCCTGCAAATAACCCCAAAGTCTTTTTTCATCCTGTGCATAGTGACAAACGTTCTTCTACTAAATCATTCAACTAGAACTGTGCAAATCTGGCTTATCATTCAAACTTTGCCACAGACCTTCACAACAATCTGGGACAACTCATTTGATAGGATATAACCTGAAGAGCTGTTGAGGACCAACAACTTGGGATGAAGTTGATGTAAACGGAAGATAGCCAGTACCTCAGAAATGCAACTGCTTAATCTCTTTGAACTCCAGTTGCCCAGGTTTTTGGTTTTTTTTTGTTTGTTTTTTTTTTTTAAAAAAGAAGGTAACACTTCCCAGTTCTAAAGTTTTCTGGAAAATATGTTTCTTCTTATTTGTGAAGTACTTGGATATTGCGGTAATGTGGGCCCAATGAACACCTAAATATATTCTCGGTCTGCAGTTGCTAATGAAGTTAGCTCTTGCATGTGGATTTATTTGCCTATAAAGGTGGAACAGTGGCACCAGCTATCAGGGACAGCTGAATCTCTATGGGCACTTTGGGTTTCTCTCTTTCTTCTTGTAGCACAAATAGTGACAACTTCTGCTTGCCTGTTCCTCCTTGCTGATTCTGTGGGAGATTATATGTCTGATTAAATTGCTATATTCCAAGGAAATCAATGCAATATATTTGTAGTAAAATTACTCCAGACTGTGAAAAAGGTTAAAATTCACTTAAATACTTGAAAATAACATAAGTTTTTAACTCCAGATGGAAATTCACTTGCAATGGAGTAATTTCTAACAAGTAAATCTGAATGTGCATTTTTTTTAAATGCAGTTCCTATTTAGTAGAAGTGCATTTATGCAGTTATATACCTTACTGCTACAAAGAGCAACCCTTCTGGACATTAATGGATAAAATTTCTTTCCAGCATGCAGGACTGTCATTAAATAGACTATCATGGTTTACCTGGCACCATTATGATACATCAGGTCAGTGCTGTGTTGCATATGTGTGTGAGGTTTATACAGTGAAAGTAATTGTTATGTTGGATATACTGAATTTTCTTATGTTCATTGATATATACATATATATATTTATATATACTTAAAACATCTAAAATTGTAGGAAAAAAGAGGAAGCTTTCATCTTTCTTCTTTTTTATTTTTTTCATTTATGCAGATGCTGTGTTACAGAATGGGGAAGAAAATGGGAGGAATTGGATGAAAGTACCATCTTCTGTTTTTCCCCTCATGTAACCTAAAACTGTCCAGATGGATTTTTTTTTCCTATTATTTTTTAAAGGAAAAAGAAAGGACTCACTCCCGGGATTTGACTTTGTATGCCAAGCTCATGCCTTGAAATAGAATTTTAAAAATAGAAACTCTTGTATATATTGTAGAATAAATGATGCTGCTTTAATAGAACACTTGGAATGCAAATGAATCCTGGAACCAGTGTGTGAAAATATACCCAAAATGAAAGAGAAAAGAAGAAAGCAATATAGAAGATGATTTATTTACTACCCCTCAATTCCCAATTATAATTACTTTTGCGCTGTGACGTCTTCTCCAGCCTTTTTGTTTCATAGTATCATCACTAAAGTGATGAAAGGGCTATTAAATAAATATGCGATATCATCTCTTTTTTCAAGATTAGGGATGTTAGCCTTGGAGCCTTGGTAAATTCCATTCTGCCCTACCAACATTTCTTAGGCAGCTTCAAATAATAAAGTGCCTTTATTAATACAATCAAAAGTTATCATCTCCTGATTGCTCAGAGGATCTGCTGCTACAAAATCTACCAACACACTGGAGTCTGATCTTAGCACTTTCAGGACCGCAGTACTTCCATTGCAGCAGTGTCTCTGCGTGATAGGGATTATCAGGGACCAGAGCTCTCTTGTGTTAAGTACTGCTCACATTCGTGACAGAAGCAGCCTGTACCTTAGCATGGTTACAGCCTGTGTTTGATGCTCAGAGTGGAATTCATCTTACCATAGCATAAGCATCAAAAATGGATTTCGTGAAGTATCCTCCAGAGATTCCTGTTTGCTTTTGTGGACTGTAGTAGTAGTCTGGAATGGTGAGTTTACATGGGTGGTCTAACTTGTAAAGATGCCTAGCTTAGGAAAGATAAATCCAGTCAAGGGGCACATTCTTCCGGGGCTGTATAAACACAGAACTGAAAGATAGTCCTGTGCTCCAAACTCTGAGTTCCCTTCTTCTGGCAATTGTAGAGAGTCTTCCCACCTAAACACCTCATCACTCAAATCATTCTGGATTTGTCTCGTCTGCGTTCCGGGTCTCCTGAAGTAGTGTCCAAACTACTTTCTCTACTATAGGAATGAAGTACCTCAAATATAATGTCAATGATTTCTCTAAATGGCTGCACTCCTTGACCTCAGTGCAAAAGGTGAGACTGCTGATCCATCCACTTATTTGAATACTTTCAACTTTACACCCATTATTAAAAGCAAAACAAACAAAAACTCCACAGTCTATTTTCTTATACAATAGTACGAGCTGGTGTCCCTTTTTTCTGTACTGCTTTGCAAAATGGGTGACTGTTGTCTAATACTAATGAACACGTATACATGTATGCAGCCGTATCCTGGGCTGCATCAAAAGCAGGGTGGCCAGCAGGTCGAGGGAGGTGATTCTGCCCCTCTACTCTGCTCTTGTGAGACCCCACCTAGAGTACTGCATCCAGGTCTGAGGCCCCCAGAAGAAAGACATGGAGCTGTTGGAATGAGTCCAGAGGAGGGCCATGAAAATGATCAGAGGGCTGGAGCACCTCTCCTGTGAAGAAAGGCTGAGAGAGTTGGGGCTGTTCAGCCTGGAGAAGAGAAAGCTCTGGGGAGACCTTCTAGCAGCCTCAAGTACCTGAAGGGGGCCTATAAGAAAGCTGGAGAGGGACTTTTTACAAGGGCATGTAGTGATAGGATGAGGGGGAAAGGTTTTAAGCTGAAAGAAGGTGGATTTAGATTAGATATTAGGAAGAAATTCTTTACTGTGAGGGTGGTGAGACACTGGAAAAGGTTGAAGAAGTTGTGGATGCTCCCTCCCTGGCAGTGTTCAAGGCCAGATTGGATGAGGCTTTGAGCAACATGGTCTAGTGGAAAGGTGTCCCTGCCTGTGGCAGGGGGGTTGGAACTAGATGATCTTTAAGGTCCCTTCCAACCAAAACCATTCTATGATTCTATGATTCTATGTAAGATCTCAACATGGAATTTCTGGGATAGATTGAATGATTGCCACCACCCTGAAATACATCTTCGTTTATCATTACAATGATATTAATGCTACTTTAGGTTGTGAGAGACGCTGAAGACAATAAATAAGGAGCTCTGTGACATATGAATATGGACAAGAAGCATATCCGAGAAGTCTTCATTTTTCAGTGGACTTTGTGGAAATGTTCATGCACACTATTTCTTCAAACTGTGAACAAATGTGATAGCAACCCAGATAATATGTCGGTATCTGAAGACCACTACAAGTAGATTTTGGGACTTCGCTGTGCTCTTTTAACACTACCCACTCCCACAGACAAATAACGATCTGATTAGTAGTCTATAAAAATGAATATATTAGAAATCATCTTTATTTTTTCTAAATGTGACTGGTGTACATGAAAGAACAAAAGTTATTAAATTGTGGTTTATCATGAAAACTAAGTTTTCATAGTGATTTTGAGAATCATAGAATCATAGAACAGCTTGGCTTGGAAGGGACCTTAAAGATCATCTAGTTCCAAACCTCCTGCCATGGACAGGGACAGAAGATCAGATCATCAGCGAAGTCTTTGGGATAAAGATTTTACCATATTTTAGAAAATCACCATTACATTGCTAGGTCAGTGTAGCTCATTTAATTAGTACCAAAACTAATTGAGGAAGATGGTGAGGATGACAAGGTTGAATGTTTATGGGTGAAGATCAGGGGGAAGGTCAGCAGGGCGGACATTACGGTGGGATTCTGTTATAGACCACCCAACCAGGATGAGCAGGCAGACGAGGCGTTTTACAAGCGGTCGTCAGAAGCCGCCCGGTCGCCGGCCCTTGTACTCGTGGACGACTTCAACTTGCCGATGTCTGCTGGAAATACAACATGGCAGAGAGGAAGCAATCTAGGAGGTTCCTCGAATGTGTGGAGGACAACTTCCTCATGCAAGTGGTAAATGAGCCCACTAGAGGAGGGGCCCTGCTTGACCTGTTGTTTGTGAACAGAGAAGGACTAGTGGGAGATGTGAGGGTCGGTGGCCGTCTTGGGAATAGCAACCACGAAATGTTAGAGTTTTCGATAGTAGGGGAAGTAAGGAGGGGCAAGAGCAGAACTTCTGCCTCAGATTTCCGGCGGGCTGACTTTAGCCTGTTTAAGAGGCTGGTGGACCGAGTCCCTTGGCAATCGGTCCTGAAGGGCAAAGAAGTCCAGGAAGTCTGGACATGCTTCAAAAGGGAATTGCTAAATATTCAGGAGCAGGCTGTCCCAGTCTGTAGGAAGACAAGCCGTCGGGGAAAAAGACCGGCCTGGTTAAACAGGGAACTTAGACTAGAACTTAAGGAAAAAAAGAGAACCTACTTGCTCTGGAAGAAGGGTCGGGTAACTTGGGAGGTCTATACGGACGTGGCCAGGTCGTGTAGGGAGAAGATTAGAAGGGCCAAAGCTCAATTAGAGCTCGATTTGGCTGCTACAGTCAAAGACAACAAAAAAAGCGTTTACAAATACATCAACAGCAAAAGGAGGGTCAAGGAGAGCCTCCACCACTTGCTGAATGAGGAGGGTAGTGTAGTGTCAGGGGATGAGGAAAAGGCAGAGGTGCTCAATGCCTTCTTTGCCTCGGTCTTTAATGTCAAGACCGGTTGTCCTCAGGAGACTCGGCCCCCAGAGCCTGAAGTTAGGGACGGGGGGCTGTGTGAACCTCCCAGGATCCAGGAGGAGACGGTTAGTGACCTGCTGTGCCAGCTGGACACCCACAAGGCGATGGACCTGGATGGGATTCACCCCAGAGTAATGAAAGAACTGGCAAATGAACTTGCCAAACCACTCTCGATTATCTACCGGCAGTCCTGGTTAACTGGAGAAGTTCCAGCTGACTGGAAATTAGCAAATGTAACGCCCATCTACAAGAAGGGTCGGAAGGACGATCCAGGGAACTATAGGCCTGTCAGCCTGACCTCGGTGCCAGGCAAGGTGATGGAACAGATCATCCTGAGTGCCATTACACAGCACATGCAGGATAATCGGGCATCAGGGCCAGCCAACATGGATTCATGAAAGGCAGGTCCTGCTCGACCAACCTGGTCTCCTTCTATGACAAAGTGACCCGCTTAGTAGATGAGGGCAGGGCTGTGGATGTAGTCTATCTAGACTTCAGTAAGGCATTTGACACTGTCTCCCACAGCATCCTCCTGGACAAACTGGCTGCCCGAGGCTTGGATGGGTGGACTTTTCAATGGGTTAAAAACTGGCTGGATGGCCGAGTCCAGAGAGTGGTGGTGAATGGGGCAAAGTCCAACTGGCGGCCGGTCACTAGTGGTGTTCCCCAGGGCTCAGTTCTGGGGCCAGTGCTGTTCAGTATCTTTATAGATGATCTAGACGTAGGGATTGAGTGCACCCTCAGTAAATTTGCAGATGACACCAAGCTGGGTGGGAGTGTCGATCTGCTGGAGGGTAGGAAGGCCCTTCAGAGGGATTTGGACAGGTTAGATAGATGGGCCGAGACCAACGGCATGAGGTTCAACAAGAACAAGTGCCGGGTCTTACACTTTGGCCACAACAACCCCATGCAGCTCTACAGGCTGGGGGAAGAGTGGTTAGAAAGCGGCCTGGCGGAAAGAGACCTGGGGGTGCTGATCGACAGCCGGCTAGACATGAGCCAGCAGTGTGCCCAGGTAGCCAAGAAAGCCAATGGCATCCTGGCCTCTATTAGGAATAGTGTAGCCAGCCGGTCTAGGGAAGTGATTGTCCCTCTGTACTCGGCACTGGTGAGGCCGCATCTTGAGTACAGTGTTCAGTTCTCGGCCCTGCACTTCAAGAAAGATGTTGAGGTGTTGGAGCGAGTCCAGAGGAGGGCGACCAAGCTGGTGAAGGGTCTGGAGGGTCTGACCTACAAGGAACGGCTGAGGGAGCTGGGGTTGTTTAGCCTGGAGAAGAGGAGGCTCCGAGGTGACCTTATTGCAGTCTACAACTACCTGAAGGGAGGTTGTAGTGAAGTGGGAGTTGGCCTCTTCTCCCGGGCAACTAGCGATAGGACAAGAGGACACAGCCTCAAGCTTCGCCAGGGGAGGTTCAGGTTGGACATCAGGAAGAATTTCTTTTCAGAAAGGGTTATTAGACATTGGAATGGGCTGCCCAGGGAGGTGGTGGAGTCACCATCTCTGGATGTGTTTAAGAAAAGGCTGGACATGGCACTTAGTGCCACGGTCTAGTTGACATGGTGGTGTAAGGGCAACGGTTGGACTCGATGATCCCTGAGGTCTCTTCCAACCTGATTGATTCTGTGATTCTGTGTGATTCTGTGAAAACTGCCAGCAACTAGGTCAGCCGAGGAGATATATTCCCCTAGTATCTGAGCACTGGAAGACCTTATACATTGCTGTAGAAGTGCTAAACAGAACTGTAAGAGAAATTAGTTTTCATCACATGATTTTTTGAAAATGTTAAAATCTTTTCCTTTTCATTGCCAGGACAGTTCTGGTTTTCTGAAATTATATTGCTATTTCTTTTCAATCTTGTTAAAGAATCTGTAACCTGCTGCTTTTTGCAGTCATCTGAGAAGAGGGAGACCTGGGCTCAAGTCTGTTCTTCAAATAAGGAAAAGCAGAGATATAAACCTATATCCCATAGAAGCATTTTATTTCAGCGAGTCATCTCTCCTAGTGGAGATCTCTAAGTGAATAAATAGTCACTGGGCAAGAGACAGAGACTAAATATACAACAGGTTAGGACACTGATGTTAAACACCTGACCTCAAGTCTCTTAACTTTTCTACATCCCAGATAAATGCCACAATGAAGAATACCACTACAACGCTATAAACAGATTTACTGTAGTCATTGCCACAGTCAGGTGGTGCACTGTTTCGGTGGTCACTTGTAGCCAATAGAGAAAGACTGGCACTTCTAGAACACCTAACTCAGGTGGTTGGGAAAAGTCCCAGTTTGGAAGCACCTGTCTTTTTCCTTGATTATAGAAGGAAACCGACTGAAATCAGGTACCTAACTTCAGCTGACAAAATCTGGGTGGGACAAATATCACCCACAAGTAGTAAACTTGCAGGTCTTCTGCTGAAATCTGATTAGCATGTTATATGTACTATTTACAGTATTCATGTTTGAAGAATTATAAGTATTGGTTGAGATTCGCCAGTAGGCATGGCAGTAAAGAAAGTAGCCAAGTAAGGTAACCATTAGCTCATCAGCTATAATGCGTTGCCTCTTTTGTCAGGAGGAAAGCTGAAAATCTCACATAAATCATTTATGAAAACGTGCAATTTATATGTGGTGATTTTGTTTTCTGTTGATCCATGTGGTGCTGATTTTAAGAGTTCAACCCAAGTGAGATAGTCAGTTCTTGAGCATGTTTAATTAAAAAAAAAAACAAAACAAACCTTGAATATCTTTTATAAGGGTAGTAAGACACTGGAACAGGTTGCCCAGAGAAGTTGTGGATGCCCCATCATTGGAATCACACATTGGAAGTGTTCAAGGTCAGGTTAGATGGGGCTTTGAGCAACCTTACCTAGTGAAAGGTGTCCCTGCCCATGGCAGAGGAGGTGGGCCAGATGATCTTTAAGGTCTTTTCCAGCCCAAACCATCCTATGTTTCTATTATCTTTTAAAAATCAGTGATAGAATTTGACTGCTGTCTTTTTATAACAGTGAATGCTAATAATTTATTATATGTTATGATATTATTTAGCTCATCTAACCTCTTATGAACCCTAAACTGTCAAAGTACTCACAGTGAAATTAAGTACCAATCACCTTAATTTTTAATAGATGAAGAAACCGAAGCACAGAAGAATAAAATACTTTTCCCGAAGACAAACATCTGGTTAATGACAGAACATTCTGGTCTACTAACTGGTAGTCTAATCATGTCGTCGCTCAGTACAGGAATATTCTGTTGTTTTATTTTTTCCATTTAATCACTGATCATTGCTATTCCCATACCAAGGAACAGCCTGGAAAACAGATATTGAGACTTTTTCCTAAGTGCTTCATTGTTTTAGTCCTCTGTTATGTCTTAAGTAAGCATCTGTATCATCAGTGCAAACCTTATTTTAAGTGAAAACTAATGTTTGCTGGTTTCAAAGGTTTTTTGTGTGTACATGTGGTTTTGTTTTTGCTTAACTTCTTTTTGTGAGAGTGGCAAAGGGACAGTTATTACTCTGGGGAAGATCCCTTTCTTGTCATTCAGCCCAGTATTTTTTTCTTTCTTATCTATACAGTGCTCACAATGCCTTTTTAGTATTTGTTCACAGAGTTCAGTGATCCTAGTGGGACATGTTGTGTAGTTTAGATATTATTCTCTCCTGATATTTTAAACGACATCCAATTGACCTCATAAATGTCTTATGAGACCAAACAAACTCTGCACTCATCCAAAAACTCTCAACTCTCAACCTTGCTTGTCCCCAGGCTGCTGTGGCATGATGCCATAAAGCATCAGTATTGATATTTTGTGGCATTCAAGTTGTTAAGTACCTAGGCTAAGCAATAGGAGCAGAAGTATTAATACAATCTGGCCGTGTCACTGATAATTGCGCCAATATAAACTAAATTTATAGTACACGATAACTTTGATATGAATTAGCAGCAGGCATCAAAACCTTTTCTTGACATTATCATGTAAACCTAGGAGGTATATAGCTAGCATTTTGTGTAAGGTGTTTTTATAGAGAAGCATAAGAGATTCAGCAAAACTTCTGCAGAGTTTTATCACAGCCTTCATCAATACTTGTTTATTGTCAATAGTGACTTTTATTACGGCAATTTTTTTCTTGAAATGTTTTATAATTTTAACTGAATAAACTCATAAATACATTCAAAGTGTCAGGGAACACAGCTACACTAAGTAGTATAAGTTAACATGATAATTCAGCTTAAAACTATGCCTCTAGTTTTTCAGATTGAAAGCAATTTCTTTCTAATATGGAAAACAGAACCTGTCTGAAGGGAGCCTTTTATTCTATACTCTTACATTAAAACTTATCAAGTGTCTAGGGAAATGTGTTCTTGAAATCCCGTCATGATCCATGTGTCATTGAAGACAAAGATCCAATGTGCTATGGAAATTTCTTGATGCATATTATGAGCTGTTGTTTGCCATAGTGTCTGGATAATCCCGCTTCATTTATTGGAGGGCCATTTCAGCTGCACTGTCAACAGCCTGGGATGATCAGGTCACCTTTCCCTAGAAAATTATGTAAAAGCTGTCAAATGGGCAGGATTATAGGCACATTAAAGGTGCTTTAAGATTTCATGCCTATAAATATTAGCAAAGAAGATTTAAAGGCAAATTTGTCATCAGTACATGTCCGTGTTTCTACAACCTTGTTTTACAGCACTGCAATGTTATTGCCAACATTTTATCATGTAACTGTGAAGTGTTTTGGTGGGGAGCAGCTGCTGGCAGCTTTATCTGTTTAACTCATGTACCAGGAATTAAGCATTATTTAAAAACAAAACAAAAAAAGGAGGGTAGCTGCCTTCTGTTTATCATCTCTTGGAAATGAGTTCTCAACACTTTTATTTCCCAGCAAAACAATTCAAGTAGATCACACAAACGTTTTGTATTTGGAGGGTCAGCTTATTAAAAGCCATTATATATTTAATAAAGACTTTTCCATTATGGTACCATTTATGAATATCTTTGCAAGGGAGTAATAATGCAGCAGATCATTTTGCATAGTATTTACTTTTAAGTTGTGAACATTTTATTATAGTGCTTTGGAATGACTGCTCTTATTTATTGTACATTATGAATGCCATGGGCATCTCCAACAGAAATAGATATTGGCAGTCCCCAAGCATTTCTTCAGAGATCTCTGGTATTTTTGATAGACGAGCGTTGCATTTTAGTCATATTTTTGTGCTGGCAGATTTCTAGCCAATCTCTAAGTTAAACAGACCTAAAGATCTCAGAGGAGGAAGAAAACCACCTCCCCCACAATCTTTCAGGGAAAGAAAGATCTCAAACCCCTACTAAGAAGTAGAGTAAATTGTGAGCAAAGCTATGTCAATTGTAAATGTCTGCTCCGGGACTTCATCCAAACTCCACAGACATCAGTAGAAAGTTTCCCATTTCAATGAGCTTTGAAACTGGCTGTTGTTAAGCCGACAAGCGTCTCTCTTCTCTATCACAAACATCTAGGTCAGAGGGCAGCACTAGATGGAAACCTACGTGTAAGCTGTAACTGGTACATCAGTCAGCAGAGCATACCTCCAATGAATTTGCTGTTGCAATGTGAGTTATGGAGGGAAAATGCTTGAAAAATCCTGAATGCAATTAAGCACAACATGGTTGTTCTTTCCAAGCTTCATTAGGCTTTGCTCTTGGTTTTCACATTCCCTGTTGGCTTGGATAAATGGCCAATCTCCAGTCAGCTTCAGTGGGAGCAATAGTGGTGTGGAGGGAGAGGGTTTGTCTGAAAAACTGGGAAGAAAGGGATATATTGCCTGAGCTGAGGTCGGGATGGGGGAATAGGGAAGGGAGGAGGAGAAGAGGGTAAACAACTGGTGTGCTCAGTGCACCTGTGAGAAAGCAAATACAGCTACCTACAAGGAGGCAGCAGAGGAACCTGTCAACTGCATATGGATGCAAATGCTTCTTGCGTCAAGATTCATGGTCCCCTACAAAACAAGATGGGGAGCTGGCTGAAACCCCCTGTGGATTTGCTGTGAGGGAATTGATGACTGTGGCCCAACAGCAGTAGGACTCAAAGAAGAAATTAAGTGCAAATTTCCTTGGAAGTGGCCAAGTAGGAACTGAAACAGCATGGCTGATATGTCAGCTGAGCATTTTCCTTTGTTCACTGTGCCCAGAGCCAGAAGGTATGTGTGCAGGAAACTGGGTGCAGGAATAATAGCAATTCTGGAGCAGATGAAGAAAACGCTTTACACACACAAAGACAAAAGGAAGGTTAAATGCAGAAGTTAATGGGGCTCTTTGTGCTCTTTCCCTGTGTGGGCTGGGAAAGGCAGAAACATACCTTGTAGTCTCCATGCTGGGATTGACCACCTTCTGGAGAGTAGTCCCATGGAAGCTGAGAAGGCAATGGCACAAGAAACCAGGGTGAAAGTAGTAAAAGTCAGCTCGTGTAGTAAAATGTTGCAGCTTCAGTATCTAGGACCCAACTTGAAAAAAAATATATTAACAGGGGATGAAGATCACTGAGAGACCTTTTCTTATGTGGAATGGTCATATAGCAAGATGCACATCCCTATACGTGGCAGCCTGTCTTTTTGTGAGCTAGGGATCAAGCAAAACATGCTTTTTGCAAGAATGTTACGTAGAAGTGGAAAGAAACTTACCCAAATCACGATAAAGAGACATACACTCTTGGAGAAACCAAGCTGCAGTTGTACAAAGCAATGATGAAGATCCAGACAAAAAAGTAGAATCATAGAATCATGGAATGGTTTGGGTTGGAAGGGACCTTAAAGATCATCTAGTTCCTCCACCCCTGCCATGGGCAAGGACACCTTCCACTAGACCAGGTTGCTCAAAGCCCTACCCAACCTGGCCTTGAACACTATGAGGGAGGGGGCATCTACAACTTCTCTGGGCAAAGAAGATAGTGCAACTGTAAAGTGTAGGGGCTTGATGACAACAGAGCCTTTATTCAACTGCCTATAGAGTTATCTAGTATATTTGAGACACCAAGGGTATGGGGTAAATCCTCTTAGAGTTCGCAAATACAGCACAAGAAGTCCTTTGCCTTTCTGGAGCAGCAGGGACAATGCCACAGAACATGTCAAATGGTAATACTCATCTATGGTTAGACATATGAGTTGATCCCTGGGAGAAGAATATGATCAAGTTAAGCTCTCTGTCAAATCTGAGCGCTAAAACTGAAAGAAGTGGGATGCCCGTGCAGCTATAGCTAAGGCCTCAGGCAACACCTGGTAAACTGAGGTACGTTGTGGGCATGCAGCAGAGGACAAAAATTTTCCATCAAGAGTCCATATTACAGACTCATGACCTGAGGTTTAAAGGGGCGCTGTTAATCCTTTCCCTATGAGATATTGAGTAAATGTGACCTGGGAGTTACTCTTTTGTTAATGCCAATCTTTCTGTTTCCAGGAAAGGCAGACTTAAGAACATGTTGCAGCTTCAGTATCTAGGACCCAACTTGAAAAAAAATATATTAATGGGGGACGGAGATCACTGAGAGACCTTTTCTTCTGTGGAATGGTCATATAGCAAGATACAACCCAACATATACAACTCAATTGCCAGCTGGGAGAGCTGCCAATGACAGAAATAGGGAGCCCTTGCACTTCCTTCACTCCCACCCTTGTGCAGTTTAGAGAAAGAGCAGGTACCTCTGCTCATTAATAAACTGGCAAGATTTCAGGCATTGACTAAGACAGCTGGGGATACAGCAAACTCCTCATCCCTGGCTAGAACTTATTTATTATTAAAGACAAATTAAGTGATGGGAGGTGGGTCTTGAATGTTGGATAATCCATTAACCAGTTCAATAGGATTCCCCTGAAAGGATGTTTGTATGCCAGAAGCTGTTTCCAGTACACTTCGTATGAGAAGGGATGGGGAAAGGGAGAAAGAAGTTGAAAGGTAGTGCTGTGAGTGAGAATGTTTGTACAAGTGGCAGGGGAGGTGTGCTATCAGACCAAGATGTCTGAACAGGTGATTAAGACCCAAAGACCCATGAGCTGTGAAGTGGTTAGATGTGTTCAGGGATGGGAACGGCTCTTATGCACTCCTGAAAACGACCAGCAATGTATAGGATATGTAAGCCATCCAGGGAAGAGGGATCCATCTGCTCGCATGTATTTCTGGCTGATGTGAGAATGATTAGCTATCTGGGAACCTGGACAGGGCAGCCCAGCTAATTGCTGGTGCTTCCTGGTGACAGGTGACCAGTGCCTGTGTTTGTTCCTCAGGGCATCTGCTTCCTTGATAAACCAGAGTTAGAAGCAAATCAAAGAGCAGCCGCTTGCTAAAGAGGCAAAAGAGGCTCTTGCAGCAGATAGGCAGCACCCTCTTTGCAGCCTCTTAACCTTCCTCGCACGGGAGGGCAGTGGGGTCCCAGCTATGAGTGACAGCTCTCCCCAAATATGTGGAAAAAAGTGAAGAAGAAATGATGACCTGCACTGCGCATGTTATTGCTGAATGATTCCCAGGTGAGTTCAGTTAATAAAGTCGCAGACAAATTAAACCACATCCCTCACATCTTGTCATTATTTCTGCGTGTGTGGAACAATGAAGACCAAGACTTTTTTTAGGTGCAAATACAGCAAATGGAGTTCTGCATATAGTAAAGTTGTAGCACTGGACCTAAGAAGTATTTTCACAACAAAGCTATCTTAAAGTATTTATGTGTTTATTTTCTTTGACAAGTATTTTTCTTTTCTCATTATAGACATGGACGCTAGTGTAATCCTTTATAGATCAGCTTCCCTATTTTTATTCCTGGCTAATTATTCTAACGTTCCATATTTTATCAATATATTTTAGAGAGCATCTTATTTTCTTCATCAGCTATTTTTTTCCAGATGAAATGTTTCTGCCAGCTTTGACTATCCCCCCCACTGCCCCAAACTGAGACAATGATGTTTGGCATACACTTCATAGTAAATGCCCTAGCAGCAGGCAACACAATGTCCACCGACTTGATTTTGCATCTTGATTTGGTCAGATAGATTATGAGATAAGCTAATATAAGGAACATATAAATTTGCAGAGTAGCCCTGACAAATTCTGCAACCTTGTGCCAGAGTTGCTGAATGCTTTGAGTCCTATCACACATGCTGAGACTGCTTTTCAAAATTACATTTTATACATATATCATCACTGTCACTATTTACTTTGTGCATACTTTCTGTAGTCATACATATTCTATGAATAACATTAAATATAAACATTTGGTGTCTTACACTAATGGAAATTGTTTTTGTTTGATTACATATCTCAATCCATTCTTCATCAGAGAATTCTTGATCCAAATCACTTTTGCACTTGATCTTAGCTTTTATCTCCCCTGAATTTATTCAGCCTAAAACGATATCGAGTGCAGATTCTTTTCACGGTCTTTATCCATAATTAAAAGCTAGTATTTGAAGGGAATGAACTCAGGGGTACAAAAATTCCTCAATTTATCTCCCACAGATTATGTCTTATTTGTAAATATCTATAAACGTGTTGTTTTGGTGTATAGCTTGTATTTCGCTAATCTCTCAAAGGGCCTGAATATTCTTTCATTACAAATATCCTCGAGAGTCATCATGTCAGAATCATTCCACAATTAATAGAGGTTGCCTCCAAGGGCCTCGGGGAGAAGAGGGCTGTTAACAAGTGGACAAATAGGGGATACTCTCTGGCCTGCTTTAAAATGCTTGAGGACATTATGCCATGTGCAGGCAGGATAGTCTTTGGTAAATTCTCAAAAATCCTTCCTGTTCACACATCTATTTCTATGGCACCAGTAAATTCTTATCAATGAAAGAAAGATGTGAGGTCCTGTAATCTTATCTTAGAGGCCGATCCATCGACTTAGGTGAAGATGGGACTGTATATGATGTGTGTCAGCCTGAGGTGCATTCCATAATTATTAGAAAGAAACAGATAAATCTTGTTCTTTTTTATCAAGAGACAACAGTTTTGAGGCAAGATAAGGGAGCATATCATTCTGCTTAATTTTTGAAATGGCTAAGAAGAATTACTGGATATTGTAACAGTTCTGCTTACTGCTCATTTAACCCAAGTTAATACAGAGTGCAAATTCTGTCTTTCCATTATCATTACTCAAGCTAGTGGGGAAGCATTTAGTCAGGCTGAATATAATTTCTCTGTTTGGTTTTGTTTTTCAGTTAGAGGGGATATTTTTAAAATTTAAACCTATTATAACTAATCCAAAATGTCCTTGCTCCTTCTTTTTGTGGGACAGTATCTGGCAATATAAGATAGTTGTTTCTTGAGAATAGTGCTTTTACAGTTTAAGAGAAATTTGTATTATCCATTAGTGCAGAAAAAAAATGTGCATATCTGTGGTTTTGTAATTGCAGCTAGAAATATGAGTTATTAATCTAACTTATGTTAAATAGGAGCAGATTCTCTGGTTACTTTGTGTGACTTTATTGAGCAGTCATATGGAAGTTTCATATGGAAGATCAAAATCAGCCATAAAAGGGGAATGTGATTGTAACCTTAATTATCGAAAGGATATCCCCTCTAGAGGATCATAATCCAGTTTGAGAAGCAGAAAGATGGTTGCTTCCCTATGGGAGTCTGGGAGCGATCCTCTCTCAAAAGCTTGGTGACATAGTCCTGTAAGTCTGATGTGATTTCACTTTCAAATGTATTTAAAAATTCTACAGCAAATCCGTTGGGGGTGTAGGCTTTCCCACTTTCCAACACAAATACTGTTTCCTTAATTTCATTCTCTATCCTGGGAATCTGCAACAGTTCTTTCTGCTCTTGTGTCAGTTGTAGCTGCTGCTGTTCCACAGCTGATGAAAGAATTGGATTTTAATGTTTGTTTAGAGGTACGTAATTTGGCATAATAATGGTGAATAACTCTGTGATAATGGTGAATAACTCTGTGATTCTCCAGGGTGAAGAGGAGTTTGGCCTTAGTATTTCTGAATTTACTGGGTTAGTCTGGATCATTTCTTCTTTGTTTATCAAACCAACTAACATTGAGCATACTTAAGGAATGATTGTTAAAAATACAGATTTCTTTCTCAAGTTTTTATAAAGGGATAGAAATACATTTAGAGCTAAATTTGTAGATCTTTCACAAGAACTTCTATAGTCTTATGCTTTAAATTTGTTGGAAGGAAAACTGTCTTAAGTGAGTAATTTTAGAATCTGTGCTTTTTCCAAAATTTTTTTAAAATATCTGTCAAACTTTGTGACCCCATGGATCCAGTCCTCTCATGCACTCTCCCAATCCTTCTCCAATGAAACCAACTACTCATAAAAATCATTTCCCAGTTTTAAAAAATTATGAACATATGAAAGATTATGTATCCAGTTCTCATTATCTTCATTCTTTGCTTTGGGAAGCACTATACTTTTTCTGAAAATTGTCAACTGTCATCCTTATCAATAACATCTATCTGATAAGAAAGAAAGCAAAACACTGAAACAAAGTAAAACTAGAAAAGTCAGAGAGGAACTTCCTGAATATTCAGAGAAGATGAGATTCAGCTGACCTAGCTTTGGCTCTCAGTGGAGAAAGATAATCACCTTCCATCCTACAATACCTTTACAAATTACCAGGGATGAACTAACCTTTGGAAATGCCTATTTATTTCAACCAATTTTTGAGTGCATAAATGTCTACCTTAGACTAGAAACAACTGACCTTCAGACTGATAAAGTTAGCGCAGTCCCATCCTGGATATCTTCATGACGTTCCCTATGAATGCTAAGTCCAGTTCAAGCCTTCCATGTTCCAACTCCTCTTCTTCCCTATTGTTGCTAAGTTTGCAAGAAAAGGACTGGTCCGTCACAGTTTTGTGATAACTTTATTTCTTCCACTCTCAGTTAAGCAAGTCAAAGCATAACTTGCCCAAAGATGCTTTCTGCCTCCTAGGAAGAAGTCGATGTAGACACTTGTCATTTTGCTGAAAGATCTGGAAGCCCCCAACATGCTGTCCAGGCAAGGTGCAGAGAGAAAAATAATTTTCTTAATAGTCTGCTCTGACCAATAAGACTGTGTATTTCTGGACAATAACACACGGTGTAAGTTTTTTCTTTGAGCTCTAAAATTCAGTAAGAAGAGCTATGGTATTTCATTTATCTATTCTTGTTATCTTCTGTTTTTCCTGAGTGCACACTCCTAGGTACCCTTCAGCTGTCCAGATTTATGCCAGTAAGACCCACTGAACAAATTGTCCATCTAGTGTGTTAGGTGTAAATCACCTTTTATCCTTTTCCTGCTCAGACATTTTCTGTTTGCTCACTTAATCATTTCAAAAGCTACTTATGGACATGATTCAAAAGATATTTTATTATAAAACTTCCCCTGTTTGTTTTGCTCTACTTACATTTTGGTTAAAATGATGATTTGCTGCCTTGAACATTGTTAACCAGCACCAATTGCTTTTGGTAATTCAGACTTTCTGATCACAGCTGGAGGTCAAAACTTTGATTCTTCTCAACTTCTTACCTCTCACCTTGATTATTCTAATGGCTTGAGTTTAATTGTGAGGATCTAGAATGTCCTTTTTCCTGCTATGTCTTCTTGTAGAAATCATCTTCTACTGACTCATTTTAACAAAACATTTTGGAAGAAAGAACTGGCCTCTTCTTCCTCCTCTACAAACAGGACACAGTGGGAATCTTTGTTTCTTTGCAGGGTTTTCCTTTAAGCACTTTTTTTTTTCTTTTGCTTATCTCTTCCCTAGCACAAGGGAACTCCAACTCTCTGGATGCTTTCACTTGCTCTCCCAGTCCTGCTGCCAAATCTGCTGCTGCTGCTCATCTTTAAGTATTTTGAACAGAACATCTCCAGCAGCACATTGATAAGTACAGGAAGCATTAGTGACCAGCAGCTCAGGGCACTGGGTTGTTATTGACTCTGACAGACCAATTTGTTTCTCCAACGTTCATTATTCTACAAAAGGGGCACATCAGACAAGGCAATTGAAATGTACAATATTGCCACCTATCTCTTTTCCGCCTTGATTATGTACAGCCCAGAGTTCAGCTCCACAGTACTCTAAGACCTCTGAGATATGAATTGTAAAAATGAAGATAATTAGAATTCCAGACTGACCCAACTTGGAGCAAAGATAATTAATGCTAGAAGTTCCAAATGAGCACACACATGGCAAGTACATAAATTCAAAATTAGGCAAAAGTTTCTCTATTTCTTGGAATTATTAGTGTGTGGTCACAGTGACACTTTGTGTTCATTTCTAGGGAATGCACTCTGCTGAAACGCTGCAATGTGCTGGAGTTAACATCTATTATCTAACATGTTCATTAACAATGAGTGACCTAATGCCTGCAGTGAGAAGACTGCAACTAAATTTTAGTAAGGTCAGGAGCTATTTATGAAGCAGCAGCTACTGGACGTAAGAAGAAAGTCAAGTAGAGTATGCTGCAGTTTGAAACATGTACTCACAGTTAAACTAAGATATATATACCCACATGATGCACTGCTACTGCATTTTTAGTGCATGTACTAACATGTTTGTCCTTTGCCATGGAATGGCACGTGACTTTTCCCCACATTCACCTTCTGTCCTTGTCTGTCAACAGACATTTGCTCTGTGTGTCTCCATTCATAAAAAATACAGACCTACTAACAAGACATTCCTGGGAACAACAGAGGTATTAAAATTCCTTAGGAACTGCTCTTAGATGCAGTCAAGAGTTAAAACATAATGTCATTAACACACTCTGATGCTAATTCCCATCGTGATCCATCATTTTTCCTTTAAACTAGCTATATAGCAGCAGAGAGCATGCCAGTATACAGGAAACTCTGTCTATGATGGTATCTAAAACTCGAAAAATACCCCAGAGAAGTTTTACTCACTTGATTTCCCTTCCCTAAAATTTCACGCAACAAAGATAGTTTTTCCTTACACTGTCCTTATGTAATTATTCTTTCTCATTAGAAATAATGTTTTTTTACTGCCAGTGGCCCTGATTCTCAACTGCCCCGCTTACTCTCCTATGCCTCACACCTGTGAGAATGGATACACCAGTCTACTTTGACTTTCTGCACTGCTCTGGCAATGTGAAGCAGCTGTAAACCCAACAGGGAGCCAACCCCAATGAGCCTAGTTAATTCAAGTTTACAGATGCTTTACATCACCAAAGCAGTGCAGCGCAGCCAAAGTGTACCAGTGAATCTGGCCCTCCAGCTGTGTGTTGATTTTAAAACTGAAAGTTGCAAAATAAATAGATTATTTGGAATGAGTATTCAATAAAACTCATTTGATTTCCATAAGCTTTTGCAAGGACCTTTAGGCTCTGACTGCAGATTTGATTTTCTTCCTTATCATTTAAACCCAGATGCTGCTTTTGATGGATGTGACACATACGTATGGTGGAGTTATGAGCAACACACCTCTCTCTGCACTTTACAAAACCAAGACAAAAATATACCTACTTTTAGTCTTTTGAAAAAGATTGACAGTAATTTACAGAGTGCCCCTGAGTGCAGTTATGACATTTAGACATCAACAATCTGAAGGTGGTGGCTAAAGCCAGCTGTGTTCCCCTGGCTTCCAATAGGCTGAGATTTTCTTACTGCACTCCTAGACACTTTGAGTTGGGCAGCTTCTGCAAAGTGAATCCTCCTGCAAAAATATTGAAGATACAGTCGCAGCCTCCCTAACGTGTGGAGCAGATTTGCCATTGGACTGGAGAAGGACTTTCCTGCCAGTGAATTCCCATTCACCAGAGGTTTCTTTCCTGAAGGTGCAGTGGACTTTTCAGGCTGCATGGCTCATTGAAAGCAGTAGTTTGTAAAAACCTATATCAGCATACTTGAAAGTTTGATCCAAAATATTTACTAGGTGAGTTTTTTTCAAAGAATCCCTGCCCCAGCTATCTACCATACTGATCTTACTAAGCACTCTTTTAAGAGAGATGATTCAATTAAAATACCTGTAAGCAACATTTTAACTTGCAGAAATGTGTTAAATTGAAAATTTACTGACAGACCTCTGTGTCTTGAAAGGTGTGTGTGTCTGTTTCTCTGTGAAACCAAAGAAACTTTTTAAACATCCAGGAGGAAACAGTCTGTACACCACTTCCATGCCCCAAATTCTCACTGCGATGTGAGTGGGTTTGAAAGCGTTAGCACTTGATAGCATAGGATGTACATTTTATTACTTCATAGAGATCTACTTATTGTATGACAGATGGCAAAAGTGGTTTAAAAGTATGTCAAATCAGTGTGTTTCAGTAGTAAAACAACGATTAGCAAATTATTATTCTTACTTTTCTTCTAAGCTTCAGCAGCATAACAGTGTGCAGCACAACCATAAATCTCAGAAATCTTGCAGATGAGGTCCAAATCTGCCGTAAGAGTAATGCTGGTTGTTACAAAAACAAAAGAAGACCTTAAAATTTGGGGGTTTTGTTTGGTTTTTTTGTTGTTTAAATGAACAAATTTTGCACTTGTTGTTATGACCTTGTAACAACAGAGCAGTACTCCATTTGCACCAGCCTGGGTGCACAAGCACAATACTGTTTCTCCCTTCTATGCCTATCTGCCTACAGTGTTAGAAAATTTACAGGTCTCTCTCTGGTTGTTTTAGAGAGATCTGGCCCTGTTTCCTCCTCACGGGATGTGAGTAACTCGTGTGGACTTCAGTGATGGTCATTCATAACCTACAGCAGGAGGGTAGGGCTGTGCTGGCTGCTCAGAGGGCTGCAGTCCCAGATGTGGCCAGCTGCTCTGTGCCACGGCTGCCTCTGCCTACAGGAGATGCCAGCAGAACCAGGGCAAACGTGCTAGGAGGACCAAATGCCACCCTGGCTGACATAGACCTATGTAAGTGACAGACAGACAGACATCTTAAAAAGAAGGAGGGAGCTGGGGGCAGCAGAAGGGAAGATATAGTCTTAGCAAAAGCATCTTTTGGGTCAAAACAGACACATAGCATTATCCTGCCATATACCAGGCAGCTGGGAAGCTGATTTATCATAGAATAATGTGTTTTGAGACATCTCTATATGCCTACGTAGAAGGAATGCCAGCCCCAGCTGCTGCTTTAGAGGCTGGTTGCGTGCCATTTAGCTCCTGTCAATCACAATCCATAAATGGCAGAAGGAGGTGGAGAAGAGGAAGAAAAGGGTAGTGGAAGAAAGAGTAAACCCTGGAGGGAGGGAAGGAAAGATCTGTAGGAATATATGATATACGGAGTGAATGTGAAAAGGCTAATATACCACCCAGAGCCCCTCCCGATACAGCTAGCCTTGTGTTAGTCTTCATTTAAAATTCTTACTCACGCTATATGCACTCCAAAGCAGAGATTGCTGGTCATTTTTGCTGCTATTGCTTTTAGTTTGCTTCAGTTTTGGTTCATTAGCTGAGTGAATGTAATGGACATGATTCTAATTTTTTTTAAAAGCAATCATAAAAACGGTCTTTTATTTGAACTCCACATCCAAAATCAAATTTCTGAGGATCATTACCCCTCATATCTACAGATACAGATACTTCTGTATGGATACAGATATTTATGTACGAATTGGAATTTTGAAGAAGTAGGAGTCTTTTGAATTCTTAGCAAGGTAATGTGAGGCAAAGGGAGAGGAGAAGAGAGGAGAGGAGAGGAGAGGAGAGGAGAGGAGAGGAGAGGAGAGGAGAAAAAAGATTTTGTAAATAGCATATATTTTTAATATGTTTTTAATATTTTAAATAAGACGACTGTTTGAACATGCCCTGAAACTGTAAATGTTAGAGTTTGAAAACATAAACTACAATAAGAAAACGTGTAAGAAATTGAAAAGACATGGCAAGAATAGCTTATTGCAAAGCATCAGACATACAGATTTTGTGTAGATACTTTCCCCAGCTATGTGGTATGTTTTCAGTTGCCGGTTTCTCCTAATAAAAGCACTGCACATGTGTACCTGGAGCACAGTGTGTTGTCATCAGACTAGGCCAACCAAAACCACTTCTGAACAACTCCTTCCGCCTGTCTAACCAAGTCTGAAGCAGGCACCATTATGTTAAAAAAAAATACACTAGGCAAATTCTTTCTCTCCACCTGAAAAATACAAAAACCTTTCCCACAGCCTCTTCCCCTTTCCTCACATATTGCACAAATCTGTAAATCAGGGCTACAGTCAGTACTCTTTGAATGATCGCTTTACAGGACTAGACAAAAATCTTTCCCAGGGATTTTCGTTATGTCACAGAATTAGTCTAGTTTCTGTAATGTTCTCTGTATGTTTCTGTATGTTCATATGTGAGTAGACCTACATCTGTACAGTAAGTATGAGACAAAATAAGAAAACACGGTGTGTGTGATTCAGGATGGAGGGTTAAGGACTTTCTACCTGTCCTACCTGTCCTCGGTTTATGGTTTGAATAGGAGAAAAAGATCCATTCCCCTCTCTGGCATAAGAGTATGAATCGTAACAAGAGTATATATGACTATTTCCCTTTCCATCAGTGGGTAGTGAGATCTTGCTTCCCTCCTCCCCCTACATTCATAGGATCCCCAAAATCCTAAGAGCAACACCCTCAACTGCGGATTGAAGCTAAATGTCAGCACTGAATTTATGACCTTGCTAAGTTGCTTAGGTCAACAGGTCACGTCCTCCTCCCCTTTGCTCATCCTGAGAGCTATTAATCTACATGACTGAGTGTGAAACTTGCTTTAAAAGTGTGATATGTATCTGCTGGTTGTGAAACAACATTATTAGCCACAGTCATGTTAGGAGAAAGAACTGCAAAAGGAGGATGGGAAATGCCCTTGAAAGTCTCTTCTCATTTTGAATGGTTCCCTGCCTGGGAGATGCTCTCATTGACTGGAGAGAGGAGAAGTAATGATATAACTGATGTGAAGGCAATTGCCTGGGGTATGACAGCTTGAGGAAGGAAAGAGACAAATTCAGCAACATATCAGTTTATGACTCTTTAAAAGTGATTACTTTAATCTCTGAACGATAATTTAAAACCTACTAATTTTTACTAGGCTTCTGCTCTATTTTTTCCATCATGGCAAAAAAATGTCACTATTTTAAGACTAAACTTATGTGAGATCCACCAAAGCAAGTATTCAATCACTCTGCTGCCAGTAGCACAGACGAGCAATGCTGAATCATGAGAGCAAATGGTATTTATGTTAAAGAAAATGTTAAGCTTTATCACTTTAAACCACAGCATTAAACCACTTTATCCTGGGTGTCCTGCACCAGTGGTTTTCAATATGTCCCTTATTTTGACTTTAACTGAGAAATATATTGTTCTGTATTTATTACAGTATTTAACATTAACGTCCATTAATGTGGTTCAGAAGGAGTCTGTGTAGGAAAGAGAATAGTATGGGGTTTTTTTCTCCTTGAATTGCTCCTCAAAAATCACTATAATATAGGAAGTTCAGTTACACCTTAAACTAAAGGTTAACATAAAAAATTAATGATAATATTTGCAAGAAAAATTTATATAAAAATACTGGAGCAGAATACTGCAGGGGCAGCCACCTCTTCCAAAAATCAGAAAATAATAATGTAAACACCTGTCCTGGTTTGGACTAAAAGAGAACTAATATGCCTTTCAGTGATTTTTATTTTCAGCTAAGCTTCTTCTAAGTAACTGCACTTTCTGAAACTAACTCCATGTTTTGCAGACAGTGTCTGCTTCTAGGACTGATAATGTTCAAAGTTTGCAGTTCTCTTGCTGTACTTATTCCTAGAGAAACCAAGGTCACTGCTAAATTCCTCGCTGCTTATGAGTGAAGAGCCACAGAAGGGTTGCACCTGCAGGGAGGAGCGGACAGGGCAGGTGACCCAAAATTGACCAACGAGGTATTTCATCCTATACACGTCATTCTCAGTATAAAGTGGGGGGATCATGAGCGTCTCGCCCCTTCTGCTATGGCTGGTATCCAAAGAAGACTCTTCCTGTTTTCCTGCTGCCCCCGATCTTGATCCCTGCATCCCTGAATCCAGTTCCCATCCATCACTGGGCCCAGCCTGGGCCTTCCCGGAGCCTGACCTGCAGTGCCGGTGGTGACGTGACCGACATCGGGGGAGCTTGATCTTGGTTTTGTATATATTTGTATATATTTAATGATTTCCTTTATTATTATTATACTCTTTCATGTTTATAGTTCATTAAAACAGTTTTAATTTTCCAACCCATAAGTCTCTCTCCCTTTTTTTTTTCCTCCTCTTTCTGGGGAGGGGGAAGGAGAGTTAATAGAGAGTGTCTGCCACCAGTTTAATAGCTGGCCCAGCTTTAAACCGTGACAACAGCATAGATAACAATCTCTATGGGACATGGACAATCATCTTTTTCTCTAGGTTATAAACTGCCTGTAACAGTGGTGAGTCAGACCCAGCCAATGGCTCCTGAATCCAACTTAGTAAGCAAATAATAAACACATCACCTAACTCATAACATTATTATGTCCTTTAGCTTACATAGCTCTGTATTTTCTTTAAACTACTGAATTTGTATTTCTCGTGTGCTTATATTATATACATCTCTTTTTGCTGTACTGGGACAGCCTACACTTTAAGTTTCAGCCACATGGTCTCTGGTCTCTTTTGTAGATATTCTCCTGCCTGAAATGGTTTCAAAAAGCTCAAGACAGTTCTGTGTTGAACTCCTGTTAACAATTAATGATTTTAAGATTTAAAGAAACTAATGAAAACCTCACAGTTTACCCAGTTTCTCTACTTGCTGCTTTGTTCTTGGTTTTGAGCTGTTCATTTTTTGTGGTTTTAAGATCCTGCAAGATATGGAGGCATAGGGATATTTATAGGAACAGGCCCTCCATAAGTGGAGGGGCATCTAAAGGATTAATGAACTGTTCAGCTATCATGAGGGGAGAAAACTATGGCTATCATCCAAAGAAATGACATTAGGGTTGGATACATCACACCTATCTCTTGTCATCTAGAAGTTTGTGGTTTATTTTTACCTAGTTCCTCTTTAGCTGGTGGGGAAAGAGAGCTCTCTTGGGAGAACTGTTCAGCTCAGCAATGCTATGTGCCCAGTAAAGGTGGGCTGAACTGCCCTCTAGGACACTCTTCTAAGACTACCAATGGAGACTTGCTGACTACTTTAAACTAGATGCCCATGATTAGATTGCTAAAAATGATATAGACACAGTTCGGCTTTTAGGAGGAGAGGTGATTCTTACCCAAATTCCAACATAAGGGTTTTTCCCTAAGAATGTCAGAAAGGATGGAGGGAACCTCCCTGTGAAATTCCAGTGAAAACTCACAGTGTGGTTTATTTCGTCGGTGCCTGCATATGTTTTTAAATTCAAGAAAGGGAAATGAAAGGAAAGAGACAAAGTAATAGATGTATTAAGGACAGGTGTGCTGAAAAGCTCTCTGGATGCCTCCAGATTTACCTGCTGAGGTGTCCCAGAGCATGCTCTGGCAGATATGTAAAGCAGGCTGCAGCTTCTCTTTGGCCTTTTCCATGGAAAATAAAGTGTGGAAGGAGGATGAGACTGCAAATCCCATTCTCATTCTAATAAAGAGCTGAGATGTCTGAACCATGTATTCATTCCTTCATTCAAACCCCTGGATGCCCTCCCAGGACCAGTAACAGACATGCCTCACAGCCCAAAACTATGAATTCTTGAAATCAGTGTGAGGGGTAAGACATCCCACCTTAGGGAAGAACCAAGCAGTAATAAACATAGTTTGTGTCATCCTTTAGTCTCTTGGTGTATCCCATAGTGATTTTCAGAATCATTTAATAGAACCTGTTTGAATATTTTTCAGAAAAATGAAATTTCACTGACATGCATTGTTTTGTCTGAGCTGTGATGTTTATGGAGGTAGATCTGTGGGAATGCGGTTTTTTAGAAGACTTCTTGATTGCATGCTCCTTGGCTACAGATGATGAAAGGGTGAACATGAGAGATAAAAAGAAACTACTCATACCTAACTTTTTGAAACAGAATTTAAAAATAAAAAAATTCAAAGCATTTTGTGAAAACTGTTATGAAATTTCCAGTTGTATTACAATGCAGAATGGAAACAGCCTTCAGAAGTTTAAACACTGACAGTGTTTAAATTATTTTCTAACATTCAAAACAGATGTATACTTCAGGCTAAACTCTCATTTCTTCACTACAAATTAGTGCTAAGTATCATTCAACATGACATTTGGAATTTTACAGCCCAAATTATTGGCACAGGGGTCTCAGTTCTTCAAGACTGGGTTATTTTGAATCTCTCTTGCTTTCTTTTTTTATTATTATTTTCCTGCTAATCTCCAGCATTCCTTACTCAGGCTAATCTCTCACTGAAGTCAATTGTGCCTGAGCAAGAATTGCAAGAGCAGACCCTTTGTCACAGACAGGATGCATCATCAAATTTCATTTTCTCGCATAAATCAGTGAAGAACTCAGTTAGCGAAGTCACAATGGAGTGTCTTCCAATACCCTTTTCTGTCCATCCACCTTGTCCCCTCCTCTTATGGCCTTATTGGCCTGACAAGAGGAGCTAAAAAGACTACCTTTTCAAAAACACAAGATTCTGAGGGAAAATGTTGTTCATTATTATGGACATTAAACTGGGTATTAAAATTCCAGTGTTGTCTTCTTACCAGGATATGGAAAGGAAAATAGGAAATGGTACAGTTCAGAGCCATTCCTTCGGCAAACAGTGAAAAAAGGAAATACAACAGCAAAAACTTAACCCGTTCACATGGTCTTCTTTGCTGTACATTAGATTCCAGACAGTAATGCGGTTATAATCAATTTGGACTTGAGTTGCAGTCATACAGTCCCTAGTGGGGCCCTAGTATCTTGACCATGAATTTCAAAATAGCTACACAAAGTGATGATAAAAAGTAGATTTTTCTACTGGAACTAATGGTGATTCCTTCCATTGTTTTGCACAGCATATGCTGTTCATAAATAATGTCAGAATTGGGCCAAGTGTCCTTAAGAAAGGTGGTCATTTAATGTAAGTAAATCCACATTAAATATTGAAGATCAGAAAAAAGCTGCCTTTTCAAAGAGGTCACTTTTAAGTGAAGGAAACAACAACGCATGTGTGCGGATGGCCAGTTCCACACTGGGTGACACAGAGTTAATGGCTCATAGAGAGCATATACATGTTTTTTAAAGATGTTTTATTGCTTACAAAAGGAAGTAGTCTAGAGAGACTGGATACATAAACTGGCTCCTGCCAGCTGCGGCTGTCAGGCTAGGAAGGATCCTGTTCAATTAGTGTTGTAAAATAAAATACTTTGTAAAGGAAATAAACACTATGAGAGCTAAGATTCATGCTTTCAAATATACACAAGATTTGAATTTTTAATTAGGGCTGCTAATTACAGTCATCAGAAAGCAGAACAGAATAGATTTTACCTTACGTTTAGCAGACAAGCCTTCAACCCCAGTGTATTTTTCAATTTCATTAATATTTTATGAAAATGGCCCTTGCAGCTTCAGCCTATTCTGTGCCTCCTACAAAACTGCCCCACATTATGGATGCCAATGCCTTTAAGCCATGTGCATTAGTGAGATGACAAAATGCAAAACAGCATCTTGTCAACCATTGCATCAATTGATTCTATTAGATAGTGTAAAAACAGTTGGGTGTGAGTTATAATCTAGCTGACACTAATGATGAAACAAGACACTGGCTGGGAGCAGCCATTAGCTATAAGCCAGAAATTAATACTTCGAATATTTTTGAACAAATTAACCTTAATGAACTGGCCATGTATATACTGTAGTATATACTGATAAGTCAATTAGTAGAGAATAGAGGTTATGTATATATAGATACATAGAAAAAAAGTATGGTTATAAAGAGTTCCATGCACACAATGCTATAACAGCAACTCCACAGTAAAATCAGCTCTTTTCTACATTTAGATACATTCTAACCGTAATGTGCAAAGGTCCAGTCTTGTGCATTTCAGTGAAATTTTGTAGGCAGGAACATCAGTAAGCAAATACAAAATTCAGTGTGTCATCATACTGATAGATCAGACACAGCATTGATTTGTTCATATAAATGTCTTAATTTCACTGATATTTAACCATAACTAAGGTTGGGACCTGGTGATCCATATTTCTAGCTGAATTCATCATGTACTGATCAAAATTTACAGTATCTTTCCTTTCTGTTCTATAATATTTGTGAACATTCTCTGATTCAGATTCTTACATGCTTTAAATCCAGCCACTGTCTAAAAGGATGCATTAGCATTTTAAAATAACAGAGAGAATGTGAGACACTGAATTCTAGGAATTCCTTTTACAAGCAACCTGGAAAACAGAAGTGGCTAATTTATAAGGAAGCACAGAACAAAGGTAAGGCACTTGCCAACAATAGTTTGTTGGTTTAAGTTTGACTTGCTTTCCTGGGAAAGAAGAAAACAGAATTTTCAATGTGAACTGTCAGCCCCAGTTATGACAGGCCTTCACTAGTTAGAAATTCAGAGTTCTTCCTCCATTGGCAGAATGATGTAAAGAAAACCACCAAACAGAGTTCTTTCAAGTTGCAACTACAACTCTACTTAAATAATTTACTTTTTAGTTTTACTCAGACTATTCTTTTTAAACTTGGTTGACATTTTCGTTGACAAGCACATTTTATTGCACAAGATCAGTAGCGAAATTGGCAGCAAAAAGAGAGAGAGGGGAAAAAAGCTGGCTCTACTCAATGAGAGAACTATCTTGCCTTTGGGAAAAACAATGCTGTCAGTGACCCTTTCTGAAGCCAACAATAACTGGTAAACCAGTCAATATAAGTAAAATATTTGGTCACTTTGAATGTTTCCTTTTCCTACAAGAAGTAAACCAGGGGCTGTTTAGCTACTCCATTTAAATCAAGCTAACAATAAAAAAGTTGGGTGAGAACATCAAGCCTTTAAATTAATCCATTAGAAACTAATAAATAAAATTATGAAATCATTGGAAATGGAAACATTAAAACATTCCCTTATGAACTACTGATAGCTGCAGTTACAACTAGTGGAGTCCAAAAAAAAATCCAAAACTCAGGAAAAAAAAAGTGGAAATAACATCTTAAGTGTAGCTTTTGGTTTCCAAGATCCTGTCTCTCATATTCCAAATGTGTGATGCTACTCAGTGATCAAAAGAGAAAGCAGAATAAACAATAGGCATTTTTAACAAATTTATATATTTTTGGATTATATACTGAATAAGTGATCCACTCTTCCTAAGCACCTTTTGGAGGACACAGACTAGAAAGGGCTACAGTAACATCCCAATTAATATTCTGTTCAAAAGGATCTGGTCCAATAAAGCCACACATCAGGGTTGCTCTTGGAGTATTGAAGCCCTAGGTTGTTATCAACATTACACTCATTTGGGGAGAGTGTCTTAAAGAGCTTTGTGTAGAGAGCTTCCAATACTAAATTGGAAACATAGATGGACATGTTTTGTGCCTCATGTCCAACAATTTAAATGAGGGTAAATTTATCAGTTTGCGAAGCCATTTTAATCAGAAGCTGTTTTGGCTTTATTTCCAAAATTTACAGAAGAAATTTCAGGAGCCAATACCAAATACTTATGTCAGTGATCTGCAAGCAAAAGTCACTTTGGTTTGATTTTTGGCCTAGTGGAAGTCTCAGGTCTTAAGCCAGGCAATTCTCCCTGTCCTGCCATGTTTTTTCCTGTGCATCCTCTTTCCTCATTTTTATCATGTGGTTAAACACCACCATCACCACCACTGCTTTACTAAAGGTGTAGGGTTTTGGGGTAGTTTTTCAGGTTGGTCTCTGGAAAGAAGTTATGAACTCCTCAGATGAGACAGCCATCTCCAGGGAATGTGTTTGAGGGCCTGGTAGGTATGCAGTTGGATATGGCACAAGGACCCCAGAAGGACCACTCAGAACCACCTCATCCCGTACGGCTGAAACCCTGGCATTGTTTAAATCAGTGGGAGTTTCACAGTGGGGTTCTTGACATACCTAGAATAAACATCGCAAACAATAATTAAGGACAGTATGTTTTGCTTGGGAAGCTCATTTCTGAAAATTATGTGAGTGAGTAGATGGAATGAATGTACAGTTCTCACTGAAGATTTTCTTAGATGCTTCTTCCTGTGTATCTTCCACCATAATACAGATGTTGCTACACCTATCCTGGGAAATACAAGAGGCACAGGGCAAAGTTTGAAGCACTGTCCTGTCTTCAGACTGTCTGTTTAATAGTTAGCACTCTTCCTGGCATAGTTTTGTCCTATGCTGATTAGCACTGTGCTGAATAATGGCTGAGTACTGCTCAAGAGACAGAAAGTACTACAGAACCTTCCCAAAAGGAGGTTTGAAGGTGACCTCCTTGTTTTGTTGGAGAGAAAGTTTAAATAGGTAGATGTAAGTCTTGCTGTGCCACTTGGCCTCAGAGGGAGGGAACAGTTCCCGACCTGCGTTATTTAGCAATATAGGTGCTAAATTTATTTAGCCTGTGTAGCCATTTCTGATACATTCCGGTGACGACCATTGCATTGCACATAGCTGTATGAGTTACACATGGGTTAGGAGCACAAAGGCATGCACAGTATGAGCTTGAGATCCTAGTCTAGAATAAAAGAATAAAAATGTTGAGTTGTGGAAATCTAGTTTCTTTGCAGTCTTTTAGGAAGAATCTAAAGCTGTCTCAAAACTCTGCCACACATATTTTCCTGTTCCTGAAATTTCCCTCTTCTCCTCTCTAAAGTTTCCATAGAACTTACAGATGCCTAATAGACTTCACAGGACAGAAAGGAAAAATTTGTCCAAAAAAGGTCTCCATTTTATTTTCTAGTACCAACCTAGCCTATGAGTGTGTTGTAAAATTCCCAAGGTTCTTTAGTTTGATTGGA
Source organism: Nyctibius grandis (assembly GCF_013368605.1). Lineage (NCBI taxonomy): Eukaryota > Metazoa > Chordata > Aves > Nyctibiiformes > Nyctibiidae > Nyctibius > Nyctibius grandis. Next base: position 77,802,249 of record NC_090659.1, read on the forward strand.
TGAAGAGGGTTGTGTGGTGCAGATGGTTCAACTTTCCGTTTTCTGTGCTCCAAGCCTTCTAGTTCCTAATAACCATTTCAAAGTCCTTACAGAGGAAAATCTCCTGGTGAGGTAAAAGCAAGGCTTTTCTAAGGAAAATGCCTAGCTTTCTGGGCATCATTATTTTGTACGCTACTATCAGGAATTTCTTTCTTCTGTGCACCTTGCTTATAGAAGAACTACAGTGAAAAATGTAGCTTTAAAGATGCTTGCATGAGAATGACATGCAATAGACAGTCTTCTTTCAAAATTCCTAGTTGTTGCTTTTTTTTTTTTTTTTCTCTCAGCACAGCACTGATAGAATTTACATGGAAGCTAAACTCCTCCTTGGAGTGGTTCGAACCATGGATCACAATTCTCCCCTCAGCCTGCCATTCAGACCATCACATGTCTTTACTTTAAAAGTCAACTAGGGCCAAAGATTGAAGCAGTCCAGCTGTGGACCCCTCACCAGCAAAGATCCACAGGCCACAGGAGATGAACAAGTGCTATGTTCCTACCATGTTCAACCTGTCAGTACTGATCCAGCTTCTTCCAGTGCTCTGGAAATGGAGTGAGGACTCTAACCATTCGTAGCCATCTTCCACAGGAAATATGGATATTTATGGGCTGGACTCAAAGCACATTGCGCAGACAGAGAAGAGAGGCTTCTGTGCAGGCAGAGAGGAGCGCTTGTGGAATTGCCTCCTCTCAGTTTTGTTCATTAGGATTTTATCATGAAAGCAGTCAGAAAAAAGATTTCCCAATATTTTAGATAAGGTTTGATCCTACAGGCTTTGCTAACTTCATTAAGACCTACATAAAAGTCCATAGCTCTGATGGTCAGTCTTCAGTGCTTCAGAAGAAGGTGAACCGGCTGGCTGTCCCTAAGACAAAGTATGGAACAAAGAAGAAAAAATCTTTCTGGCCCACTGACAACCAGTGAAGCGCTGTCATTACTGCAATGTGAATAGAGTGTTAATGTAGATAACCTTCATTTTATGAACCCCCAAATGCCCCCAAACTTATCTTGGAATCCATGAAGTTCAGCAGTAGAATTCTGATTACCAGATCACGTCAAGTCATAGCCTGACAGCAGCTGATCCTGTGTAGTAGGCAACATCCCTACTTAATTCTAAGGAATATGTCTACATAGATCATTCAAGGTAACATCTATCAGCCTTAGGAGATACTTGATGCTCCAAACTTTCCCCAGTGGCAGCGAGTGCTGGACCCACTCAGCTACACGCTTGATTCCTCTGGGAGGACATTTGGCTGAAATTCCTTGTTAATGCCACTTTAAAAAAAAATAGATATGTGCTTTTCCACTCAAATCTTTGCCCAGTATCTTCCCATCTTCAGTTCATGTTATTATCCCTTGTTGCTATCTCTTAAATAATACAAACCCCAGTTTTACTAGAAGAATGTATTTTCATAAAACTGAGTAATGGCATATGCTATATAAATATAACTTAATCTCTCGTTGGGAATGATTCTGGAATTTTATCACAGATTGGGTTTAATTTGTCACACACCCCCAGTTAGGCAGATGCACGGAGTCTTGGCAATCAATTACATGGGGCTTTATTGGCAGAAAAATGAAGGCTCTATACAAGCCAGGGCTAAACCCTGTATTTGGGGTGTAGTCCCTTGTGTCCATTTGTCTGTCCTGTCCATTTCTGATCTGGTGACAGCATAAAGAGTTTGCGAAGAGCCCAGGCTTTGGTGAGATTTAGTCCATCTCCCACTTCATTAATGCACGGGATGAGAATACACACTACATTAAGACCAGTTTATGTGCATCCCAGACCTACTGAACCTATTTAATTTTGCTCTCCTAGGAATGTGCTCTGGGTCAACACACACTTTCACCTACTAGATAGAAATTAGCGCACTAAGAAGATGTATCCGGAGAGAAGACTGGGGGATGGAAGGAAAAGGTGTCCCCCCAGACTCTAAACTTAGAAAAAGGCAGAGGGAGCAGCTGGGATTTTGCAGAAATACACACAAGCTTAAAGTGAGGGAAGCAAGCATAAGAGTAGGAAAGGGAGGAAAACTGCTTAAATATCCCCAGATCTCTATCTTCTAAAAGCTAGGGGTGATTAACTAGGCTGGGAATCATCTCATTACTAGGCTCTACCCCCACAAGTCAGTGCTGTAGGTGTCTTGCTCACTTATCATATCGCCTAGTGGAGTAAGAAGTAATCATAGCCATAACACTAACTCTTTCTTCAACACTTCTTCATGGTGTGCAACTTCTTCCCACCAAATCATGCTACATGCAGTTTGCCACTGCTTTTTATATTTTTAAGCATTTCAGAATCTACACTGAGGTAATACCTCCCTAAAAGCAATGTGTGGACCGCAGAGGTGGAAAAAGAGGGACTGTCTTTTCCTCTATAGTTTGTGACACAGCTTGGGCAAGGGCCAGGAACTCGGGCTTCAGGTTTCACTTAGGATGCAATAGGAATTTAAATCAATAAGGACCTCAGGAATTCACTGCGTGTGGTCAGGTAGGCTCAAAAGTGATCCTATTGCTTTGTTGTTTGCTTAGGCAAAACTTTCACCAGCTTTCATTGGAGTTTTGTCTGCACAAGGTACAAGACTTAAAGTAAGGACTGCCACAATAGATACTGCATATGCTACGATTTAAGGACCCTACATCTGACTGAAAGATGATTATCTCTCTCCCACATAGTATATGAATTAAAGACATGAGGGTCCAGCTCCGAAGCCAAAAGTTCTTGCCATAACCAAAGAACAAACAGCTGTGGTCCTAACAGAGCAAACTCCCATTAACATCAGCTGAAATTTTGCCTGAGTAAGATCTGAATACAAACTAAGAAAACTGCAGACTTTAGCTCTATGTGCGCAAGGGGGGAAGATTGTTGTTTTCATATAGGCATGACTGAGCTGTGCTTCAGAAGCATATTTCATCATATTCATACAGAAACACTGCCCTTTCAGACCTATGACGTTTGCCTTCTAGTAAACATTCCATTCACCAAGGAGAAAAATGCAAGCCAAGTAATTCATTTAGGGAGGAAAAAAAAACAAAAAGAAAGAAAAAAACCTAAAGAATGTCACATTTTTTCATATAATCGCTAGAAGAATCATTTTATAGTGTTTCCCGTGTAATTACTGCCAGACCTGTTTAGCAAATGTGAAATACTCATTAGCAATTACTTAACTATACATATATTAAAGTTTAATTAGTAAATAAATTAAGCATATAATTAATTGCTTTAATCACTAGGCTTTTAATATTGTAATTATCACTTGATACATTAAGGGCATCTTAAGAATACTTTTCTCCAAAAATTACATTGTTAATTAATCATTAAAACTTATCTTACTACATGCTCATTAATGATTTATTACAGATGCTGGGCCAAATTCTTCTCTCAATTACAGCAGAGCTAACTCTGTTGAAGCCAATAGAGCTTCACTTGCATAAATTAAAGGAGAATTTGGTCCTGTTAATTAAACATAAAGTGTTTGTCAGAGCATTTCACCATAGATGGAAATCTGTAGTGCCTTGCTGGCTTTAACCTAATAGGAGTAAACTGCCTTTCTTTTCCACTCGTTTGCTATAGCTGAACATTGTCCTTCTGTAGCCTTAGCTCAGAGGCAGCAAGTTGTAAGAGCTGGGCAACGAGATGGGATCAGAGAGATCCAGTTTCATTTCTAGTCCTACCACTACTTATGAATTCCAGGTCAGTGTGTGGACGAGATCTTCACCTCAGCTAGTTGCCCAGATGCTCTTTAAAGAGACAAATGATTGCTTCTAGGGACCAGCTCACTTTTTTTTCTCAACAGTAAAACCTAAAAGCAGTCTAAAGAATCAGGGTCTAAGGATGTTAATTTGAAAGGTGACTATTAGACCTAGAAGTGAAAGGACAGATAAGATGAAACCCAAACACAAAATTTCTGTGGCTACATTTTTCTTATCCTGGATATGGCTTGTCTATCTGAACTGTATAATCTCCTCAGGAAGAGAATTTTTTCTTTGGATTTTGTATAAATAAGGTATCTGCCATAATGGTCCAAACAGGTCTTAGTTAAGCTTTCTTGAGGGAGCCAGAGTAATAATATTGTTTGCAGAAGGTCTTCATACATAAACAGTCAAAATATGAATTATTGCAGAGAAGGCAGGATGGGAAAGGAGTAACTAATTTTTGAGCAAGGGATATAGATACAGAGTGCCGTTTTGATGCAGAAACCTTTGAAATGTCACTGTGAAGCCTTCTATGGGTTTCCATTCACAGTCTCAATGGGACTCTCCCATGCACAACCTATTTGCACGGATCCAAAGTCATGGTTGCGTTAATGTAAATGTAGAGTAAATGAGGAAAAAAAAGGTTTAATGACAGTGAGTTTTGGAATATGGATGTGGCATATACAGTATATTATTTATACATGCACCTATCTCCTGGTCTCAAACTTTGATGAAAGCAGCCCTTCTTCTGCTTTGGTGAAAGGAATACCTGTTTTTCGTAGGTGGAAGTTAAACAGCATTTAGTGCTTGCTAGGAGGTACTGTACAGGGCCTGCCCAAGATTTGTACTGAAAACCTGTTCTCTAATTATTTCTATGTTTTGGGAGTGCTCACAAAAGAGCTTTCATAAGAACACTTAAAATCTTCATTTCCTCACTAAGACAGCAAAAAATTAACATACTAATGCATACATGCACATATTCAATCTAGGTCTTTAAGTGACTGTTCCAGAGAGAAGGACAGAAAGAAAATATATAATTTAAAATGTGTTAGGATTAAGGAGATATTTCTTAATATTAATTTACAGCAGAGTGTTTCAGTCCTTTAACAACACTATGAACTGTTTTTCAGCACTACAGGTCAAACAAAAGAAAATTGCTACCTTAGAATAATCCATGAATTTTGAAACCGTGATCAGTCCTAAGAAAAATGTCTCTCCTTTAGTCAGTTTTCCACTGCAGGAAAGGAAGACAAGTAACTTGGAAAAAGAACAGTTTATGGAAGCTACCTTCAGGACTCACATTACACTGACCAATCTATGACACTAACCATTACTGTAGTCTTGTTTGTGTTGTGGTGAATATTTCCCAAGCAAGAAAGACAATGAGCATGATGAATTCTGCTTAGATACCCTTCCCTAAGTTTAGAGGCCAAATCTAAACAAGGTCGTTATGTAATCTTGACATCTAAGTGGATTCTAGGGGCAGATGGAGCTCATAGGGCTTTTGGTAATGGAAGTTGTGTTATCCAAGGGGTGAAGTGGAGGCTTCTCACTTATGTGATGCTCTCCATAGGTTTTAGAGAGTTAAGCTCCAATGGCAAAATGGCTAAAACTTCCCAGTTCCCCCACCATAACAGGAAAGTATAGAAGTCAGAAAGCAAACCCTCTTGAGTTTCCCTGGATTAATCCTTTAAACAAAAACTAAAGATAGAGACAGGCCTGATGAAAACAAATTTATAAATAATTCCAGTGCACAGTTAAGATTAAAATTCTGAGATTCTTGTTGGTGAAGAATTCCATTTTTTGTGCTTCCAATGAATTATTCCTGTGACACCTTCTTCTGTACAAAATTTGAACATTTTTTCTTATCCTAAAGGCAGCAGTGTCATTCCCATGTACGGTGTGTAGACAGTGGCGACTTTGCAGAATATACCTAGGGAGAAATGGTTCACTCATCTTTAAACTTACTCTAAAAGATATTTGCTTTTGACTGGAGCAAAAGATTTACTAAAACATTTTTTTTAAAGTATACAATATTTGACATAGTAAACAAGACAATATAGGTACAAGTCCTTTGGAACTATGAGCCACACATGCCTCACCATCATTATTCAAGGGGATTCTAACGACATTGAGAAAACACTCCCATAAGAAATTGAATTTTACTGTTCTGGTAGTATTTCTTCACACTGATTATGATTCTGAATGTAGACATGGTTCACGGTAGAAATCATGTATTCTTAACAGCAAAATAAATTTGATGATTGATAGAAAAGTACTGGTAATTTCCTTAAAACAAGCAAAGAAGCAGTATTGGCTTGTGTCCTGCCAGAGAAAGGCGGTAATTATTTTCATGTTATAATCTACGCTTTTATAATAAATTCATGTCCATGCCATGAGGAAAGGTTACACTGGTTTAAAAGAATTTAGTTAAACTGATTCAGATTCTTAATATAAAATTGTTTAAGCAGGATTCATACATATTCAAATATGTGTGAATGCATTTATTAGTTCAACTTCAAGCATTGAATTATTAACAAACAAAATCAAAGTAGGCAAGAGTTAAACCAGTGTAAAATGGTCCAGATTAGGGATCTGCTTCAATTAAATATTATAATAGAAAGTAATTAAACAAATGCAGGTTTTTTTCAATGCTCAAAATGTCTATAGAGATACTAAAGTAAATCAATATTTTCTGAGTTGTTGTATATCTTATAATTTACAGGAAAAAACAGCTACGCTGTCATGCACAATTAGGATGGTTTAACAATATCTGCTTTGCATAGAAAAAGCAATATACTGGAACAGTGGTCTCGGTTTCTCCTTTTCCTGATTATTTCAGCAAAGCTAATTTAAGGATTGCTAGCCGCTGCAGTTATGAAATTCCCTGTGTGTGTTGTACAAATACAGTTCAGTGAAGTCCCAGATTGCAGACTTCAGCCATTTTGTTGACAGAGGCTACAATCTGGTCTACCTCACTTGAGCACCTAGTTTGCATCTGCATTTAGCTGGCTATAGAAGCAGGCTTCCCAAAGGAAGCGCCAAAACTTTCTATGCAGGCATGGGAGACCTGTGCCTTTGAGGGCCTCCAGAGGAACAGCCTCCCTGCCTGACTTGTGTACCTAAACTCAGCCAAATGGGACTTCTCGGTAGGCTTTCAAAGGCACGTTGCTGTCTCCTTTAGCTACATATGGGATTTGAGCACTTACTTCAGAATGTTACTGCTCTGCTTGACTAACACAGAGGTGCAAGTCAGGTACCTGGAGTAGGGGAGGAAGGCAAAGGGCAACCCTCAGCAATGCCTGCTGCAGCTTTCATGTTTTGTCTTCAAGCTGCCTCTTCAAGAGTTTACTTTTGTTCTTCACCTTAGCAATTCTTAATCAAAAAGTCTTGTCCTAGAGTAAAGGTACATGTTTCTTTCTGGCTCAGATGGAAGTACTACCATGTGTGCTGTTAAAACAAGGATCCCAGGTGGACCACAATTTATCTCAGAAGATGTGCTACCAGCGCACTGGAGTTTCCAAAGTGCACTGGGGGAAATTTCAGAGTCTAATTCAGGTCACAGTTTTAAGTAAAATTATTTTGTATTAATAATCGCCACACCTATACATTTATGGATGTCACTAGTAGAGGCAATAAGAAAAAAAACTATAAACTTATAAAAAGAAGCATTTTATTCCTGCCCTCATCACCACATGGACTGGAAAGAAAGCATATTGGCTCTTTTTTAGCTAGTAATGTCTAATGCAGGAAGACAGGAATAAGCAGAGTAGAAAGCACCTGTCAGCTCTATTTCCCACTCTCCTTGATTAGCATGAAACATTAATAGGGCTCTCAGAAATTCTGGTCCGAAATGGGCTTTGCTTGAAAACGTGTCTGCCTTTCCTGCACAAAAGCCGCTGTCATTAAAAAGAGGCAGATAACTAAAGAAGACTCTTTCTTGAAATTTATACCATTTTTTCATACAATGACAAATTATTTTAATAATGGGAATCGCACGTTCTGCCATTTGTATAATGTTTCCCATAAAATTCTCACATTAAATTTGCTCCTCTACTTGACTCATATCTTTTTAAAAAAATGACACACACAAAATGATACATCACACATTCTTACAAAGAATTGGAAGTGAACATACTGTAATGGGTTAACATACGTTTTAATAAAATTTTCATTGTTGCACATTTCACTTTTTGGTACTGAGAGCCAGGGCTGTACTGGTAACCTCAGGCGATGCCTAAGGATAAAACAAATCATATGGTAGTGAACTATTTTCACCTATTTATCCTTCTACTGAAAATATATTCATAAATACAAAATGAAGCTAAGATACGTAGCCAGTAACATTATACATAACAAAGATATTCCCTAGTATTTGTATTCTATTATTTTTTAATAATATGCCTTCTGCATTTCTAAGATGCTTGGGCTTCTATTTTTATTCCTTACATATCTTGTAAGCCACCAAACCATTTTAATTTTTGTCTCCTAAAACTGAGTAGTAACAAATATTTGAATTCATATAGTTAAATGAAATCCTGTTGCACAACCTATTATGGAACACACACTGTGAAACAAAAATGTATGCAGGTCTATTTATCTAGCAGCTAGAGTTTTCTGAAGTAGAAACTTTTGATTTGTGGCATATGTAGGTTTATTTACATGTAAACAATCTGTTTTAAAAGATCTGTGTCATCAAAAATGTTCCTGTACATATCAGCATATTAACTACTTGTTAGATGGCATTATCTCAGAGAATAAATATTGAAAAAAAATCCCTGAATATTCATTTTACTATGGACATATCATACAATTTAAAAATAATTGGGTTTGTTTCTTTGTTACTGTATAAGAATTCTGGAATAAAAGGATTACATTTTATTACCACAAAGGAAAATCATGTGGTAACAATAAATTAAGCTTGTTCAAGTTGTACTCAAACTCTAATTTTCTTGATTGCTTGTTTTGTTGTCTACCTGCAGAAATTTAAAGTTAGAATCAAAAAAGCAGATGCTGAGAATAAAAAAATATCTGATGTAGTTACTCTTTATTTGTTTAAGCAAATTTTAAGATTTCAAATTTTAAAATATCCAGATCTCTTTTTCTCCCTTCTTGTCCCCCTTCTCTTCACAATTCTGATTCCACTAAAGAAAAGATGCTTCAGTTTGTCTCCCAATGTTACTTAAAACAATGTTTCTTCTATAAGAATGATGCTATACAGAATGAAATGCAAGTATATTTATTCAATAAACCATCATATGAAAGAAAAACAACATGAGTTTACAGCCAACTTGTAAGTCTTTAAATACTTGCTTCTAATAGCAAGAAATCTTTCTGAGTATACAAAGGACAAAGACATGTATTATGAATAAAACTTAAAATTCTCATACTTTTGCATGCATGAATTTTTTTCTTTATAGATTAAAAACTATACATAAAAGATTTTCTACTTATTTTTGCCTCAAGTTATTTTATAAATACATAATTTCTCATACAAAGCAGAGCTGAGGATAAA